>NC_088298.1:21618093-21933870 GCF_032854445.1 Liolophura sinensis | reverse complement strand
GATGGCAGGCCATGAGGAGACAGGGTGGCAGAACATGGGGACAAGAAGAAAGACCATGGGGACGATGGCACACCATGAAGACAGGATGGCAGAGCATGAGGACAGAATGGCAGACCATGAGGAGACAGGGTGGCAGAACATGGGGACAAGATGACAGACCATGGGGACGATGGCACACCATGAAGACAGGATGGCAGAGTATGAGAAGAGGAAGACAGAACACGAGGACAGCATGGCAGAACATGAGGACAGGATAGCAGAACATGAGGATAGCAGAACATGAGGATAAGAAGACATACCATTGGGACAGGATGGCAGTACATGAGGACAGGATGGTAGAACATGAGGACAGGATGGCAGTACATGAGGACAGGATGGCAGAACATGAGGACAGGATAGCAGAACACGAGGACTGGATGGCAGAACATGAGGACAAGATGGCAGAACATGAAGAGACAGGGTGGCAGAACATGAGGACAAAAAGACAGAACATGAGGACAGGATGGCAGAACATGAGGACAGGATGACAGAACATGAGGATAAGGAGAAAGGCAAGCTGAACATGAGGAAGGGTGGGCAGAACATGAAGAAAGAAAATCAGAACTTGTGGGAAGGTAGGAAGAATAAGAATGAGGGTAGGCAGGACAACAAGGAAGGTAGGCAGGGCACAAAGGAAGACAGGCAGAACAAGAAGGGAGGTAGGGTGAACAAAAATGAAGGTAGGAAGAATATGAAGGAATGTAGGCAGAACATGAAGGAATGTAGGCAGAACAGGGGTAAAGGTGAAACAGGAGGAAAAGTAGAACATGAGGTAAGGGAAGGAGAATATGAGGCCAGAACATGAGGAAAGGAGGCCAGCATTTGAGGAAAGGAAACCAGAACATGAAAGAGGGGCATATCATATGGGAAGAAAAGCAGAACATCAGGGAAGAGAGCCATAATATGAGGGGGAAAAGGCAGAACACAAAGGAAGGTCTACAAAACATGACAGAAAGAAAAAACAGCAGAGAAGGGTTGCAAAGCAAGTGGGAAAGTATTAAGGGGAGAGAGACAGAGCATGGGGAAATATTTATTTATTCATTTATTTGATTGGTGTTTTACGCCGTACTCAAGAATATTTCACTTATACGACGGCGGCCAGCATTATGGTGGGTGGAAACTGGGCACAGCCCGGGGGAAACCCGCGACAATCCGCAGGTTGCTGGAAGACCTTCCCACATACGGCCGGAGAGGAAGCCAGCATGAGCTGGACTTGATCTCACAGCGAATGCATTGGTGACAGACTCCTGGGTCATTACGCTATGCTAGCGCTTATCCAACATTACGAAATATGAACTGAATATGAGGGAAGGAAGCCAGGCCACAAGGAAAGGTAAACAAAACATGAAATTTGGATCTGAACATGAGGAAAGGTAAGCAGAACATGAAGGGAGGAAGGCAGAGCATTAGGGAGGCAAGGCAGAGCATTAGGGAGGGAGAGCAGAACATGAAGGAAGTCAGACAGAACATGGGAGAAAAAAAAAACAGAAAAAGAGTGGGGGGTCTGGACATAGGGGAGGAGGCCAGAAGAAGAAAGACAGAATATGAGAGACAGAAGGCAGAACATGAGAGATAGCAGGAAGAAAAATCTTTGCTACATGTGGCCATAGCTGATCTGTTTTAATACCTGCTTCAGTCTGAAGACATCCAAGTTTCTGATGTGATAGGCTGACCTCTTGGAATTATCAGAGTATGGTGGCCGCTCAAAATGACCTGCAAAGAAGTTTTGAAACACTTACACACATGTAAGCAGGAGCAATCTGAACAAAAAAACACAATATTCAAAGTTACCACCAACTAAATCCAGGACCTCTCTGTCTCCTGACAGTTTATGTACTGGCTGGATGCGACTAACACTCCGTTGTGTGAATCCAGTTCTTGCTCTATCATTGTATTACAACACTCATTCAGATGTTTGCCTGAGACAGGCCTATTATTACAATTGCCTAACATCATTTTACAAAGATGTATAGCAAATCTGTATTAATTACCTTAAATTTAAGTGTGTACGTCAGATCTTCAGTGGGAAATTCTTAATTTAGTCGGATTTCCCACATGTGATAAACAGGTATGGACAGCACATTCCTGGATGACAAGAAAAAGTGAGAGTGAGGGAATCTACAAATTCCCTCACCAAGGCTGGATTTGAATCCGCATCCCATATGTCCTGGGAACTTCTAGCCTAATATTTGAGTGACTTACCCAGTGAGTAGTGGTTGGCTTTGTATATACCAGACAAGCCTGCAATTCTAAGTCCACCAAACTGGATAACATTGGCATAACCTAAAAACAAGTAACAAGCTCAGTATTGTATTTAACCATTTGTGTTTAAGTTAATGTTATCAATTCTGTAAATCTTCAACCTTTTCGCATGTTTGCAAGGTTTTTATTCAAGCATATTTTAAAGGCATTAATCTGTTTTGACTGATAAAATTTTACTTTTTGTGAAACCCTGAAAGTGAAAACCATCAAACTTTTTCATGAACTGAATAAAAATGTGGACAAGTTTAAACCTGGAAACAGCCACTTTTCGCCCTTAAACATATCTTTGAAATACATGCTTGATAAATACAATTACTTGGACAAAACTGAGAACCATTTACAGTAAATGAGTGAATGATAATATTAATACATACAAAGTTCTTCTAATGGATAAACGACAAGATGTATAAATGTTGAATGGGGTATGACTTACACCTTTCACGTATGCAACTTTCAGCATGCAATATTCTATTCATTATTTATAGTTCGAGTATATCACAATTTTGTGTACTTAAACAAGTTTATAAGCAATGTTTTTAGCTGCAGACCTTCACAGATCTTTGCACACAGCGTGACTTCTTGTATGACGTCCTGTCGTAAGAGTGTTAAAGCTGACAACTTGTATTACGACCTCACTTCCCTGTGAAGTGAAGAAAATCCTGACAATTCACATTTACATAACTAATATGATATCCACTATGAAATCTTGTGACAACAAACCTAAGATGACATCTCTTCCTCACCTTTACATGTACATCCTCACTTAATAAATAAAGTCCCTTGCAAATCTTACCCATGTAATATATGTTAGGTGCAACCCAGCCACCGTACAATAACTCCTGCAGATAGTTAGAAGCCTCATGGTTTCCCCCAATGAAGACGGTCAACACAGGTGCCTTTTTCTCTCCTGAGTAATACCTGAGCAACAAAATCACTCCATAAGTTGTTTGCTATTTGTCTGATTCATGTTCAGTTTGTTCATTCAACTATTTGATTGTTTAACACTATTGTCAATGGATTTACCCCATACGCTCCCTTTTCCTCATTAATGTCGGATGCAGGAAAGTTTGTTGAGTCTTTGTTTTAAATTTTCAGAAAACTTTCCGCCCATCACAGTGAAGTAAAACAGACCAAAATAGCCAACACACCCATCACTCAACTGCATTATTTACCGGCCCGGATAGCACAGTTGGTAGAGCGTCCGCTTCGGGACCGGTAGATCCAGGATCAATCCTTGATCGAGTCACACCTAAGACTTTAAAAGAGGAAGTTGTAACTTCCTCGCTTGGCGTTCAGCATGAAGGGGATAGTGCAATGACTGGTTGACCCGTATCAGTATAATGGCTCGGGCGGGGCGGCTTACTTGCCTTCGGTAAGTCGTCTCAGTGAAGCAGCACTAGATAAAAGAGCGATGGAAATCCGTCCTGCTACAAGGAGGCACATTACACGTACATGCACCCTAAGGATTCCTTCGTCGTCATATGACTGAAAAATTGTTGAGCACGATGTTAAACCTCAAGCACTCACTCACTCACTCAACTGCATTAAAGTGAGCATTATTAATATCTCACAACAGAGTATAGCAGGCCTGCCTAACCCAGTGATAGGTCAAGCAATGGAACACCCACTGCTTAACCTGTCACCTTCTGTCGGGTGCAAGGCTAAGAAATATGAAAAATCTAATTCTAAAAATAATCTCTTGCTCATAAGCTGAACATTCAAAGTCGATGGATCCTAACATACAAAACCTGAAAGAAAAGAATTCTCCCATTTATGTGTGAGAATAATCCGATTTTACGACGAGATGGCACATAAAAAACATTAATTCATTGCAATTATGTGGGTGTGGGACATAGTGATTGTCTCATTAATGCATGAGCAAAGGTAGTAAATCGAACAGTATTGGTGAACATTTCAGTTCAGATATGGCCTTTCTGGAACAAAAGAGTTTAACTATACTTAACTTGAAATGAATTATATTTTCCCCTTCATCTTTCTGGCATATACTAAACTAAGAAAAGAGTTTTGAAAGGGTGGGGGTGGGGGTATCTACAGCAAACAGTGACGATAACTGCACATCAAATAAAGCATTCACTTTCCAACGAGCTACATGGCTACATGTGAATTGTAGTTTTGCTACATGTACATGTGTACATACGCGGACGACATGACCACATGGTTTAACAAAATGGTGTGCAGTATTTACTTGTAGAATGTGTTCATGTGTTGATATTTTGGTGGCACAGCCATACAATGGAGGTCAGCCTTGTTCCTGACTGCCTGGAAGTCCCCACATATTAGCAGCAAGTCCACTTTAATACTGTTCACGTCTTCCAGGTATGCCAGCGTCTCGTAGATCTTGTCCAGTTCTCCATGGCAACAGCCCTCAACGGCAATCTTCATCTTGTGTCACAAATTTCTACAACCAGATTTTATCCACAACACCTGTGAGAATTTGGCATGGCAACCTTTCAAAGGTTACATAATTATGTGTTTGTTGTTGATGATGATCTGAAACAAATAAGACATTCATAAACAGCTTTGATGGGACTACAGCACCTTGTACATATAGCTGGAAGAACTGTATAACAGGTTCAAAAATGGTAAATGTTTTGTGTGATCTAAATAACTTACTGACACATTTGTATATCGCAACAAAACGTCTCAAAATATTGTAAAGAATACAAATAATTCATAAGCAAATGAACATCACAGGAATGACCAGTTTTGGGACCGAATCTCTGAACTGCTGTGTTATTCCCGCAGTTTCTGGTGTGTAGAAAGAAAAATGAATGAAGAACCCACTTATCAGCAACACGTCCTAGTATCATATACCAATCAGCGTGTGCTAGTCAGTGTTAAATAAGAAAATGTACACTGAATAATTTTGTCAGAAATGATTGTTGGAGTCGGGGCGAGGTGATGGCTAGAACATGCCACACAACAACACGTCACACTACAATACAACAATAAACCTTCTCAATGTTAACGGTGCTCATATGAGTAGATTTCTGAGTGTTGTTGTTGTAAAGAAAAGATCATTCTGTTACTCTGTGACGATTCTCTTTATGTCAAGCGATGTACGAGCAAAACAACTGTGGGATATAAATCCAAATATACAGGCACTGTGGAACGTACCATGAACTCTAAACCGTTAAGAGAACCTTTTGCTACGAACGTGTCTTTCCACGAGAAAAAATAAAACATTAAACTGACCGGGAAAACATAGGCTGCATACAAAGTCTGAACTTAGAGCACGTCCACTACAATTTCTGGAAATGGACTTTCTGGATACCGGGGAAAAGTTGTCTCCCATGGCGATTTAAGCGCAACTTCATCATCAACGTTTAATTCACATACTTTTCAAAATACTTTATAAGAACTATCATTTTGACCTTAGTGAAGCTTGAAAGAGGTGTTGAAATCATATACATACGCGTAGGTCTATTAATATAATGTTCTGTTGATTGTGTCTTATCGGTATGCGGGTTCGAAGTTTCATGTCGTAGGCTGCCTAGAGGTACAGGCCTAGAGCCTATACGGTATACAATTTTTTTGTTTCATATTCAGCATAACAACGTTTTAAAATTTTGGGGTATAGGCCTACAAATACACAATGTTGAGGTGACGAAAGAAATAGATAACCATATACTCTCGCCTATATATTGATCAAACATAATATTTTTATTGGCTATATGTTGAAGACGAAAATGGCGACCATTTTTGTTTTAACGTGAGTACGAGCACAACGTGAGTACGAGAGTCTTATAGGGCTTAGGCCTATGACATGTGGATGATAATATCTCACTTGATATGCTTTCTGTGCGTCCAGTTGTATGCTGTGGGTTTAACGTCGCACTTAACAACCGGGATCAAACCCAGGTCAGCTCATACCAAAGACTTTAAAAATGGTAGGCCTACTTGTTGCTGCCTTGTTTGTCGCTCAGCACTGAGAGGTTAAAGCAAGGAAACGAGACTGGTTGGCCCAGTGTCAGTATAATGTGACTGCTGTCATGTCTAATGTGTCTTGATACCAGACATGACAGCAGTTATCGCCATGCCACAAGAAGACACAGTATATATGTACACACACTTAACGACACCGCGTCCGTTATACACGTATGACTGAAAAATTGTTATCTACGAGCCCAAGCCTTCATTCATTCATTCAGTCAGAGGACGACGATCCTTGTTTCTGTGTTTTTTGTTTGTTTCTTTGTTTTTTTTTTGTTTGTTTTTTTTTTGGGGGGGGGGGTTGTTTGTTATACATGCATGTATGAAGTCCTAGATATTTGTAACTTTCTGTACCTGTAGACATATGTGTCTTTTTCTTTAATTTATTTATTTATTTATTTGATTGGTGTTTTACGCCGTACTCGAGAATATTTCACTTATACGACGACAGCCAGCATTATGGGAGGAAACCAGACAGAGCCTGGGGGAAACCCACGACCATCCGCAGGTCTTTTTCTTTAAAAACAAATGAAGGCAAATAGGTCTTTATAATTTACCTCAGTTATTACCCTAGAAGGTGAGACGCGTATGCTCGTGTCAAAATAGGGCCTACTTCATAAGAAGTATTCTGGCTTTGCTGAAGCTCATTAAAGGTACAGACACATGTGGCATTGAAAGTTTATAGAATGGACCTATATATCCAATAAACTCGCCCGTATAGGAGACTATATATAGTTAGGGTGATTTTGTATAGGAGACTATATATAGTTAGGGTAACTTTCTTTTCCCAGTTTTCTGCCACCATAATGCCGCATGCATGGTCATTGTTGTTTAAGTGAAATATTCTGGAGTATGGCGTAAAACACCAACAAAATAAATAAATAAAGTATCCATTTCACTGTGAACCTGTCACTTGTAGACCTCTAATCACTCTTCCGTGGATCAGCGGGTAGAGTAGCACATCCTGGCTTCTTTTCCGACCGTACGTGAGAAGGTCTGACAGTAGGCTGTGGGTGGCCGTGGGTTTCCCTCGTGCTCTGCTGGCCGCCCACATGAGTGAAATATTCTTGATTTAGCGCAGCAGGTTGACTCAGGAGCCTCTCACCAATGCTGTAGCCATGAGTTCAAGTCCAGCTCATGCTAGCTTACTCTCCGTCGTACGTGGGAAGATATGCCAACAAGCTGAGGATGATCGTGGGTTTTCCCCGGTTTCCTGCCACCATAATGCTGACCGCTGACGTGATATAAATAATTTTATACATCACTGAATATGCAGAAAAGCATAATCTCCCTTGGCAGAGGTAAAAATGAGCATCAAAACCACGTGGAATAAGCCCTTAAACCATAAAGAAGGGTGCAATGCTTGTAAATGGATTCCTTCACAGCTGGAACATGGCCAGCAAGTTGAAATTCTTTCAATATAGGACTGTTTAAAAATCAATCCCAGGCAGGATATTTAACCGCATGTATAAACATGTGTCTACTAACCTTTTGTCATTAAGTGGTCAGTTTAAGTGCTTTACTGATTCCCTTTCAAGTAGCCGATAAAAGCCATTACCTAAGATTATATAGTATGTTTAACTAAACTGCGCGCATGTTCTATAGACCCAGGCACATGTACATACATACCTACATACACGTGTGAAGCACACTCAAAAAATTAATCTGTTCATTTTAGCAGAAAGTCTGATGTCTAGAATATATTGATGGTAGAGTGATGCTAGAATATATTGTTATTATAATCTGATTTTCTGTCGTATTCAACATAATATCCTGTTAGTCTAATCTTTGTTTATTTATTTATTTATTCATTTGATTTGTGTTTTACCCAGTACTCAAGAATTTTTCACTTATACGACGGTGGCCAGCATTATGGTAGGCGGAAACCGGGCACAGCCCGGGGGAAACCCACGACCCTCCACAGGTTTTTGCCAGACCTTTCCAAGTACGACCGGAGAGGAAGTCAGCACGAGCTGAATCTTTGCGTTGAATTAATGGCATACGTGTGTTATATTCAACAGAACAATCTGTTACAGCAGCAGAATACTTTCTAGCATCACTCAGACAACAGAATTTCTGTTAATATTATCACATTAATTTTTGGAGTGTATATGTGACCTTTATCCGTGAACCCTTTCCCTGTGTCAGCGAAACATATATTGACAAGCTATCAACCAAGTCCCCCAGATACGCTTGTTTTATCATGCTCACCTAAATGCAAAAATTGATAAACATTGATTTTGTACATACCTGGCTTGAAATCAATGCTTACCTACTTTTTGCTTACATCGTCACTTTATTTAGGCCAATCAGTGTGGCATCGACTTGCTGTTACACAGTCCTGTCAACTAAGCGCGTTTTTACAATCGATTTTTGTTGTGTAAGCGAAAATCTGATACAGGATAATCTATAGTGATAGACTGTATAGACCTTTATATATACTTATACATGTATACACTTGGATGGGCTGGGGGGCGGGGGGGGGGCTCGATCGTGAAGTCTGTCAGGTATATATACTGACTGCCATCGTGTAAGTCCAAAACTCCTGAGTATGACATTGAGCAAAATCAGATAAATAAATAAACTAATCTGTGGGCTACATCTGAAATAAGGTTTTGGATATCTGAAAGAAAACGGCCGACCTCCGTGAGCGAGGTGGTTACCATGCCATCGCGACTCAAGGACCCAGGAGCCTCTCACAAATGCGGTCTCTGTGAATGCTGACTTCCTCTCCGGTCGTATACGTGAGAACGTCTGTCAGCAACCTGCAAAGGGTTTAGGGTTTCCCCATGGCTCTGCCCGGTTTCTTCCCACCATAATGCTGGCTGCCGTCGTATAAGTGAAATATTATTAAGTACGACGCAAACAACCAATCAGATAAACAAACAAAACAGTTTTCTTCTCAATAAACATTATGTAAAAGGTGTTTTTTGTTCTTGTTGTTGTTGTGTTGAATATGGGGTTTTCGTGCGAAAAGTTAGGGATGTTGTCCTGTGTAATTGGCTTCCCTGCTGACAGGTTGGAGCAAGGAAACATAACTGGTTAGCCCAATGTCGCACACAAGCACGCACGCGCACACGTGCACACACACACACGCGCTCGCGCGCGCAGCGGTCTCATGGTGTACATGCTAGCGTGAACGGAAGAAGGCAGGTACTTGTTAACGAACTTCGTTTAAGGCCATCTAAAAGGCCATTCCAGCAGATTTATTGTCACAGGTCGACAAAGTGAAAGCTACGCAATCTGGTGGATTTCCTGCCTGTCTTTTACTGACCGAATCATTAAGGCACCTTTTCCCGCGTAGTGGCGATTCGGGTCCAATCTGGACTGATCGTTGTTCTCTTGTAATACACTGCATGATTATACTACGTTACTATTTTATGCATAAATCGTCACCGCAAAGACAGGAATGGACAACAGACTACACATCTTTGGTCCGAATTACTTTCTATATGCAAAAGAAAAACAACATTTGTGTTGAAATCTAATACAATAACTTGTATTGTTTTCATTCAACACAGGAAACTGTTATCCCAACACAAAGACGTGTTAAGTTAATGTGAAGTACAGGTTTGTGTTACAAAATAATAAAACACATAGCGGGTACTTGTGTTGAATGAAAGTGAAGTAATTTATGCAATACATCAAAAAAACTTGTGTACTTTGCAACATCTAACATATCTTGTGTGCATTTATTTCAACACAAGATATGGAGTTGTTCAAATATGACACAAGACTTTTGTTGGAAAGAACACAAGTTTGTCTTCATACAACACAAGTGTTTCTAGTATGTAGGTGGAACTGAAAGGTTCCTCACCAGTAACACCTCGAGTGCATGTTATCTGCTCAACCACGAGATATTTGTGGAAGCTACACAGATTCTGTCGATGGCTATTCTTAAAGGAGAAGAAAGAATAAAAATGATGCCAAAACAAGAAGAAAGAGCGTAAAAACTTATTTGCAAACATGATCTTTCAGGAGAAATGCGTATTTGAAAATCTGTTTTTATTTTATGGATATTGGGGATCGTTTCTTAGCACATATCGTCCTTTCATAATATTTTTCTAAATAAGGATGTGACGCATGTCTAATTAGCTTTATTTGAACGTAAACTTGTTGTTTACATCAAAACACATGCATTTAATCTGACTTATGATAATATTTATGAATACATTATATATATATATATAAACGTGTATCATTAAAATCCAGGTTGAACACATTTGTTAAAATTTGTTGGCTGAAAAGACCAAATTCTAGTGCAAACATATTTATTAAACATGTGTTAAATCCTCATTTATAACATTAATAGCACTTAAAGACAATATACCAAGAGATGGCCCCGAATACTTACCATACGGCTAACTTTTCTCATTCTTTCACATGAACGTTGTGTATTTTTAATGTTTTCTTCATCTTTAACTTTTCTTTTGGAGATTTGGGGCTGTATGGAAAGTACCTATAACCCATTCGACACTCTCTGTGCAAATTTATTTTTCTCAGGACTGATTAGCCTAAAGTGGCGAACAAATCGGCCAAGTATTGTCGTAGCGATTGCATGGCACCAGTCCACCCGTTCGTTTCTTTGAAAACACTTTATCTACTGGACGCTTATAGCCAGATTTACCAAACTTATCCCAAATGTACAGCTAAAGTCTAGCGCACACAGACAACATTTGTTGTCGAAAATTGGATTTTCGACGACAACGATCTCATAAGATCCAGATTGCCAGCACACGAGCGAAATCTTGTGCTCGATTCATTTGTTTCTGGATTTTTTGTTGACCAAAGTTAAACAAGCTGAATGTTTGGAACAAGTGTTCAAGACTTAGCAATTCTTTCGAGTACATTTCGAGGATTTGTTGTTGTCTGGGTCAAGAAATCTCGTTTTCGACAACCATTGTTGTCCGTGTGCGCTGGGCTTTGGGCTTTGAAAAGAACAATATTCATATTCTGTGACCTTGGTTCTGTTTTTCAAAGGTCATTGTATAGAATCATTTAAGTAATATTTCGTAACAGGCTTGTACATATGAAAACGATATCTTTTGAATCCTTTCATTAATTTTCTTCGAAATTCTACCATATGTGCATCTATTATGATGAAGACAAAACCTATTTCATTGACCTTGAAAATTGTTCAAGGTCGTTAGACCGGTGCCACCATGACGCTGAAAACACCTTATTTCTTCTAACTTTGGTTATGATCGTGCAGTATTAAATGCCCGCATTGCAGGGTATTTTCTTACGTACAATAAGTAAAGCGCTAAGCATCAGATACGTCTCAATCTTACCTGATGTACGCATGCGCATTGCGTTAGGTCATACCGCATATATTCGACATATAAAGGTGTGTGGCAATGGCCTCCATTTTAGACAGGTAACATATGTCGGTCTGGGACCAAAGGCCTGGCCGATAAGCTCTGTCCCAAATAAAAACAATCGATTTCATGCTGACCCAGGATGGGGGATCTTTGTGCTCACGTGATCGCAGTCTTTCCTAACGAAGGTTGCCCTCCCAGAGCTCCCCCACTCTCCTCTGGGATTGTAAGCTAAGACAGTTAGCTTCGGGTACTACCGCACTCAGTCCGTGTTATACACCCTGAAATAGCTGGTCTTTCTTGATTTCCAGGTAAGTTGATCAACTTAAAACAGGGTACAGGTACTGCATCGTAGGCATATGCTTTAACAGTTTCATCAAGGTGTTACAGATGTATTTAACAGAGTTATAAAGTTTATGGTACCACCTTAGTTTTTTCTTTGACGAGCTATAGTTTATCTCTTGATCGTCAAAAACTACTTTTTATTGAATTTGACGTCATATTCTCCTCCACATGACCAGAACAGCTCTGTAAAATTCACAACTCCGCTGCATTAATCTCTTCCTTCACGAAAAATGTAATCTGTTAATTAAACAGAAAGTTTGTTGTCTGAGTGACACTGGAATTTAGTCTATTATTATAATATATAATTGCACTGTTATTCTTGAAATATAATATCTAGTTAATCTAATACAATCTTTATGTTGGTAGTCAACATTTAACTTATGGTCATTTTACGGACGTACGGATTGTCGTGAGTTTCCCAAGGGCTCTAACCGGTTGCCTTCCAACATAATGCTGGCCGCCGTCGTATATGTGAAATATTCTTGAGTACGGCGTGAAACACTAATCAAATAAATAAGATAAATAAATATTGTCATTTTACGTAGTTCCAGGGTCTTAGATGAGTAGATTAAACCTTTAAGTCTGTGTCTATTTGCAGTAAAGGGGAAGTTTCTTCCACAGAACAAATTATTTTCTACAGCATTAGATTTACATAAGTATTACCTTATGCATCAATCATTTAAGTAAAATACATGTTTCCATGTATCTAGCATGTCTAATACATGTACACGTTAAAAACTTATCCGTTAAATTTGACATATAATATTATCTTCTGAGTTAATCATTAGGAAATTGTGTTATAAAACGTTATACTAATATTACGTTATGGGCACTGCAGAGCCCAATCGCACCTACAAAGGTATTTTGCGGTAATAACAGAGAATGCTATACATATATATAGGCTTCGTTTATATGTATATACGCTTGTGGATGGCTATTGGTGGATAAACAAATATAAAATGCGCTTTACTATGTTTACTTTCAAGGCAAAGAAAACACTAAAATGAAGTGTATATCGGAACAAAGGCTACTAAAAACTGTACTAGAAAATAATTCGATCAATTTTTACTATATGTTATCTCAGTGATGATAGAATGTATTGTATTTTTACAACATAATACTGCGTCATACTCGCATTTAACATAATAGCACCTTTAATTTGATGCAGTCTTTTTGTTGAGTTAATGGAATATGTGTGCTATATTTAACACAATAATCTACCGCAACGGTGGAATAAATAGCTGCAGTGTCAGAATACATTCTAGCATCACCAATGAAACAGATTTTCTGTTAAATTTAACACATTATTTTTTGAGAGTTGCAGGCAGGATAAATGTTCACTACTGGTGACACAAAAGTGTGCCACTAGCCCGCCCGAGGTTTGCCTATATATGTGTATTTGCTTGTGTTATTGTTCGACCCTGCTTTAATAGGGTTAAAGGCAGCTAAGTTATCACCACGGACCTTTTCAGTACGACTCGAAAACCATTCTAACCAACAGACGATGACTTGTGGAATATGGGACTGCAGTGGTGTAGAAATGTCGAAGTTATCGACTCCTACCTTGAAGAGCATATATAACGTACCATTATCACCACGGACTATTCCAGTACGACTCTAAACCCATGCTAACCAACTGACGATGGCTTGTGGAATATGGGACTGCTGTGCCAGAGGTGCTACGTACTGGTGTAGTTTATATAAATCCCAGTATGCCCTTTAAAGTAACCGTAAATGTTCCGACAGACAGACAAACAAACAGACAGACAGAGAAGCAGATGGACGTGCAGGCAGATAGGTAAACAGACACACAGACAGACAGAGAGGCAGACATACAGACAGGCGAACAGGTAAAGTGACAGGTAGACAGACAAATAAACGCCGTCAAAAACGTCTTGAGTGAAGAAACAAACGTAATCAGTATTTAATCGGTATGACTTTGACAATCCTGTACAGTTTAAACAGTTTCAAATTCCTCTCCTCAGCTGTTACCTGGACGTATATCGACAATCGACAGTGCAACCTTAATCTGTCAGTGTCACAGCTGGCACACAGATGCGTGCAATTCGTCATGTGAAGAAATGTCGGAGTTATCGACCCCTACCTCGAAGAGAGCGTAAGGGGGTGTGGGGGGGGGGGGGGGGGGGTTGTAGAGAGAGTGGTATGCACGCATTAGGGTCTGAATCAGTTAGGTGTGTGTCCTAATGCATGTACGGACCCACCTCTGTGTTATAGAAATTTATAATTTATTATAGTCTTACAGAAATTTAATTCGGGTTGTATGTCAAAGCTCAGTGTGGTATACATGTAATGTATAAAGGCTTAATTATGATATACAGAAAACGACGGGCATAAAGTTTATAATGTATAGTGCTGCCTCGCTGAAAATCAACGCTCAAAAAATTATCTGTTAGTTTTAACAGAAAGTATGCTGTCTGAGTGATGTTAGAATGTTTTCTGTTATTATGAGACAGCACTGTGTTCTATTCAACATAATATCTTGTTAGTTTAACAGAATCCTTATGTTGAATTACCAGAATACTTCTGCTGTATTTAACAGAATAATCTGCTACAATAACAGAATACATTCTAGCATCACTCAGACAAATTAACAGATTATTTCTTTGAGTGAACATAAAATGTCATATTACATTTATGTATTGTGAAGTATGTTGATGGACGCGAGTACAGATCAGACAATAGTGATTACACTCAAAAAAATAATCTGTTAATTTCAACAAAAAGTTTGTTGTTTCAGTGATGCTAGAATATATCACATTTTAAGTTTTTTCATTTTCTGTCTAGAGTTTAATGTTGAGTTCAACAGTATTTCGGACATTTCACTCCTGTTACGCCTTGTAACATGCAGGTCCGTTGAAATACCCAACACCGACACCGTATACTAAAAGTGCTGCCTCACTGGAACGCCAAGCCAAGAACGGCCGCTCTTTGTCTTACATGCATTCTCGGTGCTGGACGCTAAACCAGAGATGAGTTTTGCCAGTTTTAAGGGTTATTTTCCCCACTCAAGACTGATTCCCAGGCCAGGCCGATCTCTTCGGTTGACAGTTCCATAGGGTTTTGTACGTACCCGAAACTGATCCCCAGGCCAGGCCGCTGTCTCTTGCTTATACGGGGAGTGATAAATACCGGACAAATGTATGTGCTAAATACCCGGCATAAACAGATTATATACTGACGCATGCACACCAAATAATGACACATGCACTCCAAACACTGACACAGACCGACTAAATACTGACACATGTATACGAAATACTGACATATGCACACTAAATGTACAATAGATACACACTAGATGCACACTAAATACTGATATATGCACACTAAATACTGACACACGCACACTAAATACTAACACAAATTTCTGGAATATCCATCCATGGCCGATATCTTCTCTACGTCCGTCCATATCACGCAGATCTCTGGCTGAATTTGTCCATAACCAAATTCCTGGAATATCCACCCATGGCCGATATCGCCTGTTCATATCACGCAGATATCTGGTTGAATCAGCCCATAACCAATTTCCTGGAATATCCATCCATGACCGATATCTTCTCTACGTCCGTCCATATCACGCAGATCTCTGGCTGAATTTGTCCATAACCAAATTCCTGGAATATCCACCCATGGCCGATATCGCCTGTTCATATCACGCAGATATCTGGTTGAATCAGCCCATAACCAATTTCCTGGAATATCCATCCATGGCCGATATCTTCTCTGCGTCCGTCCATATCACGCAGATCTCTGGATTAATTTGTCCATAACCAAATTCCTGGAATATCCATCCATGGCCGATATCTCCTGTTCATATCACGCAGATATCTGGTTGAATCAGCCCATAACCAATTTCCTGGAATATCCATCCATGGCCGATATCTTCTCTACGTCCGTCCATATCACGCAGATCTCTGGCTGAATTTGGCCATAACCAAATTCCTGGAATATCCACCCATGGCCGATATCTCCTGTTCATATCACGCAGATATCTGGATGAATCAGCCCATAACCAATTTCCTGGAATATCCATCCATGGCCGATATCTTCTCTACGTCCGTCCATATCACGCAGATCTCTGGCTGAATTTGGCCATAACCAAATTCCTGGAATATCCACCCATGTCCCATATCTCTGTGCATCTTTTCGTATCCTGCAGATCTTTGGTTGAATTAGTATATAACCAAATTTCTGGACTTCCATCTATGTACAATATAAAATTTGTCTATAAGCAAATTATCTGGAATACCTTTGGTGTGCACCCGTTTAAGGCAGATCTTTAGGTGAATTTTCCCATAATTTCTGCATGAAAACACGTACAAATATACGCCTATATACTGATGCCAAGACACACATATACTTGTGTGCTTTGTCTTTTCAGGTTCATAATACTCAATTTAACGTTGGCAAGCTTCCTAGATTCTCGCCTGAGATTTCAACTATTTTTTTTTTAAAATTCAAAATAATACGCATTTAATATTGTGTAGGCCAATAGGCCTAGAAGGCTAAATTAATTAGCCCTTTACGTGACAGGTATTCTAACATGCAACTAACCGTTAAATGAAGCGCAATTTCACACATCATGCATGACGTGCATCCCATTAAGTAAATTAGTATATAATCATACCTATTATTTTCATCACCTCTGGAATTAAATAGTTAAATTATTGTCGAATCATTACTTTGACGGCCACAAGACAAAGGAATTAAAGGATGGTCTGAATCTATATAGCGTATTGCAAATTGGCGACATTTTGAGTGTATGGAAGTAGAATTACTATAGCTCGCTCGCTGACGATATTTCACTTTTGAAGACAGAGTGAATATTTTTCGTTCAGTTGAGAGATAACATAAAAAGAGTGATATTAGATATCGTTAATTTTAAATGTTCATGCAAACAATAACGTACATACGACAGCGTGCAAACAATTAATGAAACCATTGCGTAAGTGATTTAGTATAAACACATGCAAACGTGGGTCACCGTGAGCGAGTGGTTAGCACCCATGCTAGCAATAATGCTGATCGCGCCTGTAAAGTGAAATATTCTTGAGCGCGGCATAAAACACCAGCCAAATAAATAAATATACGTACGTCAATTCGTGACCTCTGTGACAAAAGACGGTATCGACAGGATGGTCATCAAGCTTAAATACATCAACCTCAGGCGCTAAAGGTCTGCGTCTTATATTCTATTCAAAACTGTAGGACGTGTTCCAGCTCGTGTCTGTATTTCTCGAAAACACGATACTGCATTGTATAAATTGCTCGATCCTGTCGCGATTTTGAAGAGCGAGACGTGCACGAAGGTGCTACCATTGGCAGTGGTGCTGGACCAGGTGTCCTCTTCCGGCTTCCATACGTCATGCACCATGGAATGAAATCAACATATCTAGTCATTCCAAGTGTTCACAGGACTTTTCATTTATGATTAACAAAACAAATAATTATCAACCAAGCGTTCAATGTAGGACTTCCTTATGTCTACACCGCAAATATATACATTTTCATAAACATTGTACATATATGGATATCGTCCGAGTGTATGTGTACTAAGGATGTACAAAGGACACTAAATTTATACCCCGCGCAGCTAAATTACTGCGCAGGCTAGTCTCAGGCTTTCTACTTTGATAAATATTGTAGGAACAAAAACGTTATCCTTGTGTGGAGAAGATTATATGGGGATTTAAATTCTGGGTGTGAGACTTTAAAATTTCACAGTAGAACGCATCGTTTTCGTCTACTTCATATATGTTTTATGAGCACACGTGCACCGATATTTGTGACGTAATAAAGGACAGAGTAAATGAGCTTTGGGCCGTCTTAATACAGGCGCGATGGAGTTGACGAGTTCTCCACTGGCCTCAGATTCCTATTAATTTTCCATAAACGATGTTAACGATGTTAACGTTTAGTGTCTCAGTCTCAAACATTCCGTACCAAATAAGCCTTTGTGCATACCTGACCCAGCCTATGAGAATGCAGCCATAAAAATCTTGACATATTGAATTTCAAACTTTCATCAGTAAAACACAGTGAAAGCTAAGCCCAAAAGCTTAGAGTAAGTGAGTGAGTGCTTGGAGTTTAACGTCAAAAGCTTAGACAAAGCTTACCCAATTCCCATCATTTTAATACCTGGCATGTAGGGGCCTACCTGTACACCAAAAATGGCATGTTGGCAGCTAAAAAGGATTTTGTACCCTAAAATATACAGAATAACATTAGGGTACTAATTCCTATCAAGCAGCGAGAGCTGGGAAATCAACTAATTCCCTGTCCAGTAGGAATCGCCCCTGCGCTGGTCTTACTCTCTGCGCTGTATGCCTACGTCTTTAATTATATCATATATGGTCTATACACTAGCTTCGCAATGAATTAAGGACTATTGCACCTGAATACCACGTATATATCGAACTATCGCTTACTGAATACCATGCCTATCGACCTGCATGCTGTCCCTGGACACCATGCGCCATGATATCGATCCTTTGCTCGCTAAATTAACGCCATATAGATCTATTGCCCCCAGTATAAATAGTTGAGTATCTCTATATATAAACTTATATCGATTTATTGCTATTCAATGCACATCAATCTATTGCTCATGGTATACCATACGTATCGATCTATATTGCTCACTGTATACGAAGTATGTCAGTTTAGTGCCTTATATATGCCATGCGTATCGATCTCCATTGCTCTTAGAATACGATACACATCGATATAGCTGTATACATACATATGAATCTATTTCTTGCTGAATACCTTGCTCGTCGAAGTACAGCTAGCGCGACGTACAACATATAGCTTATACATCGATCTACATTGCTCGCTGTAAAGCACACGTAACAATTTATTGTTCACTGTATACCATACATAGAGATCTATTGTTCACTGTATACCATACATAGAGATCTGTTGTTCACTGTATACAATATATAGAGATCTTTTGTTCGATGTATACAATACATAGAGATCTTTTGTTAAACTGTGTACCATAAACAGAAATCTTTTGGTCACTGTATACCATATATAGAGATCTTTTGTTCACCGTATACCATGCATAGAGATCTTTTGTTTACTGTATACCATACATAAAGATCTACTGTTCACCGTATACCATACATAGAGATATTTTGTTCACTATATACAATACATAGATATCTTTTGTACACTGTATACCATACGTAGAGATTTACTGTTCAGTGTGCACATACACAGAGATCTATTGTTCACTTGAGATCTGGATCAATACCACGAATACATAGATTTATTACTCGCTACATACAATACATATGGATTTATTCATTTATTTGTTTGTTTGTTGTTTTACGCCGCCTTGACCTATATGACCCTCGTCGTCATATCAGTGAAAAATTGTTAAGTGCGACGTCATACCCCAAGCATACATACATATACATTCTTATACATACCATATACTGGTATCCAAACTTATCTACGTAATAAATATTTGGGCCTCCGCGTGGCCGAGGGGTTTGCATGCCAGCGGGACGCAATGACGCAGGAGCCTCTCGCCAATATACTCGCTGTAAGTTCAAGTCCAGTTCATGCTGGCCTCCTCAACGGCCGAAGGTGGGAAGGTCTGCTAGCAAATTCGGGTGGTTGGGTGTTTCCCCCGGGCTCTGCCGGGTTTCCGCACACCATAATGCTGGTCGCCGTCGTATAATTGAAATATGCTTGAGTACGGCGTAAAACACCAATCATATAAATAAACAAATGATGAATAAATATCAATTTAAATTACCTAAATATACTTTACATGTAGTAATATAATGACGCCAGCGGTTATATATCTGACAAACATCTTAACTAAAGGCCACAAATGACAGCATTTATACGCAACAAGCCTCCGGTGTATGTGACCATTCATGTGATGAATTTACCTAGGCCCAGGCTGAAAAAGTATGTATAAGGCCTGCTGTGACCGAAGTCTGGTGAATTATGGATTCTCCAGATCACCTCGGTTGGTGGTCGTCCACGATGACGTCAGAGCTGAATTATGTACCGTCATATGACATCATATGTTAATGTAGTACTGCTATTAATAGTATAGACTACATACTCATTTAGGTCTACAGGTAGTTGTGATATTTCAAGTCGCTCTTAGAATTAGCTTCTGTTCTAATGTGACACATTATTGATGAATATAGACGTCAGAATTCATATTAGTCTGAACTATGTTTGACTGAAAAAAAAAACAGAAAAAAACAAACAATCTCATACAAGAAAGTTTTCGAACAGATAGTCGCGTACAGCATAACGGGAGATTAGTACGAGCTCCACACAAGGTCCAAATGACGTGAACGCATAGCTTTCTTCTGTGCGTTTGTTCTTCATAGCCTATGTGTTTTATGAACACACGTACACCGATAATTGTGACGTAATAACGGACAGAACAAATGCGTTCACAGCTTTAGGCCGTCTTGATTCAGGCGGAAAGGAGTTCTAGTAGACTCATTGGTCTACTCGATCTTACAGAGCGTTCTTACAAATTTTGAAGAATTGGCATTAAGACATATAATCATTCATTCACTCATTCGTATATATGTATATGTTCCCCTTATACTCACGTATGTTTAGGTACGGGGTAAAACACCAATAAAATAAATAAATAACTATTCACATGTAATTCATAACCCTGGTTTTAATGATAAACATAAAAAGGATTAGGACGTCAGATTTACTAAATAAGAAATTCATCTCAAAACAAAGATCATCAGAAGAAAATGATATCAAATGAGCTGATGTTTCTGTTTATTTGCTTCTTAACAAAACTTAATTTGGGTGCATGTAGATTAATTATATTTTAATGAAAGGAAATTGTTCAGCGACCACGGAGAATGAAAGTCGCTGTATGCGGGGACTCGGGTGTTTTCGGAAGCGCTCGGTAGCTTCCGACATAAACAGGCCTCCAGTATCATTTCCGGCCTGTGCCAGTGTGGAGAGTGTATCGAGTTGTGAAATGATGGCGAGGAAAAATGGTTCGAAAGCAGGTAATTACTGAATTATGTTCTCTGATTTCGTGGTGTGATTAAAATCCACCGTCGCTCGCGAGTTGGGCGACATATACGCCAGTTTGGTGGCGGTTTTCTCGAAGTTGCTGCTGTCATTTGAGCGAAGTTAAGGGAGGTTGAGTAAAACCGGGGCTGTCAGTGTCATCGGAGACGTCTCTTGAGCTGTGAAATGGGGCGTAACTTTTACTGTTGTAAAATCTTTTGTACGAAAGCAGCAGCCTTTGCTACTTTCACTGTCGAATCTTACTCAGTCATTCTCTTTCAATACTCAGTTAACTTTTGGCTCATATGACCTATTTAATTGCCGCTACCAGACGACATTGTCAGTGCACGTGTCATTTTTTCTTCTCAAGCATCCGCCCATCTTAAGTCGCAGACTTTCTTGGGGTCAACTCTACGTTATAACTTGTGATATAAATGTCAGATCATGCAGTGTCACCGCCACCCGTGTGAAACTTAAAGACACAGTGCTGGCTGTGGCAATCCCCCACCCCTCACCTTCTGCAAACTCAACAGGAGAGATGAAACATGAGAAGAACAGTAACACACGCAGTCCTGTGTCTGATACTAAATTATTTTTGTCTTCTTGGTTGACGCAGACAGCATGTAAAGAAGATTCTATTTTCAGAGTAAATAATTATATGTTTGCTGCATATGTTTTAACCATTATACTGTGAAACTAGGGTGGTATCTTGACAGCTTCTGTTTTAGACTTTTCCCTTGTTCTCTGCATGGCCCAGTGTGCATACATATATGTTTTTAATTAATTCTACTGCTAGTGAGTGGTAGGCCTACAAGGCGATATGTTTAAATGGGACAGCCAGTACTGCCTGATATACTGATATCACTTATCGAGGTCACCCAATGACCTCGCTCAGCTGATTGTGAAATAACTGGTTTAGGGATCTAAAGAAGTGATGAAAAAAGAAAAGAAAAAATTCAGTACAGTTATACTGATACATACTTGTATGTGGTTGATGATGACAATGCCTGTATTAATTTAAGGGTGTCAGCTATGTACAACTACTGTAAATGTGAACGTATGCCATAACTTTATGTGCAAAGACGCAATGTGTGAGATGTAAACTATACTAAAATCCTCCAGACTTCTGACTGTCTACTTACCCAAGCCCGTTGTCGGCCATTATAGCCAAATGATGATATGATACAGTGAATACATGAGTCTTTCACATGTCCTGAAGTTATAATAATATCATCTGTGTTAACAAAGAAGTGATTTTTTTTTTTTGATTTCCAGAGTACTGGAAGACCTTGTGTTAACTTTAACTTGTGCTGTGTGTCTTTTACCTGAGTAAAACATGTACTACTATAAAAGCTTGTACATCTTGCTGCCTGGAAAGTCTCCTAATGCAAAGTTGGCTCATTTTAATACATCTGTTAAAGTGGACATTGTATGTACAAACTCCACAATGCCTGTAGTTTACATGTAGATTTTGGCTTTTCAATTGACTGAAAACGCTACAAGAAACACTGTGACAGAAGTCTGACTCATGCTCCGTGAGAGACATGCTGCAGCGCTTTTATTCACAACAACTGGTACATTGTTCACATACATGTACATGTGTATTTGTTTATTCACCACAATTGGCACATTGTACACATACATGTACATGTGTATTTGTTTATTCACCATAATTGGCACATTGTACACATACATGTACATGTGTATTTGTTTATTCACCACAATTGGCACATTGTACACATACATGTACATGTGTATTTGTTTATTCACCACAATTGGCACATTGTACACATACATGTACATGTGTATTTGTTTATTCACCATAATTGGCACATTGTACACATACATGTATATGTGTATATGTTTATTCACCATAATTGGCACATTGTACACATACATGTACATGTGTATTTGTTTATTCACCATAATTGGCACATTGTACACATACATGTACATGTGTATATGTTTATTCACCACAACTGGAACATTGTACACATACATGTACATGTGTATATGTTTATTCACCACAACTGGAACATTGTACACATACATGTACATGTGTATATGTTTGTTCACCACAATTGGCATATTGCACACATACATGTATATGTGTATTTGCTTATTCACTGGATGCTAGCATTCTATGTATACACTTGTAAGTGAATGGGTCACATCCGTGGATATTTATCTCATAAGATAGTTTGCGTGTGCATGCATCTTAATACCTTTGGTGGGCGTAACCTGACCAACACTAAAACATTCTTATTGGATTTTGAAAGAAGTTTCTTCCTCTAAAATGAGTTCGAGTGACACAACATCATGTTTTGAACTGCATTAATATGATATATTGGGGTCTACGTGGCGTCCGTAGTTAGCGTGCCAGTGTGGTGCCTCTCTGGCCGTATGTGGGCAGGTCTGGCAGCTGTTTAGGTCAACTGTTGTCTACTGTAAAATCATCATTTGACCTATGTTTTAAATTCTGTTGGAAATTTTGTCATCTAATCACTTTTCTTGAGGTAAAGTAATATTGACGAAGCGAGACACAGTTGGAGGAGAACAATTAAAAGGTGTGCTTCTGCAAGTAAGAGAAAAATGTCGAGTCAAACATTACTGTACATGTGATTGACCTTAAGTTTTGCATACCGCTATAGATACTTATTTTTCCTGATTCTGAGAGCTTGGTTGATCTCAGAAGAATTTTTTGTGGTTTGTTTCAAAGTTAGAAGGTAGGCTTAGACAAGAAAATTCATTTACCTCAAAAAATGAACTTTAACGGGGAATTGTCAGGACATGTATAATATATCTAGACTTCATGTATTTCTTTGCCAACATAATTGTTGATATGCACATATATGTACATAATTGATAAGGTAACCTGAACTTAAGAATTGAGATACAGCGTGAGTATCCTTGAACTTCTTAACCCTGATAAATTCTCGTGGGATGTATTAAATTTTCATTTTCGTACTTCCTTGCTTTGGTCACATGTACACATGGATGCACACAAACATGTACAATGTAGGTCTAAAAGCTGAATGATTAAAAGACTTAAAATGTACTATTTCTGTACACTGTGTGCAGAATATATAAACATATATGTTGTACAGTGAGTTGTGGGATTGTCAGGTCATTCAATATTAAACCAAGACTTAACCCAGTTCACATGCAGACTTAAGTACCAGTGCTGGAAGAAGCTGACATACTTTATGAAGTATGGCTTTTTGACAGGGTATAGAATTACACCAAGTCATGAACTAATATGATACATGGTTTGCATGTATGTGGGTACAGCTATGATCACTGTGGAATGTGTCTGTAAAGAAAGTCTTGATTCCATTTCTGATTCCATTTCTTCTGGTACAGATTTTGCCTTGATGATAGTTTAATCGTGCTGAGTGAAAGTGTTTTCACTGTAGGTGTTTTGCAACATCATTAAATCCTCATTAAAATTTTAATCGAGAAATTTAGATTTTAATAGGGAGATTGGCATATTAAGGGACTGGACCTAAGTCTTCATCAGTAGGTTGCATGCACATTCAAGCATTGTTCTTGCTACTCCTCCCCCCCCCCCCCACTCCCCCATACACAGAGAATTTGTGACAAAAATTCACCCATGACTCGAATGACAGAGTGATTCATTGAGTAAAAGTAGGGTTAAGCACAGCTTTTTAATTTGGGCACCATTTTCGATTCCCATAATTATGTTTAACTTATTAATAACAAGGATATTATTGAATACAATATAAAATTAAATCACACATTTTCAACATCGATTTATTTGAAATAGACACATTCTTAAAACTTCTACATGTACATTGTACGTCTTCTTAATTAATGATTTCTTTGCATTTTTGAAGTCTAATTTAGGCACCCAGAATGGGTATGAAAAATAGCCTTCATGTGACCATGAAACTCTCACAGATCATGATAATACACAAACATGTGTGAGTTTAGCATAGTGTACAATATACATCAAAATGCTCTTGTATTCCTAATGTGATGTTATACACATGACATTCTAAGATTAATCAATACCTATTGTAGGTATGCATGCAGTTCATTAGAAGCTGTTGACTACATCTGTGTACACTGCATGTATGTACATGTATAATGCATGGAATGACTGCAACATATCTAGTGAGTACATCAAGGATATTGCACAGTGAAGGTCGAATAGCATAAATATTGTTTGAATAAGAGGTGGAAATGATATTTTTGATGCTACTTTCATTGGTTATTCTTTTTTTCTTGTCTTTTTTGTTAAAATATGACAATATCTGTCTATTTGACGGCACTCAGAGGTTAGGGCAAGAAAACCGGGCTGGTCGGCCTGGTGTCACTGTAAGGTGACTGAGTGGTGTGTCATGTCTGGTGTCTTCAGCATGATACTTCAGTGGTGGCAGCATTGACTCGCCCTGCTACAAGAATACACAGTATATGTACACACACCTAATGACACCATGTGACATGCACACGTATACATTATGTATCAATACAGGAATGGACACAGTTTGATGCTGGGTGATGGCAAGTCAAATGAGGACCTGTCAAACGCCCAACAGCAGGACCTTGATGTCATTTTGTGGACGTCAAATGTTCTTTTTCCCAGCTCATCATGATGACGTCAATGGGAAACTCGTAAAACTCCTTCCAGTCTGCATCAAAACGTCCAAACCTGTGAATGCATTTGTTCTTTCCTTTATTACGTCACAATTATTGGTGTATATGCTCATAAAACATTTATGAAGTACACACGCACTGCAACGTCACTGAGGAAAATGTTGCGTTCTACTGTCATTTGGATCGTCTTTGTAGCTCGTCCTTGAATCTCCCATTCAAAGACAGTATGACTTTACAAAAGAAACTGATACGTTGTAAGAGTGTAGACGTTATGCTAAAATCCATTTGGGACGTAACAATGGCTTGAAGTCCTGCTTCACACTAGTACCACCTGACGGGATTAAAAACTATACCTCTTCCCCGTTAGAGTACTGTGAATCATAGTTTTCATGATAATCTAACCTCAGAAAGCAAAGCATCTGAAAGTGTTTTTCTTTGAATATTTTGGAATTTAAATGTACATCTACAGATGAGCAGATTGCAACAACAAGAACTTCTTACAAAAATTTTGGGGACACATATTTGACCGTTTTGTTGAAATAAAGCGTATTACAGTGAGTTATAGATGTTTATGCACATGGTATATAGTACATGTCTTAGAGTGTGGTATAAGAGGGCGGGCCATGGCTGCACCATTAGTAAGATACTTGTCTTAAAATTGCTCTGACATGATGCATATGTGTTGGTTTTTACCATCCGCCGATAAAGAACTTTTGGAAATTTCCCTCTTCACTGTTAGACGGTAAGCTTTTTGTACGAGAGAAGTTGAAGTTGTGTTTGTATATACACATTTATGCATACAGGCTTGTACTCTACCGTGTGTTTGTATGCATACACACGGTAGAGTACAAGCCTGCATACATTTATGCATACGGGCTTGTACTCTACCGTGTGTTTGTATGTACACATTTATGGATATAGGCTTGTACTCTACCGTGTGTTTGTATGCATACATTTATGCATATAGGCTTGTACTCTACATGGGGCTTCCATGGCTCAGTTGGTTAGCGCGCCAGCACAGCGTAATGACACAGGAACCTCTCACCAATGCGGTCGCTATGAGTTCTTCCTCTCCGGCCGTATGTGGGAAGGTCTGCCAGCAACCTGCGGATGGTCGTGGGTTTCCATCGGGCTCTGCCCGGTTTCCTCCCACCATAATGCTGGCCGCTGTCATATAAGTGAAATATTCTTGAGTACGGCGTAAAACATCAATCAAATAAATAAATAAATAAATTGTACTCTACATTGTGTTTGTATGTATACATTTATGCATATAGGCTTGTACTCTACATTGTGTTTGCATGTATACATTTATGCATACAGGCTTGTATTCTACACTGTGTTTTGTATGCGTAAATAGGTATATACGCAATATTTTACAGAATGTGTCAGGTTTCATTTTCTCATGAGTACATTGATGAAAACCAGATTTTTTCATTTCCACTTACACTATACTTGAGGAAATAATAAGGGAAAAAAAACAGGACTTTTTCTAATACTGTAAACCTCAAACCTATCTGAATGCTCACACTGTTAATTATTACAGTGAAATATGGTTTTGTCACTGCTGTGATTTTCCTACTGTAACCCTGGGACCGTTCAGAAATTGAGCTCCTGGAGCTGGCTCTGCTGGCAATTAACACATTGCATGCATGTTTCTCACAGATTAAGTGTACTATGAACATTTGCATGGGCATCAGATAGTATTCATCAGAACAGTTTTTGCTCTCTATGTATGTAACTCTCAACCCTGAACACCACATGGTTTCTCAAAAACTTCGTGGAATTCGGAGCTACATATACATATATGTAACTTAGCAAATATTCCTCACATACTTGTATATGCTAAGGTAATTTTAAGAATTTTTCTGAGAAATCCAGGGGCCTTCATGGCTGAGTGGGTAATAGCGCACCAGCATGGCGCAATGACTGTGAGTTCCAGTCCACCTCATGCTGATTTCTTCTCCAGCCGTACATGGAAAGGTCTTCCAGCAACCTGCGGATGCTCGTGGGCTCTGCCCGGTTGACTCGCACCATAATACTGGCCACCCTCGTATAAGTGAAATGTTGTGGAATACAGCATGAAACCTCTATGTGTACATTATTGTGTATTTATGTACATTATTTGGTCTTTGTGTACATTATTGTGTATTTGTGTGGAAAATATAGGTCACTCCTTCGTGTGTAAAATATGACGAAGAAAAGCAAAATGTCTCTTTCTGTTCCCTGATAAACTTATACGTTCATGAATCTGCCATAGATCCTTAATAGACATGTTGACTTCCTCTCTGGCCGTGCATAGAAAGGTCTGCCAGCAACATACGGATGGTCTTGGGTTTCCCCTGAGGCTCTGCTCGATTTCCTCGCACCATAATGCAGGCCACTGTCATATACATGTAAGTGAAATATTCCTGAGTAGGGCGTAAAACACCAATGAAATAAAGTGAGAAATAAATAAATAGTTCCTTATACCTATCTGCATGTGGTGGGAAGGTCTGCCAGCAACCTGCAGATGGTCGTGGTTTTCCCCCAGCCCGCTTTCATCTCACCTTAATTTTGGCTGCCCTGATTTAAGAAATATTCTTCAGTATGGCATAAAACACTAAATAAGTAAATAAATAAATATATTATATATATATCCATTTTAAGTACATCGGATCATTTTTGAAATAGATGTACATCGCTTTTATTTTCAATGTTAAGCTAGGGATAGTCTAGTACTGTACATCTAAGTCTTCTACCGTTTCAACCTGTAAAGCATTTTTTTCAGTGGAATTTTTGCATAGAATTTTTATTGTGTCGCTAAAGATGCAAGTTTGATAAAACTGTGCAAATTGTTTCGCTACACCTCATAGTTCTCTCACAATGTTTAAAAATACTGATCACAGAGGCGGTTAAAAAGGTTGAAACATGATGCTATAGACAGTGTAAGTACATGTAAATGAATGCTTGGCTGTGGATACCAGTTTACATGTGTGATGTAAGACACATGATCATGAATTTTGTAAATGTTCTGTTTGTACAGATTTCATGGATCTGACTGACTGACTGACTGACTGACTGGAAGTGCTTTTGTTTCTGTTCAATTCAGAGATATTTGTACCTGTGGCAATTAGCTTTACTGTAATTCTTCAACACTTTTAACAATTTTCGAGGTGTTTATTTAACTATATTCTGATTGATGAAATTATAATTTTTGTGAAGCCCTGAAATTGGCCAACCCAACCCTTATAGTTTTGTCTCAAAACTCATATTTTAAATGTGTATAAATGGTGCTGAAAGTTGCTCTTTTACATGTAAAAATGTTGAGGAATTAGGCTATCATATATACTCCAGCTCACGTGTACCTGTACCACTACATATGGTTAGACACATACACATACAATTAGCCTTGATATACATGTGACATAAATGCGTAGACAAGTTACAGCTTACCTCTATTCTGTTTTTTTCTCATAACTAAGTTTTTAAACGTTTTTCTAAAGCCTGATGGTTAGGTTAAAGGTTTATTTTTAGACTCCAACAAAGAGTTTAATGACAGAGCCAGACGCTGAAATATTTATTTAAAGTTGTGGTCTGTTTTTGGCTTGATGTTTATACATGTAGTTTTTAATATTTGAAGCTGGAAAAAAGAGATTAATTTCATGTCTTGTCCCACTCCCACTTGATGGCCCAGAGGCATTTTTAGACTCATTGTTGAACCCTGATATCCTCTCTGTGATATTGTGGTATGTACTGATGAAGAAATCTGATATGGCCATTAAGTTAATTTACATCAAATGCACATAGGTGTACAAGTACATACATACATGGCACACGTGCAGTTTCTCCTAATTTCGTGAACTTTTACACGTAATTCTGGAAGCTTTGGAATAATGTATAAATGTAGCTACAGTTATGCTGTCACCTGCGTTCTACATGTGCCTTGACGTGTGTAGGAAATAACAGGAGTGAGCCTTACAAGTATATTTGGATGTGCACACAAGCTTCTGAAGACATTGTAAGTAATTTTCTACATTGAAAGGACATACATGTTTAGTTAGCTACTTATTTCATTAGTGCTTACCTTGCTGGCTTTCTATTCAGCCATACGGGGGAAGGTCTGACAGCAACCTGCGGATGGTTGTGGGTTTCGCCCAGGCTCTGCGTGGTTTTCCTCCCACCATAACGCTGACTACTGTGAAATATTCTTGAGTACGGTGTAAAACACCAATCAACTAAATAAATAAATAAACATTAGTGTTTACTTGCATACGGTACTCAAGAATTTTTTTCTTGAATGTACATGAAGGCAGTACGTTTTGGGGTTTAGGAAAACTGAAAATGTCTTGTGTTATGTATTTGTACATGTAATGACCACAGTTTGCCAGGTACATGTACCTGATAAGAAAAAAAACTAAAACCAGACTAGCATGAGCTGGGTTTGAACTCGCAACCTCATTGGTTAAGCCTGATCAATTGAGGCTAAACTGCACCTTAGCCTCTTGAGTCAGATTGCAATAACCAGGTGGTGATTGTTCCTACATGTATATGTGTCCAGAAGTAATATATGCATGTACTGAAAATCTCGCCTACATTTTTAGTAAAAGTCATACACAAAGACTTTAGGGTTAAGTAGGCTCTACCTGTACAGCTGATTCGTGATAAGATAAGTGGATTAGATTGTTTATGAGAAATGTATATCAGTAGGTAAATACTGATACAGGTACATGGGCTTGAATTTTCAACCTTTGTACATGTTTTTGTAATACCTCGACTGGTTCATGCTTGAAAGGGCAACTTATGCACACCTTAAGTTGATTTTGGTGACAGCCACTACATTGGTGAGATTGGTCAATGTCAGAGCTTCACAAAAAGTATAATTATATCAGTCAGCACAGAATAATGCCCTCAGAATAGGCTTGAATAAAGAGCTTGTAAACACACAAGAAGGTTGAAGAATTGCAGTATACATGTACATACTTGTATTCTGTATTCTGTATTTCCCCTAAAGTTTAGCAAGTTTTAAGTGATCGGTTTTGCTGCATTCTGATTGAAAGACTTGACATTGTTGACATTGAAAGATTCACTTTAAGGCTTTTTTTAAGGCTTCTGAAAGTGATTGTTTATATATCAAACTTTAGGTCAAATAAAATACTTTCAGCGTACAAAGTGTACATGTATGTGTATGTGCGCAAAATATACACCTTAAATCGCCTAAAATTTCACCCAGAAAAGGACATTTTTAGAGGTAAATAAATGTTAAAAATATTATTTTTGGTGCTGAAACTTACATGTACAATTATCCAGTAGAATTTCATCCCATGTTTTAAGCCTACATCAAAACACCTTTCTAAAATCAGTAGAACTCTCAGAATCAGAAAAAATGGGCAAGTTAATCATGGACAAAATTTGTGGTACATGCATATAAACATGAATGTATGAAAGGAGTATTTAGCTAAACTTAGTTAGCTACAGTTTAATCATTTCATTTTATTTTGTTTCTAAAACCAGTAGAATCGCACTTGTGAAGTTTGCCGTAATAGTGAATTCCACTTTTATAACTAATATGCGAAAGACAACTGGAGTACATTGAACATGTATGTGAATAAACTTGATCATTGCAGAGTGAAAGTGAAAGCAAGTGTACATCTACCCAGGCTGTTGTAGTTCAGACTTCTCAGAACTGAAAATCTTACTGTGCTGTACATACATGTGAACAGGCCTGTAATTCTTCAACCTTTTGGGCATGTTTGTGAGGTGTTTATTCAGACATGATGTCCTAAAGGCAGAATTCTGTGTTGACTGATTAAACACGATTCTTAATTGTTGTGAAGCCTTGAATCTGGCCAATCCAACTAATGTAGTGTTGTCTCCAAAATCAAGTTAAAAATATGCATAAATTGCACTGAAAGTTGCTCTTTTATATGGGAATTGGGGAATTAGGGTAGTTAGATCAGTAATTATAGCTCTGTGAAAATGATGATTCAGATAATCAGTAAACAGGAAGAGCTTTCGTTATTTCTAGCAGTAATGTTTAATATGTGCCTGAATCGAGTCAGAAATAAATACATCTGCAGTTTTTTGTCAGTCTGTACAGAACAATGCTCTATAAACAGAACAAATCTGAACTTTTGGTTGTTGCATGTGACGTTTATCAGGTGCATGTTTACTTTGTAAGAGTATCTATGTGTGTATAAGGTGTCTTAAGAGTGTAAGATTTGTGGCACATGCATGCATATACAGATGACCAGCTCATGTCTGTAATGTGCATGTTACAGTTGGTTTTGGGTTTTTTGGTGTGCTTAAGAATGATATAACAGAAACAAGGTCATACTGTGGTTGTAATGTGAATAACGTTCATGGTGTTCAGTCGAGCGACGAATCTGTATTGCAGATTGACACAGTATAGAAATGTTTGCAGGTCTTTATCCTCTGTAACAGGTGGAAAGTAAGAAAAGCACAGGAGTGTGTATAACTGAAAAGCTTGATTTTGTGGGATCGAATTCATGGGTTTTATGAAAAGATGACTTTTGCACCTCCAGTCTCCGAAAGAGAATTTTACTGAAATTATTGCAAAAAATGAACAGTTAATGGGAGGGAAAAAAACCCTGTTCATTTTGACCATTATATCTCACACAAAGTCTAGTCTTAAAAAAGAATCACTCTTTCAGGACTGCACCTAAGTGATAATGCCTACTCTTAAAGTTTTCTGCTAAGGAGTTTCATAATAAAAGTTTTTAGGGTCTCCCTTAAAGATGAATAAATCAGGAAAAATGTGTCCATTGAGAAAAGCTAAACTGTAGGTGTAATACAGGTACATCATTTACAGGTACATCATTTGACTGGTGTCTACTCCAGAGTTTTCCACTTACATGTACATGTGCATGTATGTATGCATGTATATATATATATATACATGTATGTATGAAGCTCAAACCAGAGGAATCAAAGAACAGTACTTCATTCATAAGTTTAAGTCAGAACTTAACAGAGAAAACATCGGGAGATAACCTCTCTGAATAGATAACCCCCTGGGCAAGTTCAAACTTTATTACATTACATATAATTTGTAACTAGGACTGATCACCATGGCTTAATCTACCTGCATGTATATGTATCTGTCGCAAGATATGTTGAAATAAAAAACGCTCTGAAGAACTGTCATGATACGGTACATGTATACGGTACATGTGTACGGTACATGTGTACGGTACCTATAGTACATTCTGAGAGTTCTGTTGATGTTAGAAAGGTGTTTTGAGGTTTGTTTGGAACATAGGATGATATTCTGTTGGAAAATTATAAGTTTCAGCACCAAGAAAGACATTTATTTGCCTCTAAAAATATCCTTTTCTGTTCAAAATTTTATGTTGTTTCACTGTAAAATTCACTGGCAGGTTGGCTGCACAGTGTAAAGGTGTTTTGTGTGCACATGACTTATTTCTCAGTCAAGGCTTAACTGTTCAATGACAACACCAGAAAATATTGATCAGTGAGAAATCAATGGTCACATGTAGGTGAGATATTGTTGTAATTAGTGATCAAAGCCATTGCCTCAAGGCTTTCTTCACCTTTTCAGGTGAATTATGTTCTCAGACACGCCTTAGTACATGGCTAACGAGTCGAAACACCTGTAAACTGTCAGATGACAAAACTCCATTTCTTCAGTTTGGGCAATTTTAGGACTTTACAAAAATTATAATTTTTTTTTTATATAATTTAGAATTGAAGAATTACAGCCCGTGTAGTTGTGTAGTCACCTTGTGTCGTGTTAAAATATGACATCAGGTGTTCCATGTACAATATGATACAGATGGTTACTAGATGTTACATGTACCTATGGTGTTACACAACAACTGAATAAATTGTGAAAAAAAAAATCTAGTACAGCCTGCATGGAGATCTGTAGTATTTCACATTCTGTAACGTAAGGGTCAGCATATAGATGCACAGTATGTGTACAAAGGAAAATCGGAAAATCTTCCCCTACATGTATGGAAAGGACCACGCCCTAATACTGTACATATACCGACTACCTGTACTTGACATTGTACAGACAACTTGGCACAGGGTCAAGATACTGGTAAACAAAAAAAAAATACCTGTGTTAACTTTGCCTTTGTATAACAAAGTGGGCGTCACTGTAGATGTATACATGTACTTCCGTGTAGTAAGCCTGAATTATATCTGTATAACTATTTACCTGTTAACAACTTGTGCGTATCTGAAGAAACTATGTACACAATTTATATAAGTACCAGTAGATATTTTATCAGCTGGCACTGCACTTTAGGACTCCTGTACTGTATATGGTATTATACCCTCTGGCTTCATTCTGCTTTTAATACATGTATACATGTACATGTACATAGTGTGCAGTCATGACAAAGTACATGTACTGTGCAGTCATGACAGTGTATATGTACTGTACAGTCATGACAGTGTATATGTACTGTGCAGTCATGACAGTGTATATGTACTGTGCAGTTATGACAAAGTACATATACTGTACAGTCATGACAGTGTATATGTACTGTACAGTCATGACAGTGTATTTGTACTGTACAGTCATAACAGTGTATATGTACTGTACAGTCATGACAAAGTACATACACTGTACAGGCATGACAGTGTATATGTACTGTACAGCCATGACAGTGTACATGTACTGTACAGTCATGACAATGTATATGTACTGTGCAGTCATGACAAATTACATGTACTGTGCAGTCATGACAGTGTATATGTACTGTACAGTCATGACAGTGTATATGTACTGTGCAATCATGACAAAGTACATATACTGCACAGTCATGACAGTGTATATGTACTGTACAGTCACGACAGTGTATATGTACTGTACAATCACGACAATGTATATGTACTGTGCAGTCATGATAAAGTACATGTACTGTGCAGTCATGCCAGTGTATATGTACTGTGCAGTGATGAAAAAGTATGTGCTGTGCAGTCATGACAAAGTATATGTACTGTGCAGTCATAACAGTGTAGACATGCTGTGCAGTCATGACAAAGTACATGTACTGTACAGTCACGACAAAGTACATGTACTGTGCAGTCACGACAGTGTATATGTACTGTGCAGTCATGACAATGTACATGTACTGTACAGTCATTCTGCTTTCTTTCTGTATTTATATTGTTCAAAAAAATATGCAGCGTGAATATTATCATATAATATACACGTAATTCACGATTTTTGTAATGTATTGCCTTTGTAAAGTATGCTTGTATAGTGTGGTTTATAGTGCACCAGCACTGGTGATTTATGCTTTCAGCTCACTGGAGATGGCACGGTGAAAACCTGTCAGTCAAAGCTGTGGCATGTTAATATGTGATGGATCAAAGTCCTCATAACCTCTCACACATGGATCTTCACTTGTGTAATAGTGGGTGAAATGTAAATGTGACAACATTACTGTGCTTTGACCCTTGGCATGCTGGAGTTCTGTAGATCGGTTGTTCAAAACTCTCATAAGACTTTAACATACAGGTATGATACAAGATTCAGTTTTATTTATTTATTTATTTATTTGATTGATGTTTTCGCCATACTCAAGAATATTTCATTTATACGACGGCGGCCAGCATTATGGTGGGTGGAAACCGGGCAAAGCCCGGGGGAAACCCACGACCATCCGCAGGCTGCTAGAAGACCTTCCCACTTACGGCCGGAGAGGAAGCCAGCATGAACTGGACTTGAACTCACAGCGACTGCATTGGTGAGAGACTCCTGGGTCATTGCGCTGCGCTAGCGCGCTAACCAGCTGAGCCACGGAGGCCCTGATTCAGTTTTAAGCCAGGTCTTCAGTGTTGTGCGATTCAAGTTTAACATTTTTCAAAGGGAACATCTGGCTTGATTCTGATTGATTCCTTCACTTTATTATAGTGCCATTTAAGCGATTTTTATGACCTTTGATTAATTTCTTGAAACGAGAGAACTTTAAGTGATGGCTTCAAAATGTCATTTTCAGGCCTCCTCTGACATTGTATTTGTATGTTATACTTAACTTTAGGTGAAATGCAGTAATAAACGTTTTGTTTTAAGCAGTAAGCAGAGTATACAGTTCATACTAAAAAGTATTAAACTCTCTAATGGAATTCAAGACTTACATCATATACATGCACATGTATATGTCAGTTTCCTCTATTAAAAGAGTAAAAAATGGGAAACTTTGAAAGTCATGTTTTCCCATAATTGATACGGTTACATGTAGGTCACTGCCAAGTTTCACGTCAAAAGAGGAAGGGCTCCAGGGTATCTAGTGAAGGGATTGAGTGGGCTGGGTGGGTGTTTTCGCGTTGGGGGTGGGCGATATGGATGACGTGAATGGTTATAGAACCAAACCCCAACTGCATATGTAAATGAGATATTAAAATGAGGCCTCTTGATCACAAAGCGTTCTTAGACTTAAGTCAAAATTTCAGTCTTTAAATTTGATATCTTTCTCTCCGTAAGTTTAGTTGAAATTGTTTATAACTTACCCATAATTTATGTTGTCAAGCAATATTTTGCCCTTGTTACATAAGACAAAAACAGTTTTAAAGTGATTTAAAAAACAAATTGTGATCTTGGGACCAGTTTACATTAATTGTACAAGTTGTTGAATCACTGTTTTAATGATGATGAGAATTAAACAGTGCATGCCCCATATGCCTATAGTTCCCACGTTATAAGTTGCCATTGCCTGAAATGATATGTGTACAAGTACATATGATGTCTCAGTGCAGCTAGTTTTCCAGGCTAATAAGTCAGTGGTTATAAGTGGTTATAAAAGACCTGTCCCCCTCATCTTGTCCCAGGGCTCCATCACTAGCCCACAGCTCTGTACAGACCCCACCCTGACCCCACACAACCAGAAATCCCTATCTGGGCCACATCTCATAGACAGGGTATCAGATGTCATACAGCTGGCCTAAGACATGTGGTTTGTGGCTGCTGAGACAAGCTTAATATAATGAGGGGGACATTAACCAAGTATACATGTGCAGCACTCCTACAGTCTGGAGACAAGGCCAGCTTCTTATGGCTGAGTACATATACATGTGTATCTGCAATCGTCATCCATGTAAAATGTTTGTTACATTGATACCAAGGCTATTTGTACTTACACAAACATTCATAGGCAGATAGAGAGGTCTCTGTGGAAGTTAAAGGACTTTAATAATAGGCAGATAATAAATGAAGATGGAAGATATTTACAGATCTACTGATCTTAAATCTCATGGACTTTCTTGGAAAGGATGTACATGTGTATACATGTAGCCTCTTATAGGAGTATTTGAGTTGATTATTAAGCTTTGATGGATACTGGACTACTGATTTACTTCTGTATATGGTAAATCCTACAGGCATGGAAGAAGTTTAAAACCAGCTGAGGCCTCCTTGGCCCAGTGGTTAGTGTGCTAGCAGAGCACCATGACCCAGAAGTCTCTAGGCGAGGCAGTGGTTTTGAGTTCAAGTCTTGTCTCTAGTCGTAGGTGGGAAGGTCTTTTCAGCAGTCTGCAGATGGTCATGGGTTTCCCTAGGACTCTGTATGGTTTCCTCCCACCACAATGCTGCCAACTATCATACAAATTGAAACATGTTGTTGAAATGGGTGGAGAACATGTGTAACTGAGATGCATGTGGTTGTCCGTGTATGGGTGCATCTGCACCCTTCCTTCATTATAACATGATTCAATACAACAGGTGTCATCAAGAATTTTCATAAGCTATTATTAGAAATTAGAGATATGCATGTAGATGCATTTGTTGTGAACTTCATATACATGTAATATGTCCGCACCACTTTTAACATAATAGGCAGACTGGCTGAGAACAACAACTTATTCTCAGCTGCAGTGGTGCACATGTGCATATACTGTGCACGGCAGAACAGCTACAAAACTTAACACCTCACGATGCAAGTTTCTTAATTTTAAAATACATGTACATATATATATATATGTAAATGTTAGTATCAAAGTTCTGTTCAGACCGATATTTACATGTACTACGTGATGTCAGTGTTGTACATAGGAAACCAATTTCTAATGTTTTATGATCATTAATTAGCCAAGTCGTTAATGGTTAAACTTTAGGGTGGCCTGGTTGTGGATTCTAGATTAATTTCAACTTCCTTTACTAATAAAATATGCATGTCACTTTGATATACACTGTGTAAGTATCAAGGCAGCCTCACTGCAGACTATGTATAGACCCCAAAGAAAGTGGTCATTTGTTATGTTGCTATGTTAAAGATGAGTACTCACTAAGGCCATTGTGATGTAGCCAGTTCGTTGCTGAATGGTTAATATGATGATCTTTCAATAGTCAAATCAATAAGGTGTTAATTACATGTAAGTCTTCTAGACATTGAACTGCCTCTTTAGTTACTGTGACTTTAGTTGAGAAAGTTCATCAGTTCTTTGCCGAAAAACATTGGTTTTCTCTTGGACAACCATTAAGCAAGTGAAAATTAATTGGATAGTAAGGTTATTTCTTAAGCAAATAAATTAATTATTACATGAACATTGCAAGAACATTTTGTTCTGTTTGACAAGCTTATTGGGATGTACATGTTATATGCATGTACATGTAGACTTCATCTGGTACATACAGGTACACGTACATTAACAGCTGTATTTGTCACATGTACATTAACAGCTGTATTTGTCACATGTACATTAACAGCTGTATTTGTCACATGTACATTAACAGTTGTATTTGTCACATGTACATTAACAGTTGTATTTGTCACATGAAACATTGAGTTGTATTTGTCACATGTACATTAACAGTTGTATTTTTCACATGTACATTATCAGTTGTATTTGCACATGAGACATTGAGTTGTATTTGTCATATGTACATTAACAGTTGTATTTGTTGCATGTACATTAAGAGTTGTATTTGTCACATGTACATTAACAGTTGTATTTGTTACATGTACATGTATTTCACCTTTTAGGTCACAAGAAGAAATTTATTAACAAATAGACATATCACTATTTTTTGTTTTGCAGAGTCGCGCAGCAGTATTGTGTTTGACACAAGAACTAAGGCAGTGATGGCTGCAGAGACTCAGCACGATGACGTCAAGAGCAAGGTCAGTGGTTTCCATTCATGCATTCAAACTGTTTCTTATGCACTCCCAGTGGAAAAGAATATCTTCGTTTTTTGGATATATTGAAACTTTTTTTTAGACATAGAGGTAAAAATAACACCTTCAAATAAAAAACAGTATTGTGTGTGCACTTTAATAGGCCACTCTTTGAGGTGAATGACCCGTGTTAAAGTATTATCACAGATCAAATCGGCAGTGACCGACATACATGTACACTCAACAAACTTTGATAGATCTACTATCTACTGTCACTGCTTGAAGTCCCCATTTTTCAGGGTACCTTTCAAATTTCCCACAAATACTATAAAGGTCTTTCTGACTTACTTCACCCATGACATTGTCCAGTTACTGCCGTCATATTCATGTAAGCAAAATTTTACCGAATATTGCTTAAAAAAAATTAGTCAGTTATTCAATCTGATGTACAAGTAACTGTTTTTTTTTTTGTTTTGTCTTTTTTTCCCACAGGTTCAGTCAGTGCGAGAGGTAGTACCAGGCAAGAGCAACAACGAGATTATCTTAGTATTACAGTATTACGACAACAATGTAGAGCGAACGATTCAGGCGTACGTAGAAGGTAGGTAATGTGGTGGTTAGATACCAGGTAAAAACAGCACCCAAGTTTTAACAGTACTGCAGCTAGCACTGTCTAACGAAATCAAAGAACAACTTCAGGCCCCACATAGGTTAAGCCAGACAGCACAAGCTTGGCATTTTCATTTCATATTCCTTGATTTTCAGCCTTCAGTGAGAAGAAAACAAAAATGACGCAAATATTGAAATTTCATAAAATATTGATTGGTCACTCTGCTTTGGATAAGCTACCGTATTGACCGACCAGCATTGGACAAGTCAAGGAGACAGATAGCAAGGTTGTTTGACAATGTACCGGTCAATAACTTTTCTTGCCTTCATTTTGAAAAGAGTTCTAATGAATCAGCAGCTAACAACAACAACGACATGTGGCAAAAACTTCTAACGTCTTTTTGAGACAATTAATTTGCACACCCTGGCAAATTGAATCAAAAATGACTAACTACCACTTCATGTAAGGCAAGTATATTTCTCTCGGATCAACCTAGGTCTGCAGCCGTGCCTTGTGCTCTCCTTCTCCTTGTGTACGTGTAGGCCGTGATGTCGGTCACACAGTGTCAAAGAATCTGCGAAAACACAGCAAGCGTTGGCTAAAGTGCGGCTATTAATTCAAGCAGGATTGTCTGTAATGCTCTTCATTGGGATAGATTCATTATACCAGTGTGTTGCATGTGTATGCAGCCTAATATTTCAATCTAAACGCTGGTATAATTTATAATATGTCGTCTTTGCATAATATTATTCTAAATAAGGTTGTAATACATGTCTAATGTTTATCTCAATATAAATTTGTTGTTTATATCTAAACATGTGCCTTTGAACTGAATAAGAGCGTTTGGGAGACCTCGGGATCAAATGTGACTGGGTGGGACGTCAAGTCTGGTGTCTTCGGCATGATTTTAAAACCCAAACACACACACAGAGATTTAATCATGACATAATTTTATATGAATTCAAAAAAACAATTTCTCTGCTTTGCTTGTTTTTTTAGATGGAGCCAAGGAGGCATTAACACAGTGGCATTTCTCTGGGAACAAGGTGAGAATAGAAGAGCGGAAATTTAGTTTCATTTTCATTTTGTTTGCCCCAATCCCCAAAAACATTTATCTTGACCCATATTGGGTTTATAATGTCTTAGTTCGTTACATATTAGATTGGCTCCTGGCCTGTGTGGTCACAAGGCTAAATGCAACCCCCGCTATTTTGCAGCTTTAAGTCAGGAGAGTTGTCAGGTACTGTGCAAAGTGCAGTGGTACGCACTTTGCCTTGAAATCGGTGTGTGCCATGGCGAAGTGATTAAAATGCTTAATGCCTTCATTCAGTGAATAGGACACATGAGGTGTGAGTTCTAATCTGGCCATGGGCACGGCAGTTCGGCAGTTCATGGGGCCTGTAAGACAGTAAGAGGTGCTTCTGTGTACCCCTAAGGTGCAGTATGAAAACTTGTCCTCCACCAATATAGCATACTGATCTATACTTTGCAAGAGGCAAAATTTGTCAGTAATTTGCCATAAGTCAATGGTTCACCCCTAGCATGGTTTCATCCACCCATTAAACTGACAGCCAGTGTATTGCATTGCCAAGCAAAAATAATTCTTGAATGTAGCATGAGGCATACTCTAGTAAATAAAGAAATAAATATACTGGGCAGTTGATCAACTTAATAAATTCATGCGCACTTAAGAATCTTTTCTGTTTTTTTCTTCTTCAGACAGCAAATAAAAAGAAGAAAAAGAACAAACCCAAACCGACCAATCAGCAGCAAACTCAGGGAAAATCTACCGACCAATCAGAAAAACCGAGTAATGATTCAAATCATATAGAAGAAAAGTCTATAACATCGCAACATTTAGTTAATGGTGAGTGTTGTTCATTGTACAGAATTGTTTCATGTTTCTGACTTCTGACACAGTACAAGAAATGTGTGGTTTCTCCTAACATGTAATAGTTCCTCAAAAATTTTCATCATAGTTTTTCTATGGAGGGTTTTTGAAGAGAGTCAAATGGGGGATGGTGGGGACAGGGTGCCCTAAGAATGTCTTGTGCTAAAGCAGTAAATTCACCACTGCCATCAATTCAAAAAATTTACTACTATTTACGTAAAATGTGCCTTAAATAGAGTGAGTTAAAAGTGGGGGTTTTTTGGCGTAATTTTCAGCCTAGCCCTAAATGGTAAGAGGACTTTACTTTTCATGATTTTTATTAAAACATCAATTATAGATACCTATTAATTGTACTGCATGTTTGTCTTACAGGTAGTCATGAAGTTCATAGCAATGGCGATGCAACAGAAATGGCAGCTTCTTCAGCATCCACAGCCTCCAGCCCTGTGTCGTCAAGCTCAACAGAGCCCCTCCCCCCTCGGCAACCGTTACCACAACGACAGCGCCACCAACACCACCAGTCAGCTCATGCAGGTAGGAAATTGTCTATTCCGTGGTGCAACTGATGACATGATTTGTTCACTAATTTGCAGAATTCTGATGTAGTCGTGGGTAATTATTAATTTCTTAGGTGTGCTTTATTTTTTATGGGCAATATTTGTAGTTGTGCTTGTTATTACATGTAACATCGCAAAGACTTCTCAACCTCTGTCATTTATTATTGACAAAGTTTGTATGAAGTGCACTTCTAGATCAGTTCTAACAACAGATATGATGTTTAGAAGGGAAAGAAAGGAAAAAGGAAGACTATGGATGTCTTCGGCAAAAAAATCTCATATTTATAATACATGCGTTTATGTCTGTCAAGAAAGTTTTACAAATTTAGCAAACAAAATATTTTTACATAGACTCCAATGTTTTTTTCCCATTTATCTTGATGGGAACCATTATTGTCATACGTGGAATAAGTGGAATGGGGATTTGGTCAATGTTTATTGAATGTAGCAGGACCTTTAAGTCATTTAATAGGGGAGTTTCAAGTTCGAATTCTTTTATCGTTGAAAGTAGAGGAAGTAGAGACAACTGTATCATGTGACTTGTCAAAAACTATTGTTTATCACCTCCACTCAAACACGGGTGTCTGAAAAAAAAAAGTATCAAGAGTACTAATAATGGAGAAAATTGGGAAGCCGAACGTTTAGAGGTTTCTAAAGGAAAGAAGTGTCATTTGTGACTATGGGAAAAGGTGAGAGAGGTGATCATTAAAATCAGTTTCAACAAAGGTTACCGAACATTTTTCACTAGTCACATGACACAGTAGGACTGTTTTCGCCTTTGACAACAAAAGATTTTCTACTTCAAACTCCCCTGTTGACATCAGATGTTCCTTTTTCTCATCATAACATTGTAGCATTGTAGTCGTTGCACTATAATCCATTTTTGACGCAACAATGGCTCAACGTCATGCTTTACATTAGTGCCACCTCTCAGGATTAAAAAATATACTGCCTCCCCGTCATGTTCATGTAGGTACTGGGCAACAAGCTCACATCACACATCACCCTCGAGAACGAACAGTCAGTGAGCAGAGTGCATCCAGTGTAAGCTCTACCTCCCTGAAAAGCAAGAAACCACATGCAGGTGAGTTAGCTCCCTGTGGTATACATAGTTACCTCCCCGTGTTTGTAGCCACATAAGAAAGTCCTGTCAGTGCGTTGATATTTAGACTTGTTTTAGTCTTATCAGTAAGTTGTGCAGTGCTCTTCAAAACCATGTACATTAAATACTGAAGTCCTACAGTAAAGAGTACTAAAGACATTCTGTTTAATAGATTCTTTAATATTTTGAGGGAGCCTTTGTGGCTGAGGTGTTAGCACGCCAGAGCAGCACGATGAACCCAGGAACCTGCCATCAGTGCGGTTGCTGTGAGTTCAAGTCCAGCTGTCTTCCCTTCTGGCAACTAGCCGATGGTCGTGAAATATTCGAGAAATGTATACGAGTACGGAGTAAAACACCAGTCAAATAATTAAATAAATATGATTTTGAATGCAGGTTTAGAAAAATCAGTCAAGGACTTACAGAGACAGACCATATCCATTGAACGATTCAAGCGAGTGCTGAATGAAGAAGTGGAAAGGGGGTGTAAACGAATAAAGACAGTATTCGAAGAAATGATCCAAGCGTAAGTCATTTGTTGTGATGTTTATGTGAACCTGTGGTGGTTCAGAAAATGAAAGTGGTACATGTGTTGTAATCCATTTATAACAGTTTTGTCTGGTAGACAGATGTTATCTGTGTCTTCACTATGAAAATATAAAGCGAAAATATAAGCCTTCTGCATTGCACAGTATATATATATATATATTTATTTTATATTCTGATGAATAATTATTTTCTTTTCGATGTTTTAAACTCTGTAGGTGATTTTGTACTCATATTTTGAAAGCGTACAATAGTATTTATCAAACCACATCTTTGTTTATGACAGAGACCTTTAGATAGAAGTTAAAAGTTCAGCATGTGATTTGTAACTTCAAGCTAGAATAAGTAAATTCATTCAGATTTGAAGTTAAAAGTTGCATCTTCTAATTAAAGGTATCTAATGACAGTTTTTTAAGCTTTTTTATATTTATTTTAGGAGTACTGTCAACTTCAAAAATTATTTGTTTTCACATTTTCTGATCTTCCAGTATTGTGCCACCCAGTCAATGTCATTTCATAGAGGGTTAGCTGTGAGTTCAAGTCCAGCTCATGGTGGCTTCCTCTCAGATCTTAAGTAGGAAGGTCTGCCAGAAACCTGCAGATGGTCGTGGGTTTCCCCAAGTTCTGCGCAGTTTCCTCTCACCATATTGCTGGCCACCGTCGTATAATTGAATTATTCTTGAGCACGGCATAAAACACCAATCAAATAAATAAATAAACAAATCATTGCTGTTGTTGAATATGAAAATCGTTGACTTATTTTTTTATTTACAGCTTAAAGGAACGAGAATCACTTCTCCAAGCAGAAATGGATTTGGTTAGAAAGCAAGCCTGTAAGTTTGTCCATGAGATTTTTCTGCCTTCTCTCATTTATCATTCGTTCATGGGAAGGTCTATCGAAAAGGTCTTGCCTCCCTCATATAAGTGAAATATTCTTGAGTATGGCGTAAAACACCAATCAAATATATAAATTTGTCATCGTGAATGTTTTTTCAATTTTAATAGATCCTGCTGTTACAATCTTGTAGCCACAGCCTTAGTCACATGTGATCCATCATAGTCATAGCTCATCATACAGTTGTCATAATTTATTTAACAGCAGCTGCTTTGGTCGCCTAACGGTGAGAGACCCGGGATCAAACCCAGGTTAGGTCATACCAAAGGCTTTAAAAGACTTTAAAAGACCTTGTCATGATATTTCAGTGGCGGCAGCAATTTATGTATGACGTTATCATTATGTTTGGTTCAGCCAACCACATAATTGTCATGTTTGGTTCAGCCAGTTACACAGTTGTCATGTGTGGTGCATGATTCACATAATATTGTCATGTTTGGTTAAATCAGTCACACATGTTTGGTTAAACCAGTCACACATGTTTGGTCAGGTAGTCATATATTTCCCACTTTTGGTTCAGTCTGTCAGTCACACAAATGTCCTGTTTGGTTCATCAAATTCTAATTAATTCAGCCACACAATTACCATGTGTTTTTAATTCTGCAGTGGAGACGTTCGCCGCACGCCAGACCCAGGGGGCAGATCTCAAAGTGCGAGTTGACCGGGCGCCCTCTCTGAATGATGCAGAACTGGCCGAACTCAGAGCTGAAATTAAGGTAAGGATGTGATGTAGATTTGGCAGAGTACACATTGTTTTCAACCCTGAAGATTCAAGAAGCCGAAAGCATGACTCTTAAGTCATCAAAACGCATTTGATTATCACAAATACAGCAAAATCAGATTGTACATTGTTACTACATTGTTGTTGGTAGGTCTGAGCTTCTGCTTCAGTCAAGTCATCAGGATTTATCTCCCTTACCCATGTTGATATCTGATCAATTTCTTCATGTCACTATTGAGCAGTCTCACAATCAGTTGTTCTGCAGTATTTGATGTACTGTATAGTACTAGTCCTTGATTTTTAATACTTGTAATCTAGGTCATTTGTGAAATCGTTAGCCTTTCCCCTTTACATTATGTGTTAATTAACTGATATATCATTTTACTTTTAATATTTTCAGTGAAAGCATGAAGAACCATAGCAACAAAGACCATTTAATGCTTGAAATTGTATTCAAATCTAGTCCAGAAATTTTCCAGTCATACAATTTTGTCTGTATGTTGGGTGGGCTCTATGCATGTACTTGGTTTCTTAAGTTGAATTTTTTTCTTTCTTGCTTTTATCTTGACAGCATTTTGTAGCTGACAGGAAGCTGGATGAAGATCTGGGTAAAACCACAAGGTTTTTGTACGACTCTGATCACTTACTAGGGGTGAGTGGATGACTGGCCAAAATAAGTCGTTAACATTTACAGACAAAACAAGTCAGGCTTAAGTTAAACTTCTTTAGAGGGCCTACGTGGCCGAGGGGGCTACTACGCCAGTGCGGTGCAATGACCCAAGAGCCTCTCACCAATGCGGCAGCTGTCAGTTCAAGTCTCCAACCATAATGCTGACCACCTTCTTATAAGTGAAATATTCTTGAGTTAGACCTAAAACACCTATCAAATAAATAAATAAATAAAGTTCTTTATATTAGCAGTGAATGTCAGGTGTAAATTTGTGTTGTGCACATGTAATACAGAACTAACATGGATATGTATCTGCTTTAGTCTTATACATGTAGCATCAGACCAATTGTTTGACAAATTCGGCTGCAGCTTCAATTTATTTTATTTATTTGTTTGATTGGTGTTTTACACCGTACTCAAGAATATTTCATTTATACGACAACGGCCAGCATTATGGTAGGGGAAACTGGGGGAAACCCACACCCATCCGCAGGTTGCTGCCAGACCTTCCCACATATGCCTGGAGAGGAAGCCAGCATGAACTGGACTCACAGTGACCGTGTTTGTGAGAGGCTCCTCAGTCATCATGCTGCACCAGCGCGCTAACCAACTGAGTCAGCTTTGAGTCTTGAGTTAGACTGTATGAGTCCCCCCTGCAGCTTCAAGTCAGGTGGTTTGTCAGCCACCTGTTGAAGGGCATTGGACAAGAGCCACCTGCTTAAGGGCATTGGACCAGGGCCTAGGTTTACAAAATTTCTTTTGGTTAAGCAACAATGTTTTGTTTAAGCAACACAGTTATGTACTTACCCTAATTCTTCAACATTTTCAACCACCTCTTCCACCGACATTTTGAAACATTCTGAGAGAACTATAGGGTGTTGAGAGCTAATTTGCATAGTGTTATGAAGGTTCCATCTTTAGTGACACAAATAAATCATTTTAGCATCATTTGGATAATAATTGTATGTTAAAATTCCACTGGAAAAAGGTGCTTCAGTTGTCAAAGATTTACAGTATGGCGTGTTAGATATTGAACCTGGGCTAAAAAAAAATGTTGTGTATGTTGGTCAAATAAGGAGTTTTCAAACTCATACATTGCTTTCTGATTTCAGGAAATAAAGAGTTTTGGAGAAGGTGAGTGAGATGAAACTTAAGGAAAATAAAAACTCTGAACTGACTTTCCGCAAAGATAAATTGCTTATTATCTTTTTGTTCGTTGTGAGGTAATTTTGGTCATTTCTCTGTACATAAACATAAGACCTTTAGGTGTCAATGCAGGATGTAGGAAGTGTAGTAAAATCTCTGATTTATCTCTGTTTGTACAGGAGGGAGTTCCAGGTTTAAACCTTGTTCCTAGTCTTCCATAAATTAGTTTTCCAGATGGTTTTGCAGATGTTGAATTGAAACTTGGTACATCCCATCATCATGGCGCTTTTGCCTATTTTTTGAAAATCAGTGGTCGTTTTTCTCCTGTATTGTCATTGAGACTGACAACAGGCAGTTGTTACCCTGATACTCGCACCTGTAAAGACAGATATGGCCGCGAAAGCAATACTAAGTTCCAGAATGCATTATAGTTGATGTAAATGACATTTCACTTGTGGCATTTTTGGATCTCCGAAAAAAATTCTTCTGTTAGAGAATCATGATGTCGAGTAAATGTCGTCCGTAAGGAGTGCATGTCATCTGTAGTGACTCAAACCTCTTGATGACGGGGTGAGCATGGGTGTCTTTTCAAATTCAAATCCTACCCCAGTTCAACTATAGCATTTAATGATCGTATGTACAACAGATCATACTCCAATATGATTAGTTGGTGAAAAAATTCCGTGAAAGTATTGCAAATTTGCTGCAGGTGAAACAAACTTGAATAGTCAGACAGGGATAGATGTCATTTTAGAAAATGGATTAAGTAACAGTTTTATCGTTAATGGGGATGACACTTCCTGAATGTTTGGACGGTTGACATATATTGCTGGGGATTTGGTCACTGATTTGAAACCCGCAGTGACCTGAGAATATGTGCTATATTCAGGAAGTGTAATCCCTGTTAATGATAATACTGTTATCCTTGAATAATGCACATGTATAGAGCGTCCATCAAATACTTGTACATGAAGAAATTTGAAGTGAAGAAATTTGAAGTGAAGAAATGGTTTGAATAAAGGAGTTGCGTTTATTGACAATCCTCTTTCTCATTCAGTCGTTCCTGTAAGATGTGCCTATACCAAACGCCGTCCGTCCGCAGCATCATTGGTTAGCCAGACTAGCGAACCAGCAGCCGACATGGATACTAACCCTGCCATAGCAACCGGAGGAGGAACCTCTTCTACCCTGACGACAACGACAACGACAACACCGTCTTTATCTACTAATCCTTCAAGCAGTGGTAAGATATATAGTGTAATTCTTCATTTGGTCTTTTCTCGACTTTTTAAAAGGTGATACCAAAATGTTGCTTTAAGGGAAAAAAACTGTAGAGTTGGAGTAAACTACATAAAAAAAACCATTCAAACTGAATGTCTAACAATTTTTTTGTTTTTCCATTGAATTAAGCTAAATGCAGTCAAAAGTTCGAAGTATTGTTCACTCTGTGAACCAAATAAGCCTGTCTGTTGTATTTAATGAAGGCTAGGATTTTAAAATTAGCCGTTTTCTGAGGTCCCTCCTAACCACAGCTTAGCCCAAAAGATGCGCCCTTTCCAAATGGAGAATGGACATCATTCAGTACAGCCCTGTTCGACAATAAATGAATTTGAAAAAAAAATGCAGTATTTTCAGAGAGATAGGTCTAATTAAGGACAGACCTCTTTCCATTCAAGCACATATCAGTAATACATGTACAGGTATTCAAATTATGGTAAATGACCTGAAGTTTTGTACGTGAGTTACTGTCCTTTACTTTCGCACGATCTGAGTTGGCAGCAAGATGACAGAAGAGAGTGATTAGCCCTCTGCCAGTTTCATTACCCTGCATGGCACTCAGCAGCTCTGGTTGTTAATCCTTGCTACATGGGGTCAAGTCACTGACAGTGAGGGGTGCAGGTCTTCCAACTAGTGGCCTGCATGTACATCTGTAAATATACCCATGAATGAAATCAAAGAAAGTATCGAGACAGGCGATGTGTATTACAAACCTTTATATTCCAATGTCCCAAAGCATGGGCCACACCTTACAAGGAACGTACATGCACAATGTACACTGCAGACAAACTGATCATTCTGGTTAGGCCTACCTGGAAGTCACCTCACACCGTTATCTGGTGAACGGTTGTCTGCTGAGAGCCCTCATCATGCAACGAATGTGTGTGCATATAAGTATGAGTATTTCAGTTAAAAATGAACTTCACTGAGAAATATCTGTCATCAGCTTCCAATGTCCATGTAATTCCAATTTATTGTGTCAGTCTACATGCACATTTGTTTCCTTACTGTCGAAACTGTCCACCTGTTGCAGAAAAGTTCCTTTTTCCCGCGTTCTTATATCGAGAACCTCCCACTAAACACAGAACTACATGCGAGGTTTTCGAAAACTACCACAATTTACCTTTACCCCCTTTACGGTAGCACTGTGTGCAAAGCCCGGCATAACGGGAGACAGGATTTGTTTGAGGTATCACATTAGAAGTTTGCAAATTTTTTATCATTTGCTGTATACATGCTGCATATGTACAATTTTGCCCAGACGTAATTGACCAGCAACGGATAAGGTCATTGTTTCGCCTTTCGCCAGTAAAAATCACGTGAGCGATGGGTAGACACTTAGAAATTTCAAGTCCTGTGATTGTAAGTGGCTTGTATCTAGATACAGATAAAACCAATTAATATGACTGAAATTTCATCTGAGGGGACTCGATTAAATATTAAGTAAATTAAGTATTCATGTTCAAGAAATAGGAGTAGAAGTTGACAGTCTTTCCAATTACGCCAAAATGAACAAAAAATGTTTAGCTGCAGCGGTGCAGACGCACCTGTATAGGTGTCACTTTTATCGCAATTTTGATTTCAAGTATGGATTCGCAATTCTGCTACAGCTTTATATACAGAGAGCCCTTTAGTTTGAAAACAGATACTTCTCTTGACCCTCCACATGTGTAAAGTAGTCACGCTGAACCTCCACGGAATTTTCTCCCAAATTCCCTTTCATCACGAAATAAGGATAATAAAACAATCAGCCTGTTTGTGCAGTGCATGTTCTAAAATTATTATGATTAAAACTGAGGAAAACATGAACTGTTGGTGGTAGAAGCAAAGACTAACTGCTCAGTGAAGTGTGAGCTTGTTTATCACATTCCTGAACTGTCAGTATAATCCCCTGACCACCCCTGATACTCTCCCCCAGAGCTCAGCCTGTAACAACCACAACCATTGCAATGAATCCTGGGATAGACTTTCCAAGTCCCAGGGTGAAACTTTAGGTCATTTACTGTATGCTGTAGTCGGCTTCTGTCATTGTCAAAGTAGTGTACTCCTGGCTCAAGAGTATAAAAGTGGCGTGCTTTCATTTATCTGTTACATTGTTTCAGGGGCATCAAATCACGACAAGGTGATGGATGTTCAGGAAGTTGCTGACATTCAGAGAAGGTTAAAAGATTCTCTTCGTTTACAGGTAAGAAAATTTAAGGATCTATTTATACAGTACTATTTGTCCAGTTTAATTTTCTAAAAAAAGTTAAAAAAAAGCATTAAGGCATGCAGTCATTTCCAGTTGGCTGGCGTAAGCAATAGACGAGTCCAGGGCATGCCCAGACTAAGACAAATTTAGTCTGTGTGGCAGATTTAATCAAGCCTGGCCAAAGCTGTAGGGTTTAACCCAGGATCTATGTGTCGATACAGACATTCATATAACAACCGTCGACCAATAAGGATGTTTCAGGTCAGTAATCGCTAGGCCAATTTTCAAAACGACTGTCAGTTATTGTAAAAACAAACCACCCAAGAAATAACAAAGTACACAAAGCAAAGGAGACCCTTTCTCTACTGTCATGTCATCAGCGTTGTTTCTGTATCCCTTAATTTCTGGTGATTATATTCCGGAATTTATTGTACTGACATTATGTATTAGTTTGTATGATTAACTATAGTGTACCTTAACTCTTAAGCTACTTAGAAATTTCACCGTTAAAGTTGTTCATCTGCCTTGATTCTGTTGATCTTGGAGGGCTGTTTGTTGGTCTTGTTTGTGGTGTTTTGAGTTTTGGGGGTGTGGGGGGGGGGGGTTACAGGAGGTGGAAAGGTGAGATTATGTGTTACTGGAAAAATGTAAGTTTCAGGTGCCAGTAGTAATATATAATGAAATTTTAGGTCAGAAATTTATTGTAGATAAACATACCTAGGTGAGCTTTTTATCACAGTAACCCGGTAATCTCGGGGATTGTTGAGGTTATTCACATTTACAAGCCTAAAAAGTTAAAATTAAAACAAAGGTGCTCATCCCGTTTATTCTTTCTTGTGCACCAGGGCGTCCCTGTGAAATCACCTCCACCCAGACAAGGGAGACAGCTTACACCCTCAGGTCAGCAAAGATCAGGGTCAGGAGATCATCCAAGGTTAAACTCAGGAGGTCATCCAAGGTCAGACTCGGGAAGTCAACCAAGGTCAGGTGACCATGACAGGTCAAAGCCGGGACAAAGGTCAGGAACTCCACAAAGGTCAGATGGTTCCAGGGCAGCCTCTGGGCCAGGAGGAGGTAAGCAACTTTTGTCATACATTCCCTGAAAGAAAAACAATCAACAAAAGGCATTTCAGACTGCCCTCAAGTGGTAGCGTCCTGTAAATCAAACCAATGCAAATCTTTACTGTTTCTTGCATTTTAATTGAGTAGGATCAAGTAACTAATAAATAAAGAAATAATGAATTGGGTTTTAGATATTAGTGAATTTGAGCGTATCTTAAAACTTATAAAGTGAATTTTTCAGTAAATGAATCTTCTCTGCTGTAGTGTTCAGAATTTGCATGCAATTTGCACTGTTCTGTTAGCACTAAGGAATAAATATATAAAACTTATATCCACAATATGGGGCCTCCGTGGCTCAGTCGGTTAGCCCGCTAGCGCATCGTAATGACCCAGAAGCCTCTCACCAATGCGGTCGCTGTGAGTTCAAGTCCAGCTCATGCTGTGTTCCTCTCCGGCTGTAAGTGGGAAGGTCTGTCAGCAACCTGCGGATGGTCGTGGGTTTCCCTCCGGGCACTGCCCGGTTTCCTCCCACCATAATGCGGGCCGCCGTCGTATAGGTGAAATATTCTTGAGTACGGCATAAAACACCAATCAAATAAATAAAATAAATAAATATATTCACAATACATGGATTAAAAAAAAAAGGGAAGTTAACTGAATAACATGTGAGTGTTAGTGTGTCATGTTAGAATGGGAAACATGAAAGAAAGGTTTAATTGGAAACATGAGAAAAAGGTGTAATGGGAAACATGGAAAAGGGTGTGATAGGAAATGTGAAGAACGATGTATGGGAAACATGAAAAAAATGTGTAATGGGAAACATGAAAAAAAATGTGTGAAGGGAAACTTGAAACAAGATGTAATGGGAAACATGTTAAAAGACAGGATGTTGAAAACTGACAGACACACTGACCGACCAACCAACAGACAGACATTACAGATGAGTGACTTATAGAGTGGATTAGTCACAGCTAAAAGTGCTGCCGTCGTTGTCCTTTCAGACGAGATGAAGAAGAGTCGAAATGCCAAGCGGCGGCAGCGACAGCGAGAACGCCAGAGAGAGGTGACCAGTCAGAAGAGCAGCAATTCTCCCACGCACAACTCCAACCCTAAACCAGCCGGAGCCAAACCAGCACCCTCTAGTGGACCAAATCAGAACAACGCTCAAAGTGTTAAACGCACCACAACGGGATCTAGCCCAGCCAACGTGAACGGGGAGCCAAATGCATCAGGGGATGCTTCTCAGGATTCGGCTGAGCGTGACCAGGTTAAAGGGGCACCATCGCACAGAAATAGGCAGCCTACACCCCATAGCCCGAAAGAAGGCAGTGATGTTCGTAAGAAATCCCCGGCAATTGTAGTGGCCCCAAGAGAGCCTCCTGTGAGTCGGAACAGCGCAACGGTCAGCATAAACGGAAGTGGCGGTGGAGGAGAGAAGGCTTCTGTGAAAAGGGTCGAGGTCATTGTCAATGGTGACGCCCATAAAAACTGACCCGTTAGTCAGTGCAACGCTGTGTGGAGTGTGTGAAGGAATTTCATAGCTCATGGCGTAACAGGCTGTTTTGAACAATAAACAAAAAAAAATGGAATGTTACAAGTGGTATTTCATTAATGGTATCTGTACTTTTCATCTTCATAAGTTGTAATACCACAATGCATCAGTGTCAAAAACAAACAAATCAGGCCTATCCCATGATGCATCAGTCTGAAAATTCTCCCACTATGCATCAACGTTAAGAGCTATCCCAGGATGCATCTGCATGAACAGCACATTTTGAGTCATCTGGGCAGAGGTCTAGTCTTGTGTATGAGAAATACTGTGATGTTTAGTAGAGCCAGAAAAGCAAACAGGAAGAGAGATCTACATGTATGTCAACATCAGCATGAAAATAACTTCTTGTGTGTTTTGGTTTTTTTTTTTTTTTGATATTAAAGCCAGTGATCACAGATGTAACGCTGGAAATGTCGAGGTAAAAGTTAATCGTGTGAACCACGTAACCATGTGAAGGAGATTCTGAGGTTGTCGTTTATCGAAGACTTTACCCATGATGCAACTTGCCAGGTCAGGTCATCATTATTTAGACATTTTGAGAACATGACATTAAACTTTTGCGAATGAGACAGTTGTTATCTGAAGATATGATCTGAGACCCCGCAGTGTATATTTTGAGTATATTATTTTGAGAGACTGTGTACATGTACTGTATATTTTATCACTTGATTGACAGTGTTTTTAATATGACGTCTTGGCTGTTCTATATAGTACTCAGTTGTGAGATATACACACCGCCATGTTGTTGAAGGGTGTGGTATAATTCAGTGGTCTGAATCACTGAGTTATCTTCCCTTGGACAACATGCAGATGGCGCGATGCCTGTCTTTGTCATGGGTCATAACTGTGCATAGTTTCTCATTTCATTAGATAGCAGGACACATTTATCGTTGAAACTCCAGGGTTAGGGATTGTTTTTAATTTTGAGTTTATATGTATAGAACAGAAGCCAGGATAGTTTACCAACCCTTGAATTATCTTGTAACAAGCACACTTTTTATGAGATGTTCTTGCAGTGTACTGAACCCCCTTTTCTGAAAATGGTATGTCCCCCTGCCGAATAAAACCATTGGTAAGGAGTAAAATGTACATACATGTACTTACTTTTGTACATGGTTATAAGAAGAACAATTGTCAGATTAGTGCTCTATTCTAGGCCATTGTTAAAAATATGTTTGTTGGGTGTAACCTTACCAAAAACCTTCCAAAAAGGGCCATACTCTTTGGGTAGCATTTTTTTTTTCTCATATTTTCTCTAAATGTCAGTTTCTTTGTAATTTGTATCACTTTTCCTAGCTAGCATAAAGTAAAACCTTTCCCTGCTCACATATATGTACACTGTACTCTGTTTTGCTGATAGGGTCAGGTTATGCCCATCAAAGATTTCTGTAAAAATGAATCCTAGTTTGTGCCAGGTCAGCTGTATATTGAAGCAAAAAGGTATATCTTGACTCCACATGTGGGCCTTATGAATATTCATGGTGATTATTTAAATACCAAATTTTCAGGATAACCTGTCGGTACAGGATTATTCCTGTTCATGAATATGCAAAGTTTTGTAAAAAAAAAAAAAAAAAAAAAAAGAAAAGGAAAGAAATTTTGGCATACCTTGTAATAATTAGGCATATTTAGTATTATGATCTCTTCTGTAAAGTGGTGCATGATGCTGTTGATGGCATTTTTCTTTCTCTTTTTTTTATTCTCAGTGCGCACAGGTAATTTTTTGAAACCATGACTAAGCATTGACATCATTCATAAAAAGCATTATAAAGCGGGCATTGTACAGGCAAATTATTATGTACTTAAGCTGATGGATTTAGTCCCATGTGAACGTATGAGCAATGTGAACAATGCTAACAATATGCACAATGCTGTGTTAATGGTGAAGATGAATTTGAAAACTAACATGACTTTAAGCCTTCTCAGCTATCTTTAATAGGTGTAGTAAAGACTTTCATGTACTCACAGTGACAGTAAGCAGTGATGGTGCGTAAAACTAAATGCTGATTTGCCTAAATTGATGTGTAATCTACATGAATATGTAAGCCTCACTCTGAAACTAAGCCACACCCTGAAACTATGCCACACCACTAAATTAAGCCACACACACCTGCCCATTTTTCTGTGACTGCCGCCATTCCTATGAATACCCACACCCACCCAAAAAATCTCCAACAATTTAGCTCCCGGAGCAAAATTGGACTCCACACTTGAAACGCCTGCTATGTAAATGTAGAATGTGCACGTCCTCAAAGAATGACGTGTAATTTTGGGAAAAATTGGGTTTTCTTTTTATAAGTAGTGGTAGTACATGTTTGGTGAACATTTTCTAGTCGGTTTTATTTCCAGGCTAAAATAAAAACAATGTTGCACTCAGTATTTACATAAAAAAAAGTGCGGGCATTTAGATTTCTAGTTCTATTCCTCAACCTTTTCACATGTGAAAGAGCAACTTTCAGCACAATTTATGCCAATTTTTAAGTTGATTTTGGAGATAAAAAGTACAATGGTGGGATTGGCAAGTGTTGGGACTACACAAAAAGTATAATTTTATCAGTCAACACAGAATAATGCCTTCAGAATATGATTGAACACCTTGAAAACTTGCGAAAAGGTTAATGAATTACAGTGTTTAGATATCCAATTAAAACTACAGTTAGATTCCAGACCACATAAGAACTGATTCCAATCACAGCATAAAACACCATTGAAATAAAGGGCTTTAATGTTCAAGGATTTATTTTCTTTGAATGCTTACAAAATTACCCAGTAAACCAAGATAATCATTGCACATGACATCATTTCATGCAAACTAGAAAGTGAATTTTTTTTTGTCAACAGTCCAGTTATTATTCTAACTTTCTACCACCTCCTCACCCCTGACATTGTAACCAGTGAGGGAATTGCTGAAATGTACAAAGTACATGTGAGTCTGTTCGGAAGAATATTGACTGCCCATTCATTACTCACGCTTAAAATGTGACATGTAGCAGTTCGCTTCCTGTTAAAAAAAATTGCATAAATTATGCAGATATAATCCAGTTCATAGGTTACTTAACACTGTCTTAGAGACTGATATTAAAAACTTTCCAGTGCCCTGGGTTTCTCCATACATTAACACCTTAGTAATCATTAAATATTTAATGTGACATATTGGGGGAATTGAACAAATTAAGAAACAAAATCTATTTCTAGATGCAAAGTTACAATTACTTTCACTTTTCAATGCTCAATCTTCTAGAGGTGCCATTTATTTATTACTTGTCGTTTTTTTTTTTTTCTTCTTTATTGAATTTGTCTGAAATTTAAACTTTTTGAATGTGTTCTGTTGAGTACTTGTACTTTTAGCATCCTATAGTCCTATATTCATCCTAATAAGTTGGTAAGTGTGTATTTTGTTGTATTGTACTTTGGTTTTGAGAAAGTATAAAATTGTGTATGTTACCCCCAGTGAACTAGTTAATTTTGAATTATCTATATATATATATTTTGTGAAAGAAATGAAATGAAATGTTATCTTTAGAAACTTTGTATTAAGAGGGCATTGTACTGGAATTAGTTCCTCTGGCATGAAGTAACTAACCCTTACATGGAGTAGTTTCCCCTTACATGGAGAAACTTCCCTTTACATTGAGTGAATGTATATGTACATAGCGCCTGTTTGAATGTACAACATTTTAGACATTGTGGCGAAAAAAAGGTCAAACAGAGAGACAGAGAAGCGGGTGTTCAAACAGACCTGCAAAAAACGGCCTTATGGTCAGTGTAGACCTGGGGTTAACTGAGAAAGACCAGAAAAAATAACATACACATATCTATGATTAAAAATAACAATATGCCCCACCCTCATCACCCACCACCACCCAAAAAAAGAGAAAAATAGAGGGGAAAAATATTATTAGTGAAAAAAGCCCATGTGATAGTTTACATATGCAGACAAATATGAAAGAAAAAGCAAAAAACATTGAATAAATAAATGAAGTTAACTGAACCAAAGCTGGTGTAGTCCACCGTGGTGTATGTGAGTGAATGTGTCATGGTAAAATTGTGCATATAATGATGGTGTCTAATGAGCACATATTTGTCATATTTCTTTGTTCTGATTAAAGCTGGCTAAGTAAAGAAAAATTGATGACTTAAAATAACTTTAATAAAAGTGACTTATTCACCAAATCGATTGTGCATTTATTGTTTGATGGATATGTGTAGGTTAGACTGATTGAAGCCAAGGTGTAAGGTGTCATCCAGGCTTCCTCTCCGGCTGTACGTGGAAAGTTCTGCCAGCAACCTGCGGATGGTCATGGGTTTCCTCCCACCATAATGCTGGCCGCCATCATATGAGTGAAATAACTTGTGTCATTCAAGGTATGTGTCTGTCAGCAACCTGCGGATGTTTATGGGTTTCAAGGGCTCTTCTCGATTTCCACCCACCATAATGCTGGCCGCCATTGTAGAAATGAAATATTTTGTCGTTGTACAAGTGAAATATTCTTGAACAGTTTAAAACACTAATCAAATAAAGAAATAAATCCAAGGTATGTGCAGTAATTAGCACATATGGTCGTTTATGAGCAACAAATTATCAAACTCAATCATCCGAATCGCAGAAAATAGAACTTTCATAAACCATGGGTACTACAGGGAAATCCTGCTCATTGATTGGTTGAGGACGATGAGAAAAACAGGCAGCACTTTTATAGTTGACATTCCTTCCACACTAATGCTTGCCACCGTTGTACGAGTGAAATATTCTTGAGTACACCGTGACACATGAATCAAATAAATAAAAAAAAATAAACGTAGTTGATATAAACTGTTGAACAGATTTCGCTGAAGTGTGATTGGGTTGATCCTGGTCTTAGGCTGTGTTCACATATTGCAAAAGGCTTAAAACTTCAACAATGATGTGGCTGCCGTCGTATAAGTAAAATATTCTTGAGTAAGACGTAAGACACCAATCAAAGCAAATCAAATCAACCATGATGAAGTTACTCATTTTGCCTAAATCAGAGATATATTTTGATCTTATGGAAAAGTGTTTTCAGTTTTGTTTTTCTATACCGGATTATATCCTACTCAGTAGTAAAACTTAATTTCAGGGCAAAAGAGTAATATTTTAATGACATTTAATTGCCTTTAAAAAAAGCACTTTGTAGTGTGAAATTTTAGGTCACTTACCGTAGATGCGGTATGGCTATGGAACAAGTTTACCCACAGGGAAACAAGATCAAGGGAGGTAACTGTAATATTCGGTGACCTAGACTAATCTGCTCATTTGTGTAGGCTACTTGTGGTTTAACAGGACTATTAAAACAGTCTGCTAGTGGCTTCATAGTGATGTATCCTTGCCTCTGGCTGATTTCAATGACAATCCTAAATAACCATAAATTTCGTCTATGATTAATTTGCTCATTTTTCCTGATTCTGAGAGTTCTACGGATTTTAGAAAGGTGTTTTGAGGTTCGCCAATTTTAGCATGAAGTGGTGTATAGAAAATAGAAATTTAATTACAAAGGATTAGGTTATTTCATTTAATTTTTCCCATGGGTGGGAGTGGTTTCCCAATATTGAAAAATACTGAATGATGCATGCAGTCAGATATTAGCCAGTTTATTATCTAAATATATTAATTATTCCACTCCCGTGAATTCATTTCTGTCAGTGATGAATGAAATTTATTTGGCTAAAAATATAGTGCAAAATAACATTCAAATGTGTGAAGGTACATGAATGTATGATGGAAAAGTACAACATAGAGATGAACGTATGTCAACAAGTGTGAGACAGTTAAATTAACTGCAGCATTTTTTTAGGATTCTAGTTTATTATGTTGATGTAATAAAGAGGTTTCTGAAAAGGAAAAGAAAAAAAACGAACACGGGGAAATCAAAACTTACGAGCTTGCCAGGATTCGAACCTGGAATCTTCTGATCCGTAGTCAGACGCGTTGTCCATTGCGCCACAAGCCCACATGGTACGGTTGGTGAACTTTTAATTATTTAAACTAAAGTGTTTTTTCTCTAACATAAATCTTGCTTAATAGTATTATTTTGGTAACCAATTTATAGTTCTATTGATTTATTAGTATCCTGCATATAAATTTTGCGCGGCCATTGTTGTTTCTGAGAACTAAACACTGTTACTAAGTGGTAGAGTTATCTCCCTTTGACCATAGGCGTAAGGATGGCCTCCCGGTCTTTCGAATGCTCCGCAACCTACGTTTTCTGTGTGCTTTGACAAAGAAATCTAAACACACATAAGAACATGTCCTTTCAAAAAATGATACAATATGCATTGAGAGATCATTGGTATTTGCCAATATTCCCATTTAGCCATTACTTTGTCAGCGTCCGATGTTTCTTGAGCCGCATAATGTAAATCCGACGTCGGAAAATGTTATCTGAAGTTATGCTTCGTTTTCGTCGAAAGTCATTTTCTCTCGAGACAAGGAAATTCAATAGCTGCGGTTGTCATGCAATTTTTATCCTATATCTACACCGCTCTTGGTTAAATAAGTTAGGATCAACTGGGTACTTTTAACGTTGACTTCTTCAGGAACTAACCCGGGCTTTTGAATTTATGCGCCAAAACGCCACCCAAGCTGCCTTTTGATTGGCGAACGGAACATTCGACTCACCCACGTGAGACTTTCGTAAACCACACATTGAGGGGACGTAGCTTTTGTCATACGAGTTTGGTATTTATTTTGTAATTATATAAATATGCAAAAGAAATTCCAAACAGTCCCATTCTTCTGTTCATATGCAAAACGTTTATTATATCGCAATGATTATAGACTTCTTTTCATAAATAGGGCTTACATTGGCCAGCCTACAAATAGACTGTATGGAAATAAATGTTTGTTGTAGCCTACAGTACAATATAATGATTTACTTTACATTTCAGTTTGTCAAAAAAGCCCTTTATAAAAAAAAAAAAAAAAAAAAAAAAAAAAAAAAAAAAAAAAAACACAACACATATATGCTTATATGTTTAATAAACCTCTATGTATTCTACATGTAGAAATCGATTTTTTTGGACATGTACCGAAAGCGCAGGCCTACATGTCGATCTCCCTGCAGTGAAAAGCACGGCAGGGTACGTACACAGGGCTATACCTCCATGCCATCATTCACGGACCTTGTTCTTCGGAGAAAAATCATTGTTCTTCAGTGAGACAGGAGCAATTTAGCCCATCCAGGATATATGCGGGAGGATGCAGTAAAACAGTTTTATTTTAACGTATGTGTATAAAAGAGTCGTAGACAATATGCTATATAGGCCTATGCCTATTAAAGAAATCTTTTGGTACGTGGGGAGATCTGCCAAGAACCTGCGGATGATCGTGGGTTTCCTCTGGGCTCTGCTCGGTTTCCTTCCACCTAAATGCTGGCCGCCATTGTATAAATGAATATTCTTGAGTGTGGCGTAAAGCACCCATCAAATAAATAAATAAATAAATAAATAAATAAATCTTTTGCAGGCCCGTAAAGTCCCTATAAGGTTCATGAAGCGGATCACATTATAACTTTTTCAAACTTCAACATTATAATCATCTTAACACTATAAATATTTGAGTAAAGGTACGAGTATGATATTTATAGAAGGCAGTGATTTGAGTTATTATTTCTAATAATTTTTAACTTGAAGGGCGAATATGATACAAAAATGATCGCTGTCACCAGATTTCCGAAAGTTCAGCAATACTCCGTATTATCGTAATACTTTTTTCCGAGTAGCCCTGGATATATACATTCAGAAAGTTAATGTGTTAATTTTAACAGAAAGTCTGTTGTATGAGTAATGTTAGAATAAGGGATGTTTTATAATAACAGAATAGTCTACATTCTAGCATCACCTAGACGACAGACTTTTTGTTAAAATTAACAGGTTATTTTTTGGAGTGTAGCAGCATTTGATAGTTGAACGGATAACTTCCGTTAAAGGGAATCCGTATTTTATGAGAACAGTGACGAGTAAGTGTCCTTGCACAGGCTCCATTTACAGGACGTCAAGAAAAGTATTTAAAGAAAAAGAAAATAATATAAAAAAACCCTAAAAATCGAAGAAGGCATCACTTAAAGCTTTGCATAAATATTCTTTCATTTATTTTTGTACATTTTTGTCAAGAGAGTTAAAGGCGTTCAAACATTTGAAATCTAAGGTGGGCTTTATGTGCCATACTATCAGAGGTTAGGAACTCTGCATGATGTCACACGAAGTTTTTTCAACTTTAATCACGACACTGAATGTTGAAATACATGTAACTCTTTTTACCCATATAAGTAAAAGAATACTGATAAAAGACTCATAAAATTGCTTCCTTCTGGTGAACATCAGGAAAAAAAAGTGACGAGAGGTCAGAGTTCCTAGATACCGTCAGTATGGCTCATAAAATCGACCTTACTATTCAGATATTTAAATGCCTATCAACACTCTTCAAAAAAGCTGAAAAAATAAATGAAGTGGTCTCACGCATAGTTTTCAGTTGTCTGTTTGATGAACCTTACTTCACATTTTAGCTTAATTTTACATTAATGTTCCTCGCAAGGCAGAAGGGAAGGCTAGTTTATGGGCTGAAGAAATCGGAGTACGTAGAGGAAAACGCCGACGTTTAGAAAGTTACTCATTGTAGCGAACTTCAGCACGTGGGTGTAAAACGTGGACGATAGATTTAGATGTTGTAAGAGCTGGGTTTCAATGCTAATCCAAAGATTCACCTTATGTGGTGCGCCTCTCAGGTTGCCTTGTACACTGAACACCACCACTGAAGATGAAGGTGAAGAACGGAAACAGTTTCACCATGGCTTAGAACTCTTCTAGAGAAGGCCGCCGCGGGGGTACAAAAGCTTAAAAACATCTCTGCTTTGCTGGAGTCGATGGCTCCTTCCTTGAGGAAGCAGTCTGCACTGAGCACATCCGGGCATTCCCATACACCCGTACACTCTCAAAAGAGTAAAAACAGCCTGTTACATTTAACAGGTTGCAACAATTGCAATTTTCAGTTAAACTACCATGTATCCTCTTTACAGCGCAGATTTCAACGGCTACAATTTTCGGACACATAGTTAGATATATTCCTCACAAAGTGGACGCCGTCAACTTTATTGACGAATGAAACTTATTTGCGCACTGCGTTCACAAGCTGCATGACTGTATAGGTAGCTGCAAACCTTGTCCAGCTGTTATAATGACAGGTAAATTTCCTGTACATGAAAGTTCTGCACTTGGAAATTGTAGTTATATAGTTGTTGACAAATCTGACCTGATAGTAGTAGAGAATGTTGCAAACGTGCCCGATTGGGTAGGGGAGATTGGGAAGGTGGAAGTGTTTCGTTGAGTTCGCGCTCCCCTAAGCGCATGCGAGTACGTCTGGCGATGGACCAATGAGCGCAGCTCCTTCAGCCGACGTGACGTCACGCGCGAGAGCAATTCCTTCAGCTCCATTTTGCGCCAAATCTGACCCATGTTTGAGCTCCATTTCGCGCAAAAAATCATGTCACGCGCAAGAGCATCTCCTTTAGCTCCATTTCGCGTCAAAACTGACTCATGGGTTATCTCCATTTCGTTCGCGCCAAAACTGACGAATGAGTGAGCTCTATTTCGCGCCAAAACGTCGGCATGTAAAGTTGGGTTGAACAGCTCCTTCAGCTCCATTTCGAACCAAAACTGACCAATGGGTGAGCTCCATTCGTGCCAAAACTGATCAATGGGTGACCTGGCGGTTTTGGCGCCTGAATTTCGTTGTCATCCGCGCGGACGGGATAAAAAGAAGGTGTGTGAAGACAGTGAAACTTCATTTCGCGACAATACAGACCCATGGGTGAGCTCCATTTCCCGCCAAAACTGACCAATAAACCAATTCACATTATAAACATATACTCTCCCGGAAGTATGAGGAAAATATCCAAAACAGAGCTCGACAATATTATTTCTATGTTCAGTCCTAGTGCTATTATTTGCGGCGATTTCAATGGCCATAACCCTTTATAGGTTACAAAGTGTAAACATAGTGACGATCGTGGTAACACAGTACAAGCATGGTTAGAGGAGCACAACTTAGTCTACTTAAACGACAGCGAAGGAACAAGAATAGACTTCGGCACAGATCTCATTATTACCACACCTGATCGCGCACCTAAGGCAGGCTGGAATGTTATACCAGATACACTCGGGAGTGACCATTTCACTATCATGACAGAACTTGGTATGTCACCTCAATCTGAAGTAAATCTCAACAACCCCAAATTTCTGTTCCTCAAAGCAAACAGGGAAAATTTTAAGAAAGATTGCCAAAATATATTCATTGATGATGACTGCCTCTTCGATATAGACCTATTCTACCAAAATCTAACCGATGATATACTCAAGATTGCAGAACAACACATCCCTATTTCCTCCCAGCATAAAAGACCTGCAAATCCTGTTCCTTGGTGGAACAGTGAATGTGCTGCAAATATAAGAAACAAAAAAGAGCACTGCGTAAATTCAAAAGAACCAGATTACATACAGACCACGAAAAATACAAACACTTAAAAACTGAAGCTGTAAAATCAGTCTCTCGTGCCAGACCCAAATACTGGGAGAACTACTGTGAAACACTTGATGCAAAAACAAATTCAAAGCAGGTATGGAACAAACTTAAACATATACAAGGCAAAACCATCAATCCAATCCCAACTTTGGATCACAAACACAAAATCAATGGGGGAAAAGCAGAATGGCTCGCAAAAACCTTTGCAGAAAATAGCAGCAATCGAAACCTTACTCCATCTTTCAAACTAATCAAGGATAACACATTTCTACAACTAGAGCCCGACGATCACGTTGAACATTATCTTAACAAAGATTTCTCCCTACAGGAATGTCACAAAGCTATTCATTGTGAAAAAGAAACCTCACCAGGCGAAGACAAATTAAGCTACAAAATCCTAAAACACTTACCGTTAAAAACTCAAAATATAATACAAAAACTCATAAATACAAGTTGGAGGAAAAAACAGCTGCCACAAAGTTGGAAATCGTCCATTGTCATTCCCATCCAAAAAACTGGAAAAACCCCATCAGATAGTTCCTCCTACCGCCCAATATCACTCACCTCATGCCAATGTAAACTAATGGAAACTATGGTCAAAAACAGACTAGAATTTCATCTAGCTAAAAATAAAATACTAAATAAAACACAAAGTGGATTTAGAAAAGGACGTAGTACATTCGACCATCTAACAAAATTACAACATCAGATCCGAAAGTTTATGAGTAGGCACAAATACACTCTGGCTTTTTTTCTAGATATTGGAAAAGCCTTCGATCTCGTTGGGCAGGATGGAGTTATAATTCCAATTCGATAACATCGGGATAAAAAGAAGAATCCAACATTGGATAAATGATTCCTTAAGAAATTGGAACTTTAAAGTTAGACTTGGACAAACTTCATCTAAAAGACACACCCAGCGAAATGGTACACCTCAAGGGAGCGTACTAAGCCGGACGTTATTTAACATTCTGATGAATGGTTTAGATAATAACCATCCAAAAATAGAGCAGTCACGATGCGGCAATATGGAAAACAGGCAAATCTATAAAGAAAATAAAAAATGCTATACAAAAAACACTAAACACCATGGGCTGACAAATGGGGATTTAAATTCTTACCCACTAAAACAACAGGTATTGTGTTTACAAACAGAAGAATAGTAAATATTGAACTTTTCTAAGGTAAAAAGAAAATTGAATTCAAAGACAAAGTGAAATACCTAGGTATGATTCTTGAAAGCAGATTAACATTATAAAGATCATGTTGATGACCTCACAATCAGATGCCAACGCGATCTCAATCTAATGAGATGCATTTCAGGCACTAAATGGAGAGCCAACAAAACCACACTTATAAATATGTACCAGTGTCTAATTCGCTCTAGTATGGTGCAATAGTCTATCAATCCGTGTGCAAAACTCTACTACAGCGAATTGATAGTATCCAATATTCTGCCGTAAAAGTAGCAACAGGAGCTTTCAAAGGCACTTCGCTTTGCAGTCTCCAAGGAGAAACACTTGAAAAACCCCTTCATCTTAAAAGTGAAGAACTAATTCTCAAATATGCAGGAAAAATAAGCGCTTACGGTAATACACATCCATGTTACAATCTAATCCTCCCATATTCTGAATGTGAATATCTGGGGGAAAATGGACAAAGCACTCAGCCCAATAGGATATGAAATCAACAGACTACTTTGCAAATATGACATTGCCTTGCCAAAGCAAGTATTAAACGCATATCAACAACAATCCTCGTGGTTATTGCAAACTCCCCAAATAGACACTGCACTCCACGACCAAATTTCAAAACTCGAAAACCCACTAAATATCAAAGCTCAAGCCTTAGAACACTTCCACAAACACTACAACGGTCATCTAAAAATATATACTGACGGATCCAAAAATGTGCAGGGTCACACTGGATCATCATTTGCAATACCAGGCCTAAACATAGTTAAAAACTATAAACTACCCAACCACCCCTCCGCCTATAACAGTGAATTAGTTGTAATTACAATGGCACTACAGTGAATTATTGAGAACAAACCAAACCGAGTGGCCATACTAAGCGACTCCCTCAGCGGATTAATATGCATCCAAAACTCCAAATCTGAGAGCAGACCAGACCTCCTACAAGAAATAATCTCGCTAACTAACAAACAACAGAAACAAAAAACCGAACTGACTTTAGCATGGGTTCCAGCGTACGTTAATATTCGAGGAAATGAAATTGCAGATCAGGCAGCAAAATCGAGCCTACAGAAATTTCAACAAGATATAGACGTCCCCCTGAGCCAAACTGAAATATATACATTGATCAATACCCAAATTAACAATCAGTGGAAAGAGAAATGGGATAAAGAATCCCGCGGACAATGACACTATAAAATATTGGACGGAACGATTACAAAATTAAATTCGTTGCAATTATTGAATAACCAGGATGACAAAAACATATCACGCCTGAGACTAGGGAAAACAGAGCTCAAAGCACATCTAGCCACTATACTCCAAAATTCCTCACCAACTTGCCCAGCCTGTCAAGAGCATGATGAAACCACAGAGCACTATTTGCTACAATGTATAAAACACAGTAAAGAACGAAGACAATTGGCAGAATGCCTGAAAATCTACAAATGTGAGACTGGCCTTCAGACTATCCTTAACCCCAAACCACATCTGAGAGCACAAATATTCTCCCTACTAAAACAATACATAAAATCGACGGGTTACGAAAGCCGAATCTAATAAAACACTATTGACCAACCACTGCGATACCTTGATTCTGAGGGCCATTTCTGTTCTGGTCAACAATACGTCACTTTCTCTGATTAAAGACAGTGCATTTTCCAAAATTACGAAACACATATACACATATACCTTGATTCTGAGGGCCATTTCTGCTCTGGTCAACAATACGTCACTACTCTCTGATTAAAGACAGTGCGTTATCCGAAAATACCATACACATATACTAACAACGGCGATACCTTCATTTTGAGGGCCGTTTATACATAAATCCTTCTTACAACTTTATCCCCGACTATATCGGCGATACCTTGATCTTGAGGGCCGATAAAACGTCTATGAAACCGATTTGCAAAAGCATAGTACAAGAAAACAATCTAACCACGAAAGTTGAAGACTGTAGTGATTAACAATATTTCTCCATTTACTAATCTGCCCACTTGTTTGTTGTTATTATCTATTCTTATTAGTTGATATTTATTTTCTATTTATTTACAAATGTGTATATGATCATACGAGGGCAGAGCCTCTTTCAGGTTCTCATTGGTAGCTATACCACTAATTTGCTCCAAAGTATCTCTTTGATCAAATATCTTCTTGCTTAAGATATACATTATCTTATGAACAAAACCGCTTTGCTAATCAAAAATACAACTATTTCGTATATGGGTTTTCTCTAATTGTTTTCACAGGAACAAAAAACAAGGATGAAAATTTTAATTATCGGCAGCAGTTGCGTTCATAGTATCCTTCGAAATTCGATCCCAAACTCTAGAATCGACTTTAGAACAGCCAGGACATTCGGTTCTTTGGCATTGTGGGAGCTAGAGTTGGGACACCTAGATACTCTGGAAGATTGGAAAGTCTCCTTTAGGAGACAAAACCTGACCTAGTCATCCCCACATCGGGGGAAACGATGCGGACTCCCACAACTCAGCATCAGCAATTTGCGCTGATGTTTTAGACTATGTTGGTGAACTTAAATCGAAATTCCAAATTTCAAGGATCTACATCAGCCAGCTTCTTTACCGTCAGGTAACTCGGCGAATTTCGGTCCACATTTTTAACACAAAAATTCATAAAATTAACATGAAGATGACAAACAGCCAATTGGCCACCTTGTGGAAACATAGAGGACTGATCCGACCACAAAAACAAATTCTAACCGACGCCTGAGTACACCTAAACACTCTAGGCCAGGAACTGTTCTACCAGTCTATGAAACGTGCTGTCTGCGCCGCCATGGGAGGCCACGAATAAAAACTGGAAATAGAAAAGGAAATCAACTAAAAAAGAAGACAGGAAAAACAATGAGAAGACCCATGGGACCAAAGAAAGTTAACACCAAGGAAACGAAGACCAGAAATATAAAAGACTTCATAACAATAGGACTATCTCTTGCCTAAATAAAAGCCCTACTATTGTTTTCTCTGTGTGTAAATTTCTGTGTAGGCAACTCAATTCTGTAATTCTGTAATGTAGATTAATGTATTTCTAATGTAAAGACAGCGTAAATCTCTGTAAATAGCTTACTGTTTATCCCCTTTCTGTTAAATAACCATGGCATCATTTGAACCTATACAATAAGCTATATACATGTTACCACAAAAAGGATTAATTCCAGTAATTGACTTATGTACATATGTAAATAGTATACCAACGCCCTGTCATTATCAAAAATTTTTTACAGAGGAGGAGGAGGAGGAGGAGGAGGGGAAAGAGGAGGAGGAGAAGAAGCTTCGACAAAGTTAACTTGTCGGACGTGCGCCAGCTTTTCAATGCAGGACGCATGGTTGCAGCATGAGCAGGCACAGCATGCCGAGGGGGGCAGTTTACCTGCCGAACGTGCGCCAGGCAGTCTTCCCGGCGGGACGACTGGCTGCGTCATGAGAGGACATACCACGTGGAGGAGAGAGGATAGAGGTTCACGTGCCCGCCCTGAGGGCGGACGTTTCCCCGCCAGCAGGTGCATAGAAAAAAAGAAAAAAACGTACCCATGCGAAGGGTATGACAAGGCTTTTTACCAGTTATGGGATTGGCGAGTGCATCGACGTGCTGAACACGGAAAGGTAAGTCACACACCCACCCACTCACTGTTTGGTAAAAGCCGAACGGTTTGTACGACTCAGCTACACGATACGATCAGGCAGTATATACACATGCCGTGTTTCGTACTATGAATGGTCCAATTGTCGATACTTGAGATTTACTGGTGAACTCCTTTCGAAGTGACACAGCAAGTGTTACTTAACCGTATGTTTCCAAGTTATAAGCTTTTTTTACCTATATTTTGCTTATCAAATTTTTGTGGTCATATTTGCAGGATTTGGTGTCTTTTTAATGTAAAATTGAATCAAACAATAATTATTGAACATCATAGATGGCGCTTAAGGGCTAATATATGCGCACTTGCCATAATGCTTGCTAGGTAGCCCCCCGCCGCTATTCACTTCTGGACATACATAAAAACGTATAACTGCCGACACCAACAGATAATTGTGTGACGTGAAAAGCTATTCTATAAGACAATCCAGAAGATAAAGACCATGTGATTTCCCCAGTTGCAAACACGGTGGGTGAAGAAATTCGTCTGGCCAAAAACATTACATAGGAAAATGCCTGTTGTCAAATCGATATCAGCCATAGTGTATTCGTTGGATTTGTGTCATTTTCAGCTCTTTGGCGCTGTATGGTTCATCTAAGCCCACATGTTTAAACGGAATGTGACTCTACTATAGTTGTACTGTACTATAGTTATATTCTGCTAAACCTATACTGTACTATACTGCGCTAAACTACTATTCTATACTATTCTATACTATACTACACTACGCTACACTACACTACACTACACTACACTATACTATACTATACTCTTGAAATATAAGTGAAATATTCTTGAGTACGGCGTAAAACAACAATCATATAAATAAATAAATATACTATACTTTTATTATACTCTACTATACTTATACTCTATCATACAATACTATAACCATACTATGCGATACTATAGCTATACTAGACTATAAATATCGGCAAGCCCCCACGGACGCCGGCTGACACACTGCGCGCGGGGTGTCGTGTCATCACACGCCCTAGACCTTTTACACCCAGTCACAGTGCTATGCAACCGTAGTATTCCCCTACCGTAGTTTTACTGTGGTAGAACTATACAATATTATAGTTATACTCTACTCTACTCTAATCTACTCTACTTAGGCTACTATTCGACATGCTTCAGTGTTACAGAGACCCGCTTTCCCCACCACCACTCTCTCTGCCTAGCAGTGAGATTGATCTACGGGTACTGTATCGGGAGCATTGGCGCTCAATTCGGAGCCATTTTTACCCCTGGAGGCCCATCCAAGATTTATACATTTACCTGACCGATCTGGGCATTACGGACGATTACCTGAAATCGATTTACGAGGATCAGCTGACCGCCTTCACCGTCAGTTACAGCTTTGGATATATCCTTTGCCACAAGGAGACGGGGCAGGTGTGTTACGTTTACCACAGCACCAATAATGCCCGGGTACTCAACGCTCCGTACCACGTGACGAGTCGGGCTGACCTGCGTGAACTCACCGATCATCTCCCCAGCCAAGATCCACCCACCTGGGCGCAGCAACAACGTCCCAACACGAAACGGACCGTGGACCTCCTCATGAACGTGTTGTTTCTTGTGCATAAACTACACCATCAGTCCACCGGTGAGGGCGGGGTAACGTTGCCGCCTTACCCCTCAGTGAACAAGGGGCTGCACACGTTAGTGGCAGGAACTGATGGCCCTTACAGGGACCATTTGTGATTGTTCCCCTGTTTAGCCGTCCATCTGGACAAGGCCACCCCCAAAAGTGTGAAAATCAGGCTCGGGGTTATCACAAAATGTGTTTGGTGGCTGTAGAAATGGAGCACAGGCATTTCCGCGGTGTTCCCTCAGTGCGCCGGACACCGTGGAGAGCCTGTTTAACGTAAACATTTCAGTATACCAGCTCGTCCCCATGGACAAGGCGTGCTCGGCTCAACTCGTCCACCACAGTGCAGAGCGCTATCCTTCTCCACTATGGGGTTAAACCTTCACAACCAACATTTCAGCTACATCAAGGACATGGGGCGTTACGCCCACTTTCACCTGTGTCGTAAGAGCTTCAATAAGCAGGGAAATTACCACTACACGGTCAAACGTGCACCGACGCCATTCGCCGAAAGTACCCGGGCGGAATATTTGACTATCAATCCACTATTTTCGAAGTGTTGCCGGACATGGGTATTTACCTCCGGGAAGGTGACGACGGGATATTCCCTTGCCGAGCATGTTATCACTTCGAAGCTTACTTGGCCCCTGTGAACGAAGCGATGACTGGGTCAACGGAATGGACGTCCCAACACATCCCGATGAATGTCAGCGTGAACTCCAATATGCCCGACTACGACCAGCCCGTGTGCTTCATCTCTACTGGCGATCCCCACGCACTCGTCGAGCGGATGATGGCTTATCTCAATACCATGAGAGAGACTAGTAGCGGCAATCTCACCGAGCGTTATGCCCACATCCTGGACGAGAGCATCGATCCCAACGACAATCCAGCCGTCTTACACTCTGCGGGTAGGGGACAAATTTGTCGCCTATATCAACCAGCTCCCCGTCCTCGGCTTCAACTCAGGCAACCACGACGTGAACTTGATCATGCAACAGCTTTACCCCTGCCTGGTCAAGTGAGTTAATAAGGGTAGCAATAAAACCACATGGCCCTCAGCACGCCGCAGCTGAAATTTCTGGACATTCGAAATTACCTAATAAGAGTTACGAGAAGTGGGCGAAAGTTCACGACTGTCGCGTCAACAAAGGCCAATTTTGCTGCACCTATATAGACTCCCTCCTCCGGCTGGAGGAAACGGCGCTCCCACCCCGCCATGCTTTCAATAACAATCTGACCAACCAACTGTACATGGACGCCGAGCAAAAGACCCTGCAGGAGACGTGGAGGAAGCACGGCATGCGTACCGTAAGAGACTTTCTGTGGTCGTGATCCCCTTCATGGAGGCGTCAGAGACGATGCACGTGTTCTACCAAACCATGCACGTCGACGTCTTCAAAGGCTGTATTAGCATAACAGGGCTCACCCTCCGCTACTTGTTTCACGATTTGCCCTCCGTGTTCACGCTCATAGGTGAGAAAGACAAAAACATGCACGACTGCCTAAGGAAAAACATCGTGGGCAGGCCTAGCATTATCATCGGTACCACGAACGAGGCGTGACCTGTGAAGGTAAGCTCTGTCAGCGGATCGTTGGGTCCGATGCTAACGCATTGTACTTAGCCTGCCTTGTCTCACCCATGCCGGCGGATCACTACATCTGATGGCGACGTGACGGGGAGAAGTGCGGTCCCTCTTGCACCGCGACGCGTCTGGCTGAAAAATGGCTGGACTGGCAGTCGCACCAGCTGAGGGTACCCATCCGCCACCGAGTAAAACAAACAGAGAAACGGGTCGGTAATAGGCAACTTTCCGTAGACGGGTTCACCCACATCGACGGACGTCCCACCGTCTTCCAGTTCCACGGCTGCTATTACCACTACCACAGCTGCCAACTGAATCACTCACGTGAGGGTGAGCTGCGCTGTAACGACCGGCGAGGGTTGACACCTCAAGACTTGCGCCGGGAAGTGAACAACAAAGAGGCCTACGTCCGCTCCCAGGGGTACAAGCTGATATCCATATGGGAGTGCGAGATTCTTCGTTTGGGGGAAACGAACCCGGCCTTGCGCGCCTTCCTGCAGCAGTGCGGCTTACGTTGCGCGGCTTAATGGAAGCGCAAAGTACTGCCGGACGATGTGAGCACCACGTACCTGGATATTTAACGGGACTATCCCTGACGGTTATATACCATGTCCTATAAGAACATGTCCTATACGACGGTTATATACCAAGTCAAAACACCTTTGTATGCGAGTGTCATTGTCTCTTTATTCATTTTTATTTCATAACATACCGAACAGGAAAAAAAAACATGAAAAGAACGTTATTTTACAGTCCAGTGGCTGGTAAAGTGATAAAAAGGGGGGCTGGACTCCAAACTGGCGTTCCGCCCAATCGAACACCAGTAAGTCGTTATCGTATGTCGTGGACGACGTGTTCAACGTATGTATAATAGCGTCCACGGGACGACCTCGGGTCCGCTGGGTTAAGTAATACACGCAATATTGTCCACACACGGCCGTGTTCAGACTCTGCGGCCTCCGATCGGGAGCCTCCTCACCGGACATCAAGGCAAACGCGCTCTTGGACGGGGTGAGCAGGATGTGGACGGTCATTGTGTTCAGCAGATGGCGCCGTTGCAGGAACAATTTGCAGGAACGCGGTTGTGATGGCATCTAAATCCTCGAAATCCAGCAGATCCGTCAGCCCCATGAGCCAATCGCACGGTAAATTCATGACCTGCTTCAGACGCGGGCTGAAACTGAGCTCCAGTTTTTTTCCGAAACCGCTGGCTGTATTTCCGCTGCACGTCATCGAATCTGAACGTCAAATCACCGGTGTGTACCTTGAGTGACGCGATGTGTGTGTTGGTCAACCAGCCGGCCAAGCCCTTGGTGATGACTTTGGGTGAAGGGTAATAGCCAGCTGGCAATGTTATTCCTAGCGCGGTGCGGGTTCAACCCTCATTCCCAATCACCAGTTAAATGCATGGACTTTGGCAGCTGAGGTGAAATGCGTCAAGGTATTGCTGGGGAAATAGTTGAGCGAGCTGTTACTGGGCAGCGTCATGTAAAACATGTTGGTGAGGTGATCTCCTCCGGGCGGACTGACCGTCTCTCCATCTGGCGCCGGTATTTCATATTTAGCGGGGGTACGATGTCTGGAGACGGACGCAGTATGGGTCGCCGCTGTTGTCGTCCCTTGGATCGGCGTGGTGTTGTGGTGTTGGTGGTGGTGGCAGTGGTTTGGTGGTTGTAGTTTTGGCGGAAGGAGGAGGAGGAGGAAGAGGGCGAGAACGGGTGGGCAGAGACCTTCATGTGGTAGGGGGTTCTTTCGCTTCGGCTGGTGTGTCCAGTTTTTCCCGCACCCAATCGCGCCAGGGATTGTGTTGTGATCGCTCGGTGTCGCCCCAGAACAGAGCAGCCTTTCGCCCTAAAGCAACGGGGACGATGTCTAAAATCTCCCCCTCGCTCAAACGACCGGTAGGGTAATCGGTGGGCGGGTTCGTCCTCGGACTTGGTATTGATCTTGAAGCGCACAGTACCGTTGAAGGGTGTGGTGATACCGCTTTATTTTCTCATCGTCCGAGAGAGTCGTGACGTAGAGGATCGATGCCATCTCTTGTTCGAGCGCTTTGAGGGCTTTAACATTACTGGGCATGGGGAGACGGGTACGGGTGTTTTGAGCGTGTCTGAGAGCCGCCGCTCGACCAAGGCCATTTTCTTGGCGTGCTGCATTACCTCGCCCCAGCTATCGTCTTAAAGACCATCAGGGCTGGTACGGCGGGGGCGAGGATGGGTTTCAGCAGCGCTGAAATGAGAAATCCACCGCCTTGAAGAATCCGTCATTACATATGCAGGGGAACACTTTTCTTGACCAAGGTGCGAAGTTTTATGACTTGAGCAGGTAGGCGTGCTGAATCTTGGGAAGATGTGGGTGCGAAGTCGCAGGTGGTCGAGTGTGGCTTGCTTGAAATCCACCAGCAAGTATCCGTGAGGTTCGGCGGTGGCATCCTCATACGCCTCGCGCACGTTCTGCGTCCGTCCCGAGGTCATCTGTTCAGCGTCGTGCTAATTTGAGACGCGTTTCGCAGGTTTTTAAACAACACCAAGTAGTGTGCGTTCACAGTAATGGTGCCATGATCTTTGGTTTTGTTGAACAAGTTCTGCACAATTTACACCACGCTGATATTGCGGTGTTGGCTGCCTTTGGTAAAGAGTTTTGTCACGCGTTCGTTCGTTTTGGTCATCAAATCGTCCACGACGACAAACGTCCGCTCCATCGGGTCAAATGCTGACGTACTGGGCACACCCTCTTCAAACCGAACGTTGGGCAACGTAGTGTACAACGGTTGCCATTTCGTGTATCACCAGACGACGCGTTGCCGGGGTGCGTAAATGAGAGCTTGAGCGTGCGCCACCAACCGTTTTACAAACACGGACTTTCCACACCCCGTGGGTCCGCTGACGATGGATATAAACAGATGTTCACGTCGAGTATCCATGGATGGAGAAACTGGGTGAGTCAATTTTGCTGGTCGTACAGGTGAGAGTGAGGTACAGTGCGGGAGGTCGATGCGGTCACCGCCGCCGTTACCGCGGGCGGGGAGGGCGAGGTAGACGGACTGCTACTGCGACTGCTACTGCTGCTGCTGCTGGTCGCCGCGGGTGGGAAGGGCGAGGTAGACGGAATGCGATTGCTGCTGCTGCTGGTCGCCGCGGGTGGGGAGGGCAAGGTAGATGGAGTGCAATTGCTGCTGCTGCTGGTCGCCGGTGAGGACGGTGAGGTTTACGGACTGCTACTGCTGCGGCTGTTGCTGCGGCTGCTCCGGCTGCTGCCGTGCGATGTTGGGTGAACAATAGACGGGTGTGGAAACAAGTGTACCGAAGTGTTGTTAGTGAACAATGATCGGTGACGTCGGCGGAGTTGGGGTTAACTCGGAAATCACGTAAATTTCAACCGGAGAGTGATGGCTTGGTCCGTAGACGCATCCTGCTTGGCGGTAAACGCCGTGGTGGTTAGCGGGGTGGAGGTCAGGACCTCGCCCGGGACAATGCTGTCAAGGCGATGGACGATGTCACTCTGCGACGGCGGTGGTGGTCGTTGTGATGGTTGTGGTGACGGCGGCGGTGGGGACAAAGGCTTCCCGTACCAACGGAGGAGGTCTTTTTCAATTGCCCTTGTAGATATTGAATGGTCGACTGATCTTGGAGTTCCGCGGCCAGTCCACCCACTAAAACTCCGATGGGCAAGAGAACTCCGAACACAGCTGCCACGGTGCCTTTATTCTCGCGCAAGCCTTGTACCCACTGATCCATCCCTTGAGGTAGGTCGACAGGGAGTGACAGTCACGTCCGTAATCCTTGGGGTTAAATACGTTTGGCGTCATTGGCCGTCACCCAAGACTTAAAGTTGGGTGGACAGCCGACCCACTTCACCCAATAATACCGTTTTCCTCAGCAACTCGGTAACGCCGAGTGCTGTGAGCGGTGGAATATTTTTACAGGCGTACTTTTAAAGTACGGTTAAACCGCTTTACCAGGGACGCTTTGGTCTCGTTAAATGTGTGAAAGAAAAACACCCCGTTGTCGTTTAAAATTGCCTGGAACGGCCTGTTCAGAAACTCCTTGCCCTCGCCCGTTTGCAAGTAAAACGGTCGACGTCCCCTCTCGAAAATGCGTTGAAACGCCTCGATCAAACGAGCACCGGTTTTGGTGCGCAGTGGAACCACCCAATCGTGCTTGCAGAGGACATCGATGTAGGCAAGTAGGTAACGGTTGGCGCCGTTCTCTTTGGCAAACACTGCCATTTCTACCATGTCCGCCTTCCACTGACTGTCTATACCCCAAACCACCATTCGGTTACGAGGGTAGCGCCAGCAAGGAGGACGGTGCATTGTGTACGTGTTCTGCCGGACCAGCCAAGCCGACACGTGGGCCTGTCTCACTTTGAGTCCATGTCGCCGGGCTGCCCTGAGCAAGGGCTGAAAGCCGCTGTAAGCCGATGGATTGTCGGGGTTGTAGTACAATGCATGGAGAGCGGAATCGACCTGGTCTAATTTTCTGCCCACGATCGTTCTCTGACCCCGCTTCTGTCCCCGCCGCTTTACGGCAAAAGGCTGCTGCTGCTGCGGTGGCTGGCGGCCGGTGCGAGGCATAGTCCGGCGTAGTCTATATCTGTGTATAGTGAGTGAACCTATCCCAGACAGCAGATATATATTATCCAGTGTACATCCAGTGTCAACAAAATTCGACTACGTAATCACCCATCGATGAGTCAGCACTCCCTCCAGCTCTGACTTCAGGGAAGCCTGTTTTCGGCTGCTCCAGACTGAATGTCACGGGCTCCGCCTTCACCTTGTCGTCATCATCACCGCCGCCCCCCCACTCACACCGCCGCTGGTGCCGGCTGTCTCTTCCTCCGCTGCCACCAGTAACATGTCGATGTCTGGGGTGGCTTCTACCAGGTTTCGCCAGTGGGTGAGGTAGTTGAGTGTTACACATTCGTTGGTCGGGTAGGGCGGACCGTCGGGTCAATATGCTCTCCATTTCTTCACGTAGACGAGCATGACACCGTCAGGGATGGTCAGAGTGGAGAGACACCAGCCGTCGGATAACGGCTCACACACCGTCAAGCCCGCCTCGGAGATATCCGCAGCCAGTGCCTTCAACCTAATCCAACCTTCCCCGTAGAGAACGACACGCTTGGGTGGGGCGTCAGGGTCTGTTGGACATTGTAGAATCTCAACCATCACCAAAGGTGAGGTTTGGTCACGACGATGGCAGGCACACCTTCTTCTCGGTAAGGTCTGTCAGCAGAGGGTTAGCAGAAGCAGATCGTTTCATACTCACAGCGTAGTGTCTCTCTCTGGGTGAACGTGGTCTGGCGTTGTCTAGGCAGGTAGGGTAGCCAGAGTAGCTTGCTCTCTTCACGCCTCACTATTTATCCCGTCAGCCCTGACGTCAACAAAATTCAGGCGCCAAAACCGCGCGGTCCCCCATTGGGCAGTTTTGACACGAAATGGAGCTGAAGGAGCTGCTCGACCCAACTTTACAACCCATCGTTTTTGCTCCCCTGTCGCTCATTGGTCCGTCACACCCCTCACTCGCTCATGGGTTGCACAGCACGGACGTCAATGAAATTCAACTCTGAGCGCGCCTTGCGCGTGACTGCACGCGCCTCGCTGGCGCTAAGTCCGCGTGGTCACCCATGGGTCAGTTTTGGCGCGAAATGGAGCTAAAGGAGCATCGCACGTTGGTCCGTTTGCGAGCCTCCCGCGTGACGTCACGCGCCTCGCTCAACGTGGACATGAACGAAATTCAGGCGCCAGAACCGAGCGGTAACCCGTTGGTCAGTTTTTGGTGCAAACGAAATGGAGCTCACCCACGGGTCAGTTTTGGCGCGAACGAAATAGAGCTTACCCATGGGTCAGTTTTGGCGCAAACGAAATGGAGCTCACCCATGGGTCAGTTTTGGCGCGAAATTGAGCTGCTCTCGTGCGTGACATCAGTTTAGTCTCGAACTGGAGCTCACACATGGGACTGTTTTGGCGCAACATGGAGCTGAAGGAGCTGCGCTTAATGGTGCGTTTTGGCGACATGGAACGTGCGACGTCACGTGCATGCGCTGACGTCACGCGCATGCGCCTAAGAGAGCGCGGAATCAACGACACACCTCCACCTCCCCAATCCCACCTCCCCAATTGGACACGTTTGCAACATTCTCTACTACTCCTGATATAGATATCTATTGTGCCTTAGGGAAAACCAGTACCATATTTTCGTTCCATATAGTAATAATGTCTGACGTTCCATGTCAAAACTCACATTTCTAAAAAGCGACGAAAAGTATAAGCACACAAAGGATTAAGAAAGTATGTTAAGTATGAAAATAGGATGGAATCATGCAAAGAGTGGTTTAAACCTCGGGAGCTCTGGTTTCCTCCACCCATCAAATACGTGGTATACGTTAAAAAGTTTTCAGCATGACATTAAACAACAGTCAAATAAATAACCATTTCAAAAACAAGCATTCAGGAAGTATTGCATTGGCAATACATGTCATCTATACCGGTTTGTGCCATCAGAATAATAGATGTCAAAGTTCAAAACAGGGAGAAAAAAAATCGCCATTCTCTATTTTTTTTAAAAAAAGGACGAAACGATCCGAAACTTGAACTTGTCTGTAACTCGTCAAACTCGAGGATTCAATTAAATGTCCCTCCTTACAACAAAAAAAATGTCCGAAAAATTGTCAATGTGCAAAAACGAGACACAAACGGCTTTAAGTTTCTGGAAAAGGACAGCATGGCCCAAAACTCGAATTTGATATGCATGTCGTTACGATGAAGCCATGTGGCACGCTTTAATTCTGTAAGATGAACCTTTTGAAAAAAAAAATGGTAAAGTGACACCTGCCTGACAGGAGGATAGATGAGGTGTAAGTCTATATAGTTACTTCCGGTACCGGTGAAAGGGCGTCGCTGGCGACAGAGTCATTCAAAATGGAAATTTCAAAGTCTGAACCTCGGCATATATACCGCACTATAAGACCTATATCTGTATAAAGCCGACCGAACAACCGTTAGCGCTCGTGTACGCGAAATAACCACGCGACTTATCTGAAATCGGTGCCATTTGCACTTAGTCGTAGTTTTGTTGATGGCGGCAGAAAACTTAAGACCGGATTCAAGTGAATTGAGTCACGTTGCAACCGTGTTTATGCCCCCACAGCTCTTCAGCTGGAAAGGATTTTACTATTAAAGTTTATGTCATGTGGTACTTCACCAAATGTCAGATGTAGAAAACCTTGATGGTGGCTGAGGAACCCGGACAAAGGAAAAGAAATAGTTCCCAATTGCCTCCAGTCGTTACATGTACTCAACTCAGCTCAACCCGCTTGTTGCGTCGGTCGGAAGCGCTCATATATCCGAAATAACGACGCCACTCAGCTAGGGTTGTATTCCATGCACAAGTCGTTACGTGTTCATGTATATATGCCGGTGATTTCAAGTCGCATGGCCATCAGCGAATGGAACGAACTCGGTTGAGTTGAGTCGCGTCTGCCTGTTATTCGGAGCTTTTCCAAGATTTGATTTGATTTATTGGATTGGTGTTTTACGCCGTACTCAAGAATATTTCACTTATACGACGGCGGCCAGCATTATGGTGGGAGGAAACCGGGCACAGCCCGGAGAAACCCACGGCCATCCGCAGGTTGCTGGCAGACCTTCCCATATACGGCCAGAGAGGCAGCCAGCATGAGTTGGACTTGAACTCACAGCGACCGCATTGGTGACAGGCTCCTGGGTCATTACGCTGTGCTAGCGCGCTAACCAGCTGAGCTACGGAGGCCCCTCCAAGATTTGAATATGCATCACTTGTGTCCCCTTCCTTAGCATCCATAAGCAGAATTGTTTTAGGTTTTAGTTAGAAAAATCTGGTAGATATACTCTAGATAAAGAGAATGCATTGTTAGAGCGTTGAGACGGATAGATTGTGTTTTCGGACATCACTTCCTGCCTCATCACTGTGACCCCAGTGACATCGGCATTGCTCAAGATTTCTGTACAAAATTTACTAGCAGTGGCAGTGATGTAAAGCGAAAGGTAGAGAGCGAAGCATGCGCTGTAAGGAGTAAGACTACATAGGCCTTGGTTATCAGTTTGTCCACGAATAGTCAATACAAAGGACTTGGTACGGTAAGGCGGGGAATCGGTTCCAGAGAGGTACGATAAGAAAGTGCAAATTTCAAAACCCCAGCACAATTCTGTACATTTAGGATTCAGAAGTATAAAACTTGGTCGAAGCACTCATGCAAGATATAATGTCATAATAGAGATGATTGCTTAGTAATAACCCTCCAAAAATGCACTTTCGATCAAAAACGCCAATTTTTCGTTCAAACGAGGCACTGTGTTTTAATTTACAGTATGAAGATCAACGTTAACCACAACAATATCTTTACTGAAACCTTCATGTGTGTATTTCTACTTACTGTCAAAGTTTCGTTTTGGTTAACGTTTGTCTTCATATGTAAAACATAAACTTTATAATGTGTTGAGTTTTGTCATATATTTTTAGCAAGTTTAAAATCTGTATTTCTGCCGCAGTCAATCAGGCATCCTCCACAGTACAGTAGACTAACAAAGTCGTTGTGTAGAGAAGGTTTTTATATTGGAAAGAGTTCGAATCTTTGCGGCGCTTTCTTTTTTTTCTTTGGAAACATACTTTTATGAGAGTAAAGATAAAGACCGTCTTAAATGAAATAAGTGTTATCATGAATTAGATTGGATAAGCTATGGTATTACGTAGCATTTGGCTACTATAGCGACATCATACATGAATCCTCGTTGAGAGCACATGTAGTCCATTAGCTATCATTAACATTAATATGTTATCCATAGACAAAGTACAAGGCTGAAAGATGCATTTGCTATATATTTGTTTAATTGATTGGTGCATAAATGATTTCTTCAGAAAGTTACATTTGTAATGCAGTAATTTTCATAACTCTACAGTGTCTAATGCAAAAACAAAAAAAAGATATTTCAGGCTGACTGGAACCAGCTACAGTTTTTCGATTTTATGACCTATACATTGCTTCAGTGCATGTTTGGCGCTTCATATGCCGTGTGCTTGACATATAACAGGAAAAGCAGAGTGAAACAGTGTCAGTAGCTTTCACTCACAGATATAGTCACATGTCCACCATTTCTTGCACTGGAACCGATTCCCCACATTACTATACCAGGTCCTTTATTTATTTATTTATTTATTTATTTATTTATTTATTTGATTGTTTTTTTATGCTGTATTCAAGAATATTTCACTTATTCGACGCCGGTCAGCATTATGGTGGGAGAAAACCGGGCACAACCCGGGGGAAACCCACGACCATCCGCAGGTTGCTAGCAGAGCTTCTCACGTACGGCCGGAGAGGAAGCCAGCATGAGCTGGACTTGAACTCACAGCTACCAATTATTGAGAAGCTCCTGAGTCAATGCGCCGTGCTGGAGTGCTACCCCTCGGTCATGGAGGCCCCAGTTAAAAGATAAGAAGGACCGTACAGCTTCTGCTCGAATTGCATGTATAATTTAGGCAGGAAAGTGTCTGGATTGTAATATATGACATCTACTGTGATCGATAAATTCACATTTTTTAAAAAGTTTTGTAACTTTTCCTTTCGTAGAAATTGGACACTGGCGGGTCTCCACGATATGGCTGCAATGTCCTGAGGTTGCGTCAAGTCTTGTATTCATTCATCTGATCAGGTATCGTCAGTGTGGCAAGCGTTTCCAAAACTGACGAGGGACCTCCGTGGCTCAGTTGGTTAGCTCTCTAGCGCGGCGTATTGACCTAGGAGCCTCCAATGCGGTCGCTGTGAGTTCAAGTCCAGCTCATACTGGCTTCCTCTCCGGTTGTAGGTGGCAAGGTCTGCTAGCAAGCTGCGGATGGCCGTGATTTTCCCCCGGGCTCTGCCCGTGTTTTTCCCACCATAATGCCACTGTCGTATACGTGAAATATTCTTGAATGAGGCGTAAAACACCAATCAGCCAAATAAATAGACATTAATAGACATGGGTTTGCAAGCAAAACCAACATCCATGAGCTCTCCAAAAGAATTACTTAGTAGCAGTAAAACCATATACCCTTTCTGACATATATATTACAAGGAACACTGCACTATATAATTTAATAAATTTGCCTTCCATTACTTTGCGCCGTTTCTTTATGGTATTGTTTACTCACAGGTGAAAACAACACGGTATTTTGAGTTATTGTAGAGCTTTGACCTCTCACAAATTGGAGTTGATATCACTGCAATAGCTTTGCCTAATTCGGCTTAAGCCGTGGTGCTATGGGTCGTGTAACTTGCTACTTTTTACAAGCGTTTACACAAACACTTAAAATGAATCCCAGAAGCAAATTGACAAGGCTGAAGTAAATAGACAAGGCACCGGATTTCACCGGTTGCGTTTGACCATTTGCCTGCGATAACTCACACTGCCGTCGTTGTTGCTCTGGTTTTAACCTCCTATAACTGTAGTATTATATTTATGGATATCGTTACATACATGCGAGTGTTTGTGACTTTTAAATGGTCTATATGTGAAATTCATAGCTTTGAAGTGAAGTCATACCTGTTCTGAGCGATTAATCAGCACAATCTTTAGTCAGGTGACTAGAGAATTGGAGGTGAAAACAAACCGAATTTAACCCAGGGAGAGATAGGCCTTGAATAAGATTTTAACATGAATAATGAGAAACATAGCTTTTAGGTAAGAATTTTTGTCTGGTAAAGTAATCAGAATGTGCTTTGCCTTCAAATATTCACTGGGAGGAACCCGGATGCTCAACGCTATGAATACGGGAAATAGTTTATGGTTTTCAAGTGAGATTTTCTTGGTTTCCATAAAACCCTGCTTGCGATCTTCCCAAGTTTTAGATCTGCAGCGAGGTTATCTTGATCGGCATGTGTGTATGTGGCCCAGTTTGTTGGGGAATTCATATCATTCCTTTTATTTATTTACTTATTTATTTGATTTGTGTTTTACGCCGTACGCAAGAAAAGGCCGGGGAGAACATTGTTCCTTTCCGTTTGCAAAGCTTTAATATTATATTTGGGTTGAGTGATCTTGAATTTTGATAAAGTTTACTTTGTAACTTTGGTTTAAATGTTGGTGTGAGTGTTTTCGGATTTTGATAGTTTAATTTGTAACTTTGCTTTGGTTTTAATGTTGGGGTTGAGTTTTTTCGAATTTTGATAGTTTACTTTGTAACTTTGCTTTGGTTTTAATGTTGGGGTTGAGTGTTTTCGAATTTGATAGTTTACTCTAACTTCGCTTTGTACACTGGACAAGGCATTCTTATGGATGTACAACTTCTTGGTTTATTTAACACAACGTTTCGATGCAGATACTAGCATCGTTATCAAGTGAATGACATCAAAATTACTACTGCGCTTATATATAGCAAGAGATGCATATGTCAACAGATAAAACAAAAAGAGGGTAAACAGTCCTCAGGGGATTAAGGTGTCCTGGGGTGGGTGTTGGCGTACTGACTAGGCTCGGTGGGGTTCCTGAGCGGTTTGGAGGATTAGCAGATCATAAGCTGAGGGGAGGTAGATGCCGTGATCTCTGTTCAGGCTGGGCTTTAATCTCTTAATCTGGATGGCTTCTTGTAGTTTTCGTTTCTTCCAATGGGGCTGATTCATGTTCAGTGTCCTGACTGTATTCCAGTTGATGTTGTGGGATGGGTTTTCATGGATGTGGTCAGATATGGCAGATTTGGAGTCAAGTTTCTGTACTGATGATTGGTGTTCTTTAATTCTGGTTTGAAGCGGTCTGCCTGTTTCACCTATGTAGGAGTTGTTGCAACTGCATTTTAATTGGTAGACAACTCCTTTGGGTGGCTGGGGTTTGGTTGGTGTCCACCCCAGCCACCCAAAGGAGTTGTCTACCAATTAAAATGCAGAGTGTTTCCGAATTTTGATAGAGTTTACTTTGTAACTTCGCTTTGGTTTTAACGTTGGTGTAGTGTGTTTCCGAATGTTGACAGAGTTTACTTTGTAACTTCGCTTTGGTTTTAACGTTGGTGTAGAGTGTTTCCGAATTTTGACAGAGTTTACTTTGTAACTTCGCTTCGGTTTTAACGTTGGTGTAGAGTGTTTCCGAATTTTGACAGAGTTTACTTTGTAACTTCAGTTTGATTTTAACGTTGGTGTAGATTGTTTCCGAATTTTGACAGAGTTTACTTTGTAACTTCAGTTTGGTTTTAACGTTGGTGTAGAGTGTTTCTGACTTCAGTTTGGTTTTAACGTTGGTGTAGAGTGTTTCTGAATTTTGACAGAGTTTACTTTGTAACTTCAGTTTGGTTTTAACGTTGGTATCTACATGTACATTGATTCAACGGTGGGTTTGTCATTTTCATCCATGCATCCATGCATATTACCGATGAGATGAGATATAAAATGTAATTAATATTATCAGTGTTGTCCTTTAATCCTACTTTTTTAATATCATACATTAAATCATATCACAAATACAATCGTGTTATAGGATTATAGCTCATTGTAGGAAGTATCTGACCTTGCCTCGGGTACACTGACCTGTACGCACAGTATAGCCAGGAGCCCATGCCACCTTACCAACTGCCAAGACCATAAATCCGCTGTGATCCCCGTCCTGCATTATACATAAATCCATCATAGTGATCTATAATTCGAATGTCACATGGCCATGACTCCACGGGCTTTATAGCTGGTCTTTTGGTAAGCTCCAGAGGGTAGCTGTCAAATATAACAAGCTGTTCTATTCCCCTGTCTAATGCAGCAGCTGTTTGTCACTGCTTGGTTTCACGCAAGTACCTCGTTAGAGTTTTATTTATAACGGTACATTAATACCAGTGTGATGTATGCATGGCATTATAAAGACTGAATTTCTTTACTTATATGACTGTTGTTCAACGCCATATTCAAGAATATCTCACTGGTGGTCTTCAAGATTATAGGGAGGTAGAAAAAGGGGTTAAACCACCGACATCTCGCAAGTTGTCGAGGAACATTCCAAAAAATCAATCTGTTACTTTACAGCAGAAAATCTGTGGCCTGAGTGCTGCAAGAATGTATTCTGTTATTGCAGCAAATCATTCTGTTCAAAATAACATACGTAGTCTATTAATTCAACATAGTGATTCTATTTGACTAACGAGATATTATGTTGAATATGACGCAATACTGTGTTAGAATAACAGAGTACATATAGGCCTATAGCATCACTCAGACAACAGACTTTCTGTTCAGTTTAACACATTAATTTTTTGAGTGGACATTTGGCAAGCTGCTGAATAACCCTCCCACTTTTGACCCATGGGTACATGTATTCACAACAACATTGGTGGAAGACAAAAGTGGCCTTCAGCGAACGACCACATGCGCTAACAATCACAGGGGCGCCATTGTTCGCTTGTTGTCACCATGGCCCCACGAGCGGTGTAAGCGAAATGGGTACGTAACAGAACATAGAATCGTCATGTTGACGGCAAGAAATATAAAGCTGCCAGGTGTGAAACGCCACAAAATACATGGTATGTACAAAGCTTATAAGGCATGTGCCCTGAAATATCCAAAAGTACACCATGTGTATAGTAGGCCCATAAGGCTCCTACCCTAAAACACCCAAAAGTACACCATGTGTATAATAGGCCTATAAGGCTCCTACCCTAAAACACCCAAAAGTGCACCATGTGTGTAATAGGCCTATAAGGCTCCTACCCTAAAACACCCAAAAGTACACCATGTGTATAATAGGCCTATAAGGCTCCTACCCTAAAACACTCAAAAGTACACCATGTGTATAATAGGCCTATAAGGCTCCTACCCTAAAACACCCAAAAGTACACCATGTGTGTAATAGGCCTATAAGGCTCCTACCCTAAAACACCCAAAAGTACACCATGTGTATAATAGGCCTATAAGGCTCCTACCCTAAAACATCCAAAAGTGCACCATGTGTATAGTAGGCCTATAAGGCTCCTACCCTAAAACACCCAAAAGTACACCATGTGTATAATAGGCCTATAAGGCTCCTACCCTAAAACACCCAAAAGTACACCATGTGTATAGTAGGCCTATAAGGCTCCTACCCTAAAACACCCAAAAGTACACCATGTGTATAGTAGGCCTATAAGGCTCCTACCCTAAAGCACCCAAAAGTGCACCATGTGTATAATAGGCCTATAAGGTTCCTACCCTAAAACACCCAAAAGTACACCATGTGTATAATAGGCCTATAAGGCTCCTACCCTAAAGCACCCAAAAGTGCACCATGTGTATAATAGGCCTATAAGGTTCCTACCCTAAAACACCCAAAAGTACACCATGTGTATAATAGGCCTATAAGGCTCCTACCCTAAAACATCCAAAAGTGCACCATGTGTATAGTAGGCCTATAAGGCTCCTACCCTAAAACACCCAAAAGTACACCATGTGTATAGTAGGCCTATAAGGCTTCTACCCTAAAACACCCAAAAGTGCACCATGTGTATAGTAGGCCTATAAGGCTCCTACCCTAAAACACCCAAAAGTGCACCATGTGTATAATAGGCCTATACGGCTTCTACCCTAAAACACCCAAAAGTACACCATGTGTATAGTAGGCCTATAAGGCTTCTACCCTAAAACACCCAAAAGTGCACCATGTGTACAATAGGCCTATAAGGCTCCTAACCTTAAACACCCAAAAGTGCACCATGTGTATAATAGGCCTATAAGGCTCCTACCCTAAAACACCCAAAAGTGCACCATGTGTGTAACTGGCCTATAAGGCTCCTACCCTAAAACACCCAAAAGTACACCATGTGTATAGTAGGCCTATAAGGCTCCTACCCTAAAACACCCAAAAGTACACCATGTGTATAGTAGGCCTATAAGGCTCCTACCCTAAAACACCCAAAAGTGCACCATGTATATAATAGGCCTATAAGGCTTCTACCCTAAAACACCCAAAAGTGCACCATGTGTGTAATAGGCCTATAAGGCTCCTACCCTAAAACACCCAAAAGTACACCATGTGTATAGTAGGCCTATAAGGCTCCTACCCTAAAACACCCAAAAGTGCACCATGTGTATAGTAGGCCTATAAGGCTCCTACCCTAAAACACCCAAAAGTGCACCATGTGTGTAATAGGCCTATAAGGCTCCTACCCTAAAACACCCAAAAGTACACCATGTGTATAATAGGCCTATAAGGCTCCTACCCTAAAACACCCAAAAGTGCACCATGTGTATAATAGGCCTATAAGGCTCCTACCCTAAAACACCCAAAAGTACACCATGTGTGTAATAGGCCTATAAGGCTCCTACCCTAAAACACCCAAAAGTGCACCATGTATATAATAGGCCTATAAGGCTCCTACCCTAAAACACCCCAAACACATCATAGTAGGCATATAAGGCCTATACCCTGAAATATCCCTTGGTCCACGATTAATTGGTGTAAGCATTAATCGAGGTAAGCATGTATACCAACCCCCTCCCACCTTGCTTAATCCTTAGAATTTTGCTTCGAAACAACTGTGTGTGTTATATTCTTGTCCGAATTTACTACTGACTCCTTTGTATATTAGTCAACTAGGTAATCCCATGTTATAAAATGATATAGAAACCTAGATTTTTTTGATTTTTTTTCACTGTCTTAATTACTTGGGTATAACTATATTTCGCTACTACCTGACCTGATGGTCAGGTTTATGTTGATAAAACCGAGGTTCCCGGAGAAACCCACCTTATCTCGACCCACACGGGTGACAAACCTACTGAAAGAGACGCGGCCGAACCTGCAAAGAGAGCTTGTTTCGAACCTGTGAGCTCTTGGATCAAAACGCTTCGGCGAAGACCCCGATTCGCATTGAAGGGGAGCTGTATATATATATATATATATATGATAAGTCGGATTCCGCGTCGGCACCTCAAAGTTACCAAGGCAACTTCGGTTGAAAGATCATTTGCTTGTTTTTAGGTGGAGTGGGTGGGTGGGTATGTGTTAGGGAGGGGGATCAATTTAGAGTTTAAATAATTAATAAGCACACCCATTCTTTTTAAGGGTCATTTTCATATCAACGTAGAATATACGGTTTATTATTTTATACATTGCGCTTATATATTTTTTTATTTACCGCGTGCAGTATGGACTATGAATCTCATAATCCCAGACATAGGTTCACGGGCATCAGTTTGTGGACCGATATTAAAATTGTTTTTGAATACATGTTACATTTGTATAGCACATTTAATAATAATTTTGTTATCAATACGGTAAGAGATGCCTTTGCTTAAGTTGTACCAACAGAGTGTATGTACACTACATCAGGCATGTTGAAACCAGCGTGCAGACGTCATCATATCACGTGACTCAATTAGCATGCCAACCTGATCATGTGACACTTTTGTACTGAAAAAAGGACGAGGAACCGCGGGAAGTTTGACATGGAGGTTGTCAAGCTCCTGAACATTTTGGCTGTGATCCGTGACGGTGTTGTGTCATTCTAGGAACAGAATTTAAGCATATGGTAACACAGTGAGTGGAAAGGAGGTGAGTGTGAACACGGCGTGTGGATAATTAATATTTCAGGTGGCTCTGGTGTAGTTTCACTTTCGCTATTAGCTAGGCATTTAGGCCTCCATTCTGGTGATAGTCCTATTTTATTCATCAGCTCTTCGTGTAATATTTTAGCTGACTGAAGATAGTACATTTACGGGCTACCGTCAGCAGAACAAACCCATTGCAGTCAACAAGAAGGCCTGCGTTCAAATCGATTAGGGCCTCCGTGGCACAGTTGGTTATCGCGCTAGCGCATCGTAATGACCTAGGAGCCTCTCACCAATGGGGTCGCTGTGAGTTCAAGCCTAGCTCATGCTGGCTTCCTCTCCGGCTGTACGTGGGAAAGTCTGACAGGAACCTGCGGATGGTCGTAGGTTTCCCCCGTGCTCTGCCCGGTTTCCTCCTACCATAATGCTGGCCGCTGTCGTATAAGTGAAATATTCTTGAGTACGGCGTTAAATACCAATCCAATAAATAAAGAAATAAAATAAAATTGAAATTTATTATTTAATCAAGAAGATAGAATAGAAGGAGGCATTACTCGGCCTATTCACGGATGGCTGACCCGCCAACTGCATGCAGGTCGTTTGAGTTATGAAATGGTTTCATGCAGTCTTGTCCCACTTTGATGTCCATATGACCGTCAGCTAGACTCACCCAACTCAGGTTGTTACAGTGATCTGAAAAAGACAGTGTTGTAAAACGATTTTTCATCATTTGAAACACTTTCTCCGATCAGTTGTGAAAAATAAACTTTGGTGTGAACGTAGATAACATATCAAATAATTGACTGCTGATGTGAATTGGATGCCGGAAGCATATTTTCAGAGAAAATCAGTGTTAAATAAAATCAAAAAAGGCCTATTTGATTAAGATTAGAAAAACTGAGGAAATCAGACTGTTGCCTGTCTTCGACGGAGTACTGATATACTTTCACATCAGCTTTCATGAAACACGATTATGCCAACAAAAAGAGCTAAATGAAAAGTGTATACATATCATGTTATTTGTGAGTCAGAAGCGCGATTTCTGAGTTGTGGAAGTAACGCAAGCCCTATTTCTGCAGTATTTTTCTCAGAGCGTATGGGCACAAGAGCTCGGAGGCTATCCGGCATGAATACACAGAGCAATTAAGCCTAGAGGCCTACGCATTGTGTGATGCCGTTCATATATAGTAAGGAAGCGGTCTAACAAAAGTCACAACATTGCTTTAAGGAAACTCCTCCTGGCATGCAGTCGTGTTTAAAAACCTCCACACTTGTTATTGCCGACGGTTAAACTGACATGTAACTGTCGATAATAGAGGAAACGCAGTTGTTGCATGCTTGGGTGGAATGGCATATCCTCCTCAGGCCCTTCGTCCACATATGTGGACATACAATATTTGGTTCCCTAAATTTTTATGGTTTATCATTTCTGTGCTTGAAACCCAATGGCCATTTCTGTGGACAAACAACCTAGGTCAACCAAGTGCACAGGACCATCCTTCGGAACTCTTCTGTGTGGAGGAGAGAAAATAAAATGGCGGATTCCAGAGGAAGTGGTGACACACAAACTGCAAAAAGTAAGCCAAGATTTACCACACCCTTTGATTTTTTTAAAGATGAGTGATAATGCCTTTTGATTTGTTATGTAGCACAGTTTAATTGTACATAGTTATTTTGAATGAAGGAATTTTTATTAGCCGTTTCGAGCAAGGCCAAGAAAGTGTCCACCTCTGTGGACATTGGGTTCCAATAAAGTATATTTTAGTCCACATCTGGGGACATTGGGATTCAATTCATACTTATGCTACATTGAAAAGCGAATGACTGAGCTATACTCGTGCTTTAATAATACATTGATTTCTCTGATTTTTAGATGCACGTCAGCGCATGACTACAGAAGAGGTCTTAGGCCTTCTCGATAACTCAGATATTGACTTATCAGATGGAGAAGTTGATGATGAAATGTATGAGGATACAGATGGGGATCCAGATTTTGAGGCAAATGAGGACGACCTTGCAGCTGAGAGCAGTTCTGAATCGGACGAAAGCCTGGCAATGGATGATGGGGAGGCAGAGCCAGTTCCCTCTACTAGTAGAGGACCGCCGACTAGAGGTCGCCCACGAAGCAGACGTGGAGTTGGCGGACGCGGTAGAAGTAATGCTCCGGCACGTAACACTGGATTAAAATGGACAAATGATAAATTTCAACCTCAGAAAGTCACACAAGATGCACAAAGTGACCAGCAGTCCGGTACAGATCGACGGGACGATTGGGCCCCTAAAGACTACTTTGTTCAGTACATAGACAATGAACTGTATGAAATGATGGCAGAAGCAACTAATCAAACAGCAGTTTTGAACACGGGAAGGTCTTTAGACGTGACTGCTGAGGAGATGGCGAAATTTTTCGGCATTAATATTATGATGGGGTGCTTGAAGTATCCTCGAATTCGAATGTATTGGGCCACCAGCACAGGCGTACTGGCAATTAAACAGGCGATGAGCAGAAATCGCTTTTTCAAAATACGCTCTAATCTGAAGGTAGTTGTAGACATCAATGTTGCAGAAAACGAGAAACAGCGTGACAAATTATGGAAAGTTCGTCCATTTCTGGATAAAATCAAACAAACTTGCCAAACACTCCCCAGGCCTCAGAATGTGTGTGTCGATGAACAGATGATACCATTCACTGGCCATGTAGGCATAAGGCAGCACATTCGTGGGAAACCATATCCAACTGGCTTGAAAAATTTTGTTCTGGCAGCACCATCCGGGATGGTGTTGGACTTCGAAATATTTCAGGGAAAAAGGTTTTTTCCCGACGCTGACACATCCACTTTATCACTGGGAGGGCTTGCAGTCCTTAGACTGACACAAACCATCAACCCCAATACATCAGTCTTTGTTGACAGATATTTCACCAGCATGCCACTTTTGGATTGTTTACTGGACAAGGGAATAACTGTTACTGGGACAATTACGAAAAACCTGGTACCACGTAATGCCAAAAATTGCCTGAAAAATGACACTGATCTGAAACGACAAGGCAGAGGGTCAATTAATGAAATTGTTCGGGAGGACAACAAAGCATGCATTATTCAGTGGTACGATAATAAAACTGTGCTATGTATGTCCAGTGAATTTGGCGCTGATCCAACCAACACTTGTAGAAGGTGGTCCAAGGATGATAAAGCATACATCAATGTACCACGACCGTCAATTATAAAGGAATATAACGACAAAATGGGTGGCGTCGATCTCAGTGACCGGATGATCTCGTATTATCGCATCAATGCTCGCACCAAGAAATGGACTGTGGGAACTGTGTTGCACATGACTGACATGTCATTGGTAAATGCTTGGCTTCAAGAGCGAGAGGATCTTCTGGAAAAAGGCACCACAACTAAGCATCTCAGGGAGTTCTTAGACTTCCGCCTTGCTGTCAGTGAACATTTACTGTATCCCCAGGGAAATACAAATGCTGATCCGGAAGATAGACCTCCCCGAAAGCGGATTGCCCTGCCACCAGAGGCTGCACGCAAATCTCAAGCGCTTCACATGCCAAGGTTCATTGACTTAAAGAATGCGGCGAGATGTCGCAATCCTGAATGCAAGCGTGGTAAAAGCCGTATAATGTGCACATCGTGTCAAGTTTTCCTTTGCATTCAAGGCTGCTTTGAAAACTTCCACAAATAGTTCACAGGACTAGTAATGTCTAAATCGGGCTTCTGGGCGTTCCGTATGAAAACAAAACCGGTTACTAATAACAGATAGTTCGTTTCATGTGACACTTTCAAAGAGTTTGTTTCAGTTTAAATACTTTTGAAAAAATCCAGATGCATATTCTTACAAGAGTACTGAGCAAATACTGTCAAAGTTGTCTAAGTTACATGACCATTAAAAGCTTTTAAGCGTAAAATGTGTTTGCTTTAGTTCTTTAGTTGATGTCCACGTACGTGGACATTGAATTCCATTATAAAAGGCTGGAACCCAATGTCCACAAATGAGGACATGTTAAGAGAAGTAAGTTGGAGGTGGAGTTGTTTAAACAGACACCATGTTTGCGCAAAATAGTCTAAAAGAAGTGTTCATAGCAGGTAGCATGCGAATTTTCCAGAAAAACATGTCCTGGGTCTGAGGAGGATATACACATAGACTTTCAGATCTGTTGCAGGGGCTGCATGGGTGGGGCGGGTGACTTTAATAAATATTCTCCTAACGGAAAGAACTAAAAATATTTGCGACTGTCTGGACTTACCCCGCTTCTGGCAGTACCCCGGGGTGATTTCCCCTAGGCCTAATAAGACATAAGGGTTAACAAACACCTAATATACGTATTTATTATAGACTTCAACAGTTTAACCCCTCTACGGGAACCTATTTTCGCATAGAATATGTAGAACAGCAAATTATTTGCTGTCATTTTCCTGTGGACAAATGACACTATGACCTCCTTATACAAATGCCAATGAAAACGCGAAGCATTAAGTCCGAATGTTTTTTTAGGAAGAGCCTGGCTGATGGAGACCCTTGAGAATAGATGTTCACGCAGGAAAACTGTCTGAGTGCTGTCATATTTGTGGTGAAAGGGATGCTACGCTAAAAAAATCCAGCCAATAAGCAGAATATCAGCGTGACTTTCTGAATTTCTTACAACTAGACATTCATAATGATGTTATCGGAGCCCACCTAACTTCCATCTGCGTTGGATGTACATTTATCTCAGTGTTTAATAAAAAAATGGATCACAATAAACAAAATAATGTCCAGTACCTCAAGTTTGTTCCAAACCAAACTAGATAAACCTGTAGGACTGCATCGATTACGGACAAACATGTAATTATAAGATTTAGGCCCTACGGAATCGCATAAAATAAGCTGATAAATCCGTTAAATTCTGTATGGACCCCATAATTCCATCACAGAAACTTCAATATTTCGCATGAACGTGTATTTTCTGCCTTGTTCGTGTGATTCCAAGATCAACACGCCAGCCAGTCCTGTTGGCTTATTGGCCAATATACAAAGGCTTCAGTGTTTACAACATTTATTTGTTTTAGTTTCAACCTAAAACCACAAACAGTAGTACACAAACTTACAGGAGTTGTTGGCAAATATCCGCAAGCGTGATGTAAGTCTTTATCAAAACACATGTGGTGTGAAAGCCTCACCAGAGGGCTGACTCCTAGGCCATCAGCATGTTGCTGTCAGACCTTCCCACATATGGACTTGTGGTCTAATATTCCCTGCCAGGCACCATCAGAGAGCATAGTGTCCCACAGGTTTGTGCCCCTGTTTGGTATACTGAAGATTATGTTTTATAATTTTCAGTTTAGTTACTTCATTCTTGATTTATTTTGAAGATTTCTTCAATTGCAAACTGGCTCCTAGTTGATAGACCATGCTGTGATAATGATATTTTGTAAGAAATGGTAGAAATTTAATGTAAAGCTTGTATCAGAAGAGCAACAGAAACGATGGGTTAAATTTGAAGATCTCATTAATTCATTAATTTATGGAGAAATTCTAGCTATTTTTATTGTCATTATTTGTTTCTCATACATATTAAGACACACCCATGGCATGCAGTTTACTGAGCGTCACTCAGTTAGCTCACCTGTTGAGATGAAGATTGTTGCATACCATACCTTTGTCTCTGCAGATGATACAGAAAGGGAAGATACCTGAGCAAAAGCTGGAGACGCATTCAAGAACCCTTCAGAAAAAACTGTGGAAATGTGGACGAAATAGAAATAGTAGACGGACAAATCTTTCTCAGCCACCCAGGCTGGCGATGAAAGAAAGTGAGGCAAACCTTGGAGGAGGATGCTGGATTGAATTTGCATGTTTAAAATGAAACTGGAAACTTTCACAGAAGCTGGAAAAATCCTGAAGGAACCTTAGAAGACCTCCCAGGTACGTTTTTAAAGCTTTGCAAACCTGTTCAGACACTGTTGGAGGATGTTGTGGAAAGCATGGACATTTTTAATAGAAGGAAACTGAACAAAACTTTGGAGTATTTAATAGAGAAAGCTGATGGGCAAACCAGGTAGGCAGTATTTTTTTAACCAAGGAAGATATAAGAAATTAATTCACTCTTAAATGAAGTCTCATGTGTATTTCAAATTACACACATAACTTTAAATAATAGGGTGGTAGCCCATGTCTGCAGTAAAATATATTTGAGTTTAGTATTGTCCCAATGGAACAAAAGAAGCAACGTTTATCTGTTCAAAGCAGTATGGATCTCATGAAGTAATACAAAAATAAATACTGATATACTCCTGCTGTCTCTAGTCGCTATACATCGCTGCCACGACTAGCAAATTTTGTACAGAAATCTTGCACAACGCCAAGGTCACGGTGATGAGAGAGGAAGTGATGTCAGGAAACTTAAAAACTCTGTCTGAGTATTTGTAATATTACTTTTTACACTAGCATTCCCTTTATTTAATGTATGCAAAACACGTTTCTAGCCAACATCTGAAACAAGTTCAGTAATGAATGCTGATTAAATAGTTCTACAGGATGATGAAGCTATTAGCCTGCCCAAGCCTACATGCATGCTAAAGGCTCCAAAGATCAAACTTTTCTTGTCATATGCTAGTGGTGGCAGTGATGTAAAGTGAAGATAGACATGCACTGTAATCAGTATGACAGAACATGGAATGTTAATCCATCATTTTCATGGCTGGTTTTTAATGGTTAAATGTGTTAAAGGTCAGTGGTTTTGTTAAAGATTGAGCTAGCCTGTTTTAATGCTGTTTAATGCATGTCGTCAATCTTTCACTTACTATGGTAGACAGGTTTGGTGAGTCAAGGATAGCGGAGTACCTGGGGATTCTTCACTGACCGTACTTACACACTTATAACTCCATATTGATAGATTAAGACAATTGGTTTCCAACAGATGTTAGAATTTTTAATTGACCACATCAGCATCATTGACAAGGGATGTCTACAAATTCCCTGTCCAGGCTTGGCTTTGAACCCACAGCCGTCACAGTGACAAAGTGGAATGTTGCGACTTAATTTGACCAGAGGGAGACACAATGTGACAAGAAGCAAACTGAGCAACAAAATGCTTAACTCTCCTACTTCAGAAGTTAATGAAAAGTTCATTAATTGACAGTGAACCTGGGGGTTAGTCAGAAATGTGAAAATGTGTCCAATTTAAACATCTCTTTTTGAGGCCATTTTGTTACAACAGCTAGGGTTTCAAGATTTCATTTTCCCATGTTAAAAATGCTGAAAACAGGGTGTCCAAATAGCACCAGTTTTTTGTTTCAGGGAGCTGGCTAGCCCCATGCTGTGAACTGTTGTTAAATTGTTAGGAAAATATGTTTTATGCTACATTTTGAAGACAGCCGATTTTCTATGGACTTTGAATTGAGATAGACTTTTTTAAACAAATGAAGTATATCTGACTTCGTGCAAGTTGTGTGTTTGGTTCTAACATTAATATTGACTATGTTAATGGCAGCCAAAGTTTGAAAACGATGGTTTAGTCACCAAAGCTAAGTATTGTCTGACTAGAGGCACACATTGAGAGAAAACGGATTGGCATTCATTTCATGTAGGGCAAATTAAAAAAAAAATCCACCCATCTGAAAAATGCATAAGAAAAGGTTTTCTCAGGAATTTTTTTTTTTCACATCCTTCTGTTTTTCACAGTTCGTCTGCCATTTCCTTTCTGTTTGTTTTTAAGGTGAAAAATGCCCATAGCTGCAGTCATTAATAAAATACCCTGAAGGGTTGGAAATCTGTTCAGGCCATGAAGAGTCAGTGTGATGAAAGGGGTATTTCTAGATAATGGGGAACTTGCAAAACTCTTTCCTGCCTGGGTCCAAGTGCTCTAGCCTGGGTCCAAGTGCTCTAAAGCTATTACTCTTATTTTTCTTCTCTTTATTACATCACAGTTACCAGTGTAACTTCCGAAAAAGTCTGCTCCTAAAATAGCTGGGCTGTACACATGCACTGCGGTGACACAGAACAAAAGCATTGTGTTCTTATTCTAAGACAATTTGGACCCTTGTGTGTAGATATAGTTCTTGAGTCTCTCATTGTTTGTTGATAAATGCATGTAGACATTGTTTCTAGTAACTGAATTAATTTGATTTCTTTTATTTGATTGGTTTGATTTGATTTGATTAGTGTTTTACGCCGTACTCAAGAATATTTCACTTATACGACGGAGGCCAGCATTATGGTGGGAGGAAACAGGGCAGAGCCTGGCGGACATGCCCATGTACGACTAGAGAGGAAGTCAGCATGAGCTGACTTGAACTCAAAGCGACCGCATTGGTGATAGCTCCTGGGTCATTACGCTGCACTAGCGCGCTAACCAACTAACACCGAGGCTCCTATTTGATTGGTGTTTTACCCCCATACCCAAGAATATTTCACTTAAATACAGAGGTGGCCAACATTACGGTGGGGACCAGGCTCTCTGCCCGTGGGGAATCCCACGACCATCTGCAGGTTGAATTGAATTATACGTTGACAAGTAGGAGACCACTTCGAGTCTGCACTGCATGTTTATATCTATTGGCCTGACCAAAATTTCCCTGGCCTAGCTTTGATCAGCGGACCAGTGTTAAATTGGAGCCCTGTCCAGCTGATGAAGCTAATTGACACGGGTAATGGACCTATTTAAGTGTGATGTTTGGTATATTCATGGGTAAAAGTTGGTAGATTGTGTGTGATAGAATTGTGGTTAAAGTGTTCAAGGTCGTATGTGCAAGTCCAAGAAAGGATTTGATATTTTTAAAGGCAAAGAAGACACTAATGTGAAGTATATGTCAGGTGAAAGACCATTAAACACTGTCCACAAAAATAGTTAGATTTATTTCTTTTAAAATTTTTTCAACTGAATTTTGAAATTTGAAACTTTATATCTATGATAGGTTGTTCTGAACATATTGGGATAGGTTTTTGCCACTGAACACATATAGACTTGCTAGATTTCATAATTCTAAATGCATATTCATATGTACATGCAGATCCATGAATTATGCATTTGCCTAACGAACGTTGAAATGTACTGATTCAAGGGAAAAGTATGGCTGTGTTGCCACTGATGTCAGATTCTGGGTCGCTACGGACCGCCATAGAATCTGATTTTGTAAAACCATTTTACTCGCGCTTGGAAAAATTTAAAAAAAATAAATAAAACCATTTTCCAGGAGAGTGTTCATATGGCCTTTCAACTAAAATATACTTTATTTTAGTGGGGTTTTTTTTTGCCTTTCACTGAATTTTCCTAAAAATCATTTAAGGATATGTCTGTGTTCTCCATGAACCGGTGAAAAACATGAATAAGTCATTTTTGTCATCACATGCATCATCAATATATGGTCTGTAAAGCCTACCAGCTTCGTAAGTCTTTGTTTCAAAATGGTAATTTTATGGGGGCAAATTTTTCAATCTTTTTTTTTTAGTTGTATTTGTCGTGTTGAACAGTGTACTATTTAATCTAAGGAAGACCCAAAATATATAAATATTTCTCAATGATTATTTTAAGTTAAAGCTTTTCAAAATTTTCTGAACTTTTAGAAAATTTGACAATTTTTTTACTAATTAAATATCTTTAAAACTATACCAGACATAAACCTTTATTTTTTGGGACAGGTATTGACTTTTGATTACCTACATGAATGTAAAAAAAAGCAAGAAGTAAAACTATTTCAGAATAGGACTCTCAAAAACAAAAAGGGTTAATTAAATTGGCAAAATGTCTGCAATGCATTTGAATTAACACTTGGAGCAAAATATCTGGAGACAGTATGTGAAAAAATTTGTCATTGTAAATTATTTTTGATCAATAAGTGTCCCACCTCCAATGAAAATACAAGTAGATCAACTTATTTAGGTAAAATATTAAAAGTTATAATGTGTTATACATGCAGATCAAAAAAATTGTTGTTGTCATCTTGAGAGTTCTGAACAGTGTGTTTCAGCCATCCTTTATGCATTGTGCGCGATCCCCGGTCGGGGGGGGGGCAAGGGGGGGAGACTAATTACAGTTGCTGACTTCTATAAAAGTCCTGGCAGAGGTCTGCATAAACAGTGTTTACAATGTAGGCATGTGTATTCACAACTGTTAATCCCCTGCGTGAGTTAATCTCCGGAGTAAGTTAATCCCCTGAGTGAGTGAATCCCCTCTAATTAGCGGGGAGTGGTTCATACAGTAGCAATTTGTCTGTTTTGTCAAAATTAATTAAAGTATACTCCATCATCATTCGAAATTGGTTTTCATCTTTAATTGAGAGGAATGTGAAGAAAACTGACATTCAAAATCTTCAGGCCTAAGTGAAAGGAATGTTAAAAAAATGGACGATCACAATGTGAAATACAAAATGAAAACAAGACGGCCAAATATCTGTGTGTTTAAGTGGATTTTATCAGTTCAATAAACAAGTTGAAATTAGAAACAATTCCTGCCACCATAATGCTGGCCGCCGTCGTATAAAAGGAATATTCTTGAGTACGGCATAAAACGCCGATCAAATGAGTAAACAAATTTATAAGAAAATTAGAAATAATTTTTTTTTTTTTTACTAACCCCCAAAATGTTTAGCGATGAATAAATGTCATATAAAATATAACTTTTGGTGCTGAATTTTTTCCTGTGAAATGTCTGCCCACAGTCAAGCTTCAAGACAAACCACATAACACCTTCATTAGAATAATAAAACATTCAAAATCAGGAAAAAGTTCCCATCAGTCATTTCACGTCAGGCCCTATAATACTTGTAACTATATTTTTGGGTTATCTTTTAACTAATAGGATAAACCTGAGCATTGGTCAACTCTCAAATTATACATTACCCACAGTGACTTGATTATGGATCTTTGACATGATGTTTTAGTGAGGTAGCACCTAACATAATATGAGCCTACATAATCTGAAAGTGTCTTGTGCATAGCATGATGTATATGGTGTTGAAAACCACAGGTTTGAATGTTCAGGCCATCAAGGTCACTGTGAAATCTGGCTAGGGGTCTGAACATGTAGCATAATTTCAATAAAGCATCCTTCCCGATATGCATTTTTCAAAAATATGATGCACCTTTTGTCAAGAGAAGTTTACCATAAACAATTTGCAATGTCAGATGTAGGTCGAGTTGTTTTAGACAGACAGGTAACACTGCATAGGCCTCGGTAATCAACATATCAATAAAAATGATTTAATAACCTGTAAGTAATGGGCATGTAAGTGTTAGAGTGTTTTCTGAGTGCCTACTGTATCACATTTGGTCAGCCATTAATTATGAAACTTCATATGTATAAGAAAGGAGCAAAGTATTGGATCAGGAAAATGTGATTGATGACCGATAAAATCTGGAAGTGGACTTTGGTTACCAGTGTATGTGACATGCCAGTAGAGCTGGGATCGTCTATTGATTTGTTGCACGGTGTGTCGCTGTTGACTTGGGGATTGGTCGTTCGAGGCAGGTTTTTGGCAGATAACATCGCCGGTATTCCCCTGACTAGACTTAACGATGCATCGTGCAAGCCAGCTATTGACTGTTGGTAGCGGTCAGCTCGTCAGCTAAGGTGTCGGGTTTCACCATGCCTGATGCCATGTCCCGTTGCTCCGAGACTGCCACGATCCTGAACTAGTTGTTCGACTTGGCTGATCTCGCATCACCGTGGTTATAAGGTCAGCGTGATATGCTCCCTTGTTATAGTTTCGGATCAATAGACATGTGCGAGCGAGCTGGAGAATTGTTGAAGGGATGCATGGGTAGTTGTGTGAATCTTAGCGACTCCTGAGCTTTGTTTACGCTCAGCTGCTTGATGTAACCACTTGGGAGAGAGGGTGTATAGCATATGTTACCCATCTACAGTCGTAAATCGCTACCTTGACATGTGAGTATATAACTTTATAGCGCGTACACATCTGCGTTCAGTGTTGTAACTTACGAAAGCTCTCTGGCGTTAGCGAGATTCAAATTATTCTCTGTCAGCTTTGTGTGGATATTCGTAGCACAAAGAAAGAGAATAAGTTATTTTTTTTGTTTATCGGAATGTTGTGAAGCGTTGCTGACCTCTTTGGTTTACATTGCTATGAGGCTCTATAACCACAGAATTTCCCAGATAAAAGAACAACATTTTTTTTTTTTAAACAGAAATATCGCGTTGGGGTAAATTATTAATCTGATTCTGTATGCAGGATTTATTTTGATGAATCAGTGTTGGTCTTCTAATACCATTGAACGGAACTGACAGGGTTTTATTACGGGCATAACTCATCCAAAAGAAAAAAGAAATAAAGAAAACGAAACCAGGTCCATTTGATGCATTACAAATTTTTAATGGTTTTTTTTTCTTTTTTTTTTGGTAAAGTTATTGGTTTCCTTATTTTATTATTGTTTGTCAAATATATAATTATTTTAATATTTTACAAAACATTATATGGATGTATAATGACTTTGTCTGATGTTCAAGTTGAGGGTTTTATATCCTAGGTAAATATACAGTAAGCTAGTTACTGTCATGTCAGTCCTGTGTACAAACTGCTGATGTAATTTGGGATCTGTCTGTCCTGTCTATTTGTCTGTCTGTCTATCCTGTCTGTTACTCTGTCTGCCTGTCTGTCTCCTTATTTGTCTTGGTCGTCTGTCTCATAACTATTCTCCTCCTTCGCTCACTATACACCCACAAGGGCCCTTCTATCAGATAACATGATTTTATGGATTCACATCTAAGAGAATGGTTTTGAGCATTGACAAGGAATAATATAGCCATAGTAACCATTTTGTGGCCTTGCAGCCATTGAGTATAATTCTAATCCTGAGGTGTGTTGTATTCTTGATCTTATCTGTTAATTAATTGGCTCGTTTGGATAGTATGATAGGTATGTAATTTTTCCTTTTTTTGTTTGTGAAAGACTAGCAGGGGTTAATTAAAACAGTGTTGCCCTGAAGAAAAAATTTGATTAGAAGATACAGTCACATGTGGTTCAAGTAGATTATAGCTTTCTATTCCGCTAAATAACGAAGTCTTAAAGTCACCTTGTTTAAAATGCTTTGTTTGACAGCATGTACTCTAATTCCATGTACCTTAATTCCTTAAGCTTTTTGTACACAAAGAGCGACTTATAGAGCAATTTGTGCATATTTATAATTTGAATTTGGAGTTGTTGTTGTATTGGCAATTTTCAGGGCTTCACCAAAAATATTATTTTATCAATCTGCACAGAATAATGCCCTCAGAATATGCCTGAATAAACACCTTGCAAACATATGAAAATGATTAAGAATTACAGTACATCCAGTTCTTAAAAATAAAAAGTTGATGTGGTAATTTTTATAGGTGACGGCTGTCAGACTGAAGTCGAAATTTACTTACGACTTTTGAAAGTGGTACATTTACTTGCTGCTGCCTGACTTAGCGCTCAGCACTGAGAGGTTAGAACGAGGAAACAGAACTGGTTGACCCATTGTCATTATAATGTGACTGTGTGGGGTGTCATGTCTGGTGTCTTCGGCATGATACTTCAGTGGTGCCAATGCTTTGAAGGCATGGACTCTGTCACAAGAATATGTTTGGCCTTGTAGGGTATATCATACCTGTTAGTAGAGGAAACATAACCGCAAATAGGTTTGGCCATGTAGAGTATATCATACCTGTTAGTAGAGGAAACATAACTACAAATAGGTTTGGCCATGTAGAGTATATCATACCTGTTAGTAGAGGAAACATAACTACAAATAGGTTTGGCCCTGTAGAGTATACCATACCTGTTAGTAGAGGAGACATAACTACAAATAGGTTTGGCCTTGTAGAGTATACCATACCTGTTAGTCGAGGAAACCTAACTGCAAATAGGTTTGCCCTTGTAGAGTATATCATACCTGTTAGTAGAGGAAACATAACTACAAATAGGTTTGGCCTTGTAGAGTATATCATACCTGTTAGTAGAGGAAACCTAACTGCAAATAGGTTTGGCCTTGTAGAGTCTACCATACCTGTTAGTAGAGGAGACATAACTACAAATAGGTTTGGCCTTGAAGAGTATATTATACCTGTTAGTCGATGAAACCTAACTGCAAATAGGTTTGGCCTTGTAGAGTATATCATACCTCTTAGTAGAGGAAACCTAACTGCAAATAGGTTTGGCCTTGAAGAGTATATCATACCTGTTAGTAGAGGAAACCTAACTGCAGATATGTTTGGCCTTGTAGAGTATATCATACCTGTTAGTAGAGGAAACCTAACTGCAAATAGGTTTGGCCTTGTAGAGTCTACCATACCTGTTAGTAGAGGAGACATAACTACAAATAGGTTTGGCCTTGAAGAGTATATCATACCTGTTAGTCGATGAAACCTAACTGCAAATAGGTTTGGCCTTGTAGAGTATATCATACCTCTTAGTAGAGGAAACCTAACTGCAAATAGGTTTGGCCTTGAAGAGTATATCATACCTGTTAGTCGAGGAAACCTAACTGCAAATAGGTTTGGCCTTGTAGAGTCTACCATACCTGTTAGTAGAGGAGACATAACTACAAATAGGTTTGGCCTTGTAGAGTATATCATACCTGTTAGTTGAGGAAACCTAACTGCAAATAGGTTTGGCCTTGTAGAGTCTACCATACCTGTTAGTAGAGGGGACATAACTACAAATAGGTTTGCCCTTGTAGAGTATACCATACCTGTTAGTAGAGGAAACATAACTACAAATATGTTTGGCCTTGTAGAGTATACCATACCTGTTAGTCGAGGAAACCTAACTGCAAATAGGTTTGGCCTTGTAGAGTATATCATACCTGTTAGTCGAGGAAAAACTAACTGCAAATAGGTTTGGCCATGTATAGTATATCATACCTGTTAGTAGAGGAAACATAACTATAAATAGGTTTGGCCTTGTAGAGTGTATATCCCCCAGGGCTTTGCCCGGTTTCCTCCCACCATAATGCTGGCCGCCATCGTATAAGTGAAATATTCTTGAGTACGGTGTAAAACACCAATCAAATAAATAAATAAATGTAGAGTATATCACACCTGTTTGTAGAGGAAATATAGCTACAAATAGGTTTGCCCTTGTAGGGTATATCATACCTGTTACTAGAGGAAATACAACTACAAGTATATTTGGTTTGGAGAGTACCTGTTAGTCCAGGAAAAATAGCTACAAATATGTTTGGCCTTGTAGAGTATATCATACCTGTTAGTAGAGGAAACATAACCACAAGTATGTTTGGCCTCGTTGAGTGTATCATATCTGTGAGTACAGGTAAAATATTATATATATACTGATATGCATATAGTATAGATGCATTTTCCGGTACAGGAGACAACTAAAATATGTTTTGCTGCGTTTGCTATATCTGGAAGTACAGGAAGCAAACTGCAAATGTGATTGGCCTTGTAGAATATTATGTACATATAGTACAGTACTATTGTTTCAGATATAGGACTAAAGTAGGTTTTACAGTGTATCTATTTCAGGACAACTAAAATAGGTTTTGCCTTGTAGAATATTATATTTACAAGTGTAGCATAGCATTACTTAACTGTAATAGATTTTTCCTTAAAGAGTATATCATATAACTATGATTACAGGAAATGTAACAACAAATATATTTAGCCTGTGAGGATTGTCATCTAGAAAAAAATGTAATAAAAACAATTTTGCTTTGGGCATGCTTAGTCTAATTTAGCGTGACGTACAGGAAACGGAACTGAGGTTATGTTTGGCTTGAAGGGGAAAACGCCATCATCAAGCTTGTTAGAACAGTTTCTCCTGCGTTGCCATCTGTAATGTTCCAGTAATTGAGGTAACAGGCAGGTAGATGTGCTGTATATGATACAGGCGGGTTAGATTGCGGCTTGTAGCTGCTTCAGAGGAGGCGTGGTGGCAGAATCGTTAACAAAGACATCTCGGCTTAATGCAGGCCCAGCTGGTGGCTATAGCTGGTATGATGGATTCTGTAGGCCTCTGTACGAAATTAAGGCTTTTGTCTCATGGTGTAGAAATAGTTCTGATACATGCAGTAATAAACTGTAACAATGATATAAACTATAATCATGATATAATTTTGACAATCATTACAGCGTGCAATAATGTTGCATATTTGCTGATACTTTTGACACATGCAATAATATTGACACTAAGACATTAAATAAAGGGGAAACATGCAGTAATTTTGACATGTGCAATAATTCTGACGAATATGCAAAAATTCTCATTTTTATCATGATACATACAATAATTCTGATAAATGCAATTATTCTGATTCACATGATACTTCTGGTATACTGTATGCTGTAATTCTAACATATGAACAGTAGTTTGAGGTTTACATATGTAATTGCAATTTGGCATTGACAGAAAGATTCGTACAAAAAAAAAAGAAACCAGAAAAGAAATAGAAATAACAGTTATTTTACTTCTATACCTGGGTAAAGCATTTGTGTGATTTTTGGGACTGTTTTTGTTTTTATAAGTTTATTTACATTCATTTAAGGCTGACATCTGCAATATCTGTGGAATAACAATTGATGATCGTTGTTGACTTGAAATTCAAGAAATAATTAAGAGTAATGATATTTGTGCAAAATTAGGTTACACCTTTGTTTTTATCTTAAATTTATAACAAGTAGCAAGTACTTTAAGGCAGAAATAGAACCTGAAAAAAATAAAACATTGATGAGGAGTCAGTAACGGTTATGAAAACGATGGAAGGGAATATGCACTGAATTGTTTTAAAATTGTCATAGAATTTTAATACTTTTCTTCTTGAATTACACTCTTCAGGTATGCAGGGGTCTCCATGGCCGAGTGGGTAGCATGCCAGCAAGGCGCAGTGACCTAGAAGCCTCTCACCAGTATGGCTTGCTGTGAGTTCAAATCCAGCTCATGTTGACTTCCTCTGCGGTCGTACTTAGGGAGGTCTGTATAAAGCAACCTGCAGATGGTTTTTCGGTATCCCTTGGGCTCCGCCCAGTTTCCTCCCACCATAATGCTGGTTGCCTTCAGTGGAATATTCTTGAGTTTGATGTAAAACAGCAATCAAATAAATAAATAAACAAATAGATCACAGCATGCATAGGTAGGCCTGCACATATATTCATGGATGCAGAAAAACCCATTTTGCGTGCACATGTGTAAATACCAATGCAAAGCTGAATTCAGCGTTTGTTTTACATGTGCATGTAATTTTGACATAAGATATAGAATGTCAGGAAACATAAATTTGCTTCTGTCTCAGTTCATCTGTAAATTCCTGCAAATTAATACAAATTAAAGCCATTTTTTAGGAAGTTAAAAATAAAAGTTACAAAACTTGAACTTCATCTTCTACAAATATAATGATTGGCTGTTCTATAGCTGTGTCAGATATTTTTTGTAACCATGTGAATTTTATTTGCTTTGAGTTTTGCTCTTTTGTTTTTTGGCATCTTTTCAGGATTATATTTCCACCTTAAACAGACATTTGTATTTCCTGTAACTGTTTTCACTACACAAAAACGATAAATAATTACCTCTATGCAATCTTTTAAGTTAGCTAGTTAAAGTAGTTTTGTCAGCTGTTTATTTTGACAAATTGGGAGAAAAACTATCCTGCTTACACAAATCTATTGCCTGTATTTTTGTAAACTTTGCAAAGTGAGCTCCCCTCGGTGTACAAAATTGCTCTACTGTATATGTTGAAAGTTATTTTGTTCATTACATAAAAATTGCTTTTACAGTTGGGTATTTTCCATAGAAGAAAAAGATAATGTTTTTTCCAGGAAACGCTGTGCACAGGGTCAAAAAACAGCCAGAAAGAATATTTATCTACAAATGGCATGTTGAAGACAAAAAACCAACAATGTGTTTACAAATTCATGGATATAGTGATTTTTTCTGTACGCATATGTTTAGGAAAAAAGGGGTAAAATGCGCGTAAAATATATTGATCTTTATCCAGTTTGAAAGTTAAGAAAAAGGATGATATTTTTTATACCTTTCTAAATGCAAATGATTAAGAAAAAGACGGATAATGTTCTTATGCATGTTATAAAAAAGGGTAAGACTGAAAATGTGACGTTTTTATATGTTTATGAAAATGGTGAAGAAAAAGAGATAATCACTCTAAATTTCTCCAGAAAACTTAGCGTTAAAATTTATGGATTCTTTATGCAAATGTTGAGAAAAGTAAGCAATATTTTTATTTTTCCTCATATTCTGAAAGTGCAAAAAGGTTAAAAAAAAAAAAACAAAAAACAGAAAAACATTTTTGTACATCCTAATGACATGATAGATGTATACCTAAGTATATTGTAGGTGTAGAAAATGCTAGCCTGCATAAGTATACAGGTAGCCAGTGCAGGTGGTAATTACCGTGGCTATATAGCCCAATTGCGTTTTCTTAAAGATCCCCCTTATTCCGTAAAATGCTTTCCGCCTGTGAGGTATCATCATCTTGAATTGTCGTTACAAGAAATCGGACTGATTTATGAGCCATAGCTAGGTATATATACAGATGCTAGAGGGTGTTTATAGAAATTGAGGTTCGTGTGGCTCGCTAAAAGCCCCTATAGCTCTCTCAATCGACATATGGCTCTGGAGCTATTTGACGTGATGGATGGTGGAAATTGCCTCGTGGATTATGAACTGTTGTAATGCCTGAATTCAAAGAACATGGATTTCATAGCTGAATAAACTGTTTTGCCCTTGGTTCTTGTGGGGATGTACATGTATGTGGTGATACTAGGTTGGTACAATTAAATCATCAGGGAGAAAATCACCGTGGTAATGTAAACCATAACGAAGCTTCCGTTGGTCTCTCGTAAATTTACCTTTTCCCGGAGGGCGCAAAAAAGTTGATGCATCGAGAGAAAAAAATGAAAGCTGCTTGCCACTGACCTGCATGCTGTCTTTGTTCACAGCTAGCTCAGTGTAAAATGTCACCGGCGATTTATTTGGCGGTAAACCTGTTTTGCTTGTCAGGGAATCAATGAGCATAGGTGCTGGCTGGCTGGCTGTTGTGCTGGCAGTTTAATTCAGGGAACATCATAGTCTACATTTGCATGCACAGCTGATAGCCATTGAATGAACTGTTTGAAACCTCTCCCCCCTTCTCCCTATGTCTGTTGTGTAAGTCATACATACAGGCAGGAAAATCATTGTTTTCTGGCCCTGTCTTCAGAGTCTTTAGCTGTGATACAACGCAAGTCTGCAGGAGGCTGTAGCTTTTATTGTATTGACGGGCAGCAGTTTGTGTTAGCAAGGCTTGGATGGCACTGGTCATACAGCAGGGCTGTTGTACTATTGCTACAGCCTGAATACCAACAGAAGTCCTCAGGCCCCTGAGTCACAAACTCTGGGGTGCGTCCACGCTGTCTGCTGTAGAAAGAGTGGCTGTCGGGTCCAGACCAAGTTCTCAAACGTGGTTCGCTGATGGGAATCTGTACTGGAGTTAGCCGTGCGGGCTTTTCCCCTTTAAATACGAGGTACAATCCTGGCAGAAGGCTAGAGGGCTTTTTGGAAGCAGAAGGTAAATCTGGCTGACAAGTTGGGAGAGTCATTAGATGCTCTGTACCTCAGTACCATAGACTCAGTATTACCCATCATACTACAGCTATACTCCTAATACCACTCTGGGCTGCGTGGATCCACACTGGACAGTTACGCTAGGACTGATGATGTTGTTGTGTCGTTGTGTTCTGGACTTTAGAGTTTGCTATACGCCTGGGCATCGGTGGTGTAAGTACATAATTTACCATTGTGTTTAATTACTATACCTGTGTTTTATAAATACTTTGCCTTCAATTTAGTCCTACCTTACCTGTGTTGTATTGTCCTTTTTTTACATACATGTGTATTTCTGCTTATTAACTATATTTTAGCTTGCTTTGAGAACATTACCTACTTTTTTTATAATAATTATTGTTAGGTATCAAAGGAAGTCCACTTTCTTAATTGCGCTCCTTTTGAATTTTTGATTTCTGTAGCTAGTACAAATTATGGACTTAATTGGTCCAATTTTCTTGTTCTTTTGTTGGCCTTTAAATGATAATTATTTAATAAATGTTTAAAATTTACCACACATATTTGGCTTGATAAAACAATGTCATAACCAATTTATGTAAAATTGGACAGGCCAGATATGGGTATTTAAATTCTTGTTTTGTGTCATCAAGATTCTTGTGTCATGTGTTTCTCTGACCGTTATTTAAAGGTTACAATCTCAGAGAAACATAAATTGCCTAAAATTAAGCAGTACAATTAATCTTAATTTACCTGTTCTACAGATAACTTCTGCTCAACATTTATACGCCGCTGAAAGAAAAGATTTCAAAATGATCTCTTTTACAGCTCTAAACGCTTCATTGATGTTGTGAATAATCAATGAAAGCATGTGGCTAATTATAATTATAATTATAATATGTTATAATTTTTGTCCGTTTGTGTTTGATAGAAGCTGTTCAGTTTCCCTGGCATGTTCGTGCAGTAACTGTGCCATAGGTTGAGAAAAACATTAAAGGCTCTGATCCCAAACTTAAATGGCAACATTTTGACTGGATAAAGAAATTTCAAAAATGCCACTCATAATGATGCTTTCTAAGAGCTTTTATCTCTGTGAGTAAAAGAAATTTGTATGAAAACTTTTTTTTTTTGGTAAACCATCCAATTTTGTTATAGTTTTAATACAGCTTTTTTAGTTTTGGGCAGCTTTTTTTTGCAGAACAGAAGTGACTCTAGATATGGCCCTGAGTAAAATACCACAACAATTATATTCTCCTACATTTGTGAATTCCGCATGGGATTTGTCGTGCGAAGTTTATTTTGTGCTGAAGGAAACCTCTTCAAAGACCTTTCAAAACCTGTTGGAACTTTAATGAAGCTTAATAGCAGACTATTTTGATAATGTTCTGTAGAAAGTATAGATCATGGCATCTCACAAGGCTTGGATACCCAGCACATGCATTGTTATCATATTGGCCTATTTGTCTTGTTAACGGCTTTACATTATTGAAGCTTCAAGAGATTTGCTCCTAATCAATGTGGATAAACCAAATAGGAAAATGCAGGGCTTTCTGAGATATTAGCTTCTGTAGATGAGAAATAATAGATAAAAGTGTCATTTTGTCTTCAGTTAAAAAAAAAAAAAATAATGTTTTGCAAAAATTAAGATATTTCGACCTGCTCTTGGGAGGTTGTATACACAGATATGTAGGGGATCAGATCCCTTTTGTATGCTGCCTGTCCTGCTGACCTGGGACTGTTGTATACACGGATGTGCATGGGATCAGATCCCTTTGGTATGCTGTCTGTCCAGCTGACGTGGAACTGTGGTATACATGGATGTGCATGGGATCAGATCCCTTTTGTTTGCTGTCTGTCCTGCTGACGTGGGACTGTGGTGTACATGGATATGTATGGGATCAGATCCCTTTTGTTTGCTGTCTGTCCTGCTGACGTGGAACTGTGGTATACACGAATATGCATGGGATCAGATCCCTTTTGTATGCTGTCTGTCCTGCTGACCTGAGGCTGTGGTATACACGGATATGCATGGGATCAGATCCCTTTTGTTTGCTGTCTGTCCTGCTGACCTGAGGCTGTGGTATACATGGATATGCATGGGATCAGATCCCTTTTGTATGCTGTCTGTCCTGCTGACCTGAGGCTGTGGTGTACATGGGTATGCATGGGATCAGATCCCTTTTGTATGCTGTCTGTCCTGCTGACCTGGGACTGTGGTATACATGGATATGCATGGGATCAGATCCCTTTTACATGCTGTCTGTCCTGCTGACCTGGGACTGTTGTATACATGGATATGCATGGGATCAGATCCCTTTTACATGCTGTCTGTCCTGCTGACCGGGAACTGTTGTATAAATGGATGTGCATGGGATCAGATCCCTTTTGTATGCTGTCTGTCCTGCTGACCTGGGACTGTGGTGTACGTGGGTATGCATGGGATCAGATCCCTTTTGTATGCTGTCTGTCCTGCTGACCTGGGACTGTGGTGTACATGGATATGCATGGGATCAGATCCCTTTTACATGCTGTCTGTCCTGCTGACCGGGGACTGTTGTATACATGGATATGCATGAGATCAGATCCCTTTTGTTTGCTGCCTGTCCAGCTGACCTGGGACTGTTGTATACATGGATATGCATGGGATCAGATCCCTTTTACATGCTGTCTGTCCTGCTGACCTGGGACTGTGGTATACATGGATGTGCATGGGATCAGATCCCTTTTGTATGCTGTCTGTCCTGCTGACCTGGGACTGTGGTATACACAGACATGTATGGGATCAGATCCCTTTTGTATGCTGTCTGTCCTGCTGACCTGGGACTGTGGTGTACATGGGTATGCATGGGATCAGATCCCTTTTGTATGCTGTCTGTCCTGCTGACCTGGGACTGTGGTGTACATGGATATGCATGGGATCAGATCCCTTTTACATGCTGTCTGTCCTGCTGACCGGGGACTGTTGTATACACGGATATGCATGAGATCAGATCCCTTTTGTTTGCTGCCTGTCCAGCTGACCTGGGACTGTTGTATACATGGATATGCATGGGATCAGATCCCTTTTGTATCCTGCCTGTCCTGCTGACCTGAGGCTGTTGTATACATGGATATGCATGGGATCAGATCCCTTTTGTATGCTGTCTGTCCTGATGACCTGGGACTGTGGTATACTCGGATATGCATGGGATCAGATCCCTTTTGTTTGCTGTCTGTCCTGCTGACCTGAGGCTGTTGTATACACGGATATGCATGGGATCAGATCCCTTTTGAATGCTGTCTGTCCTGATGACCTGGGACTGTGGTATACACGGATATGCATGGGATCAGATCCCTTTTGTATGCTGTCAGTCCTGATGACCTGGGACTGTGGTATACACGGATATGCATGGGATCAGATCCCTTTTGTTTGCTGTCTGTCCTGATGACCTGGGACTGTGGTATACACAGACATGTATGGGATCAGATCCCTTTTGTTTGCTGTCTGTCCTGATGACCTGGGACTGTGGTATACATGGATATGCATGGGATCAGATCCCTTTTGTTTGCTGTCTGTCCTGCTGACCTGGGACTGTGGTATACACAGACATGTATGGGATCAGATCCCTTTTGTTTGCTGTCTGTCCTGCTGACCTGAGGCTGTGGTATACACGGATGTGCATGAGATCAGATCCCTTTTGTATGCTGCCTGTCCTGATGACCTGGGACTGTGGTATACACGGATATGCATGGGATCAGATCCCTTTTGTTTGCTGTCTGTCCTGATGACCTGGGACTGTGGTATACACAGACATGTATGGGATCAGATCCCTTTTGTTTGCTGTCTGTCCTGATGACCTGGGACTGTGGTATACACAGACATGTATGGGATCAGATCCCTTTTGTATGCTGTCTGTCCTGCTGACCTGGGACTGTGGTATACTCGGATATGCATGGGATCAGATCCCTTTTGTTTGCTGTCTGTCCTGCTGACCTGAGGCTGTTGTATACACGGATATGCATGGGATCAGATCCCTTTTGTATGCTGTCTGTCCTGATGACCTGGGGCTGTGGTATACTTGGATATGCATGGGATCAGATCCCTTTTGTTTGCTGTCTGTCCAGCTGACCTGAGGCTGTTGTATACACAGATATGCATGGGATCAGATCCCTTTTGTATGCTGTCTGTCCTGCTGACCTGGGACTGTGGTGTACGTGGGTATGCATGGGATCAGATCCCTTTTGTATGCTGTCTGTCCTGCTGACGTGGGACTGTGGTGTACATGGATATGCATGGGATCAGATCCCTTTTGTTTGCTGTCTGTCCTGCTGACGTGGAACTGTGGTATACTCGGATATGCATGGGATCAGATCTCTTTTGTTTGCTGTCTGTCCTGCTGACCTGAGGCTGTTGTATACACGGATATGCATGGGATCAGATCCCTTTTGTATGCTGTCTGTCCTGATGACCTGGGACTGTGGTATACTCGGATATGCATGGGATCAGATCTCTTTTGTTTGCTGTCTGTCCTGCTGACCTGAGGCTGTTGTATACACGGATATGCATGGGATCAGATCCCTTTTGTATGCTGTCTGTCCTGATGACCTGGGACTGTGGTATACTCGGATATGCATGGGATCAGATCTCTTTTGTTTGCTGTCTGTCCTGCTGACCTGAGGCTGTTGTATACACGGATATGCATGGGATCAGATCCCTTTTGTTTGCTGTCTGTCCTGCTGACCTGGGACTGTGGTATACTCGGATATGCATGGGATCAGATCCCTTTTGTATGCTGTCCGTCTTCGCTCCGTTCTACACACTATTCTAGCTATAATCGTTGGATGCTTTAGAGAGCATTATAACACCAAATCACTGGAATTTTTGTATTTCCCATTTGCTACAAATGTTTTCTTGTGCTTTTTAATATTAATTAATATTGTCATTGAAGGCTGAATGCTTTTGTGCAAAACTTTTTTATAACAAAAGCATGAACCTGGCCAGAATTGTTTTAGAATTTAAACCAGACATATGTTCACTATTTGTATGCTAATAAAGGAGAAAATCAAGATATATGGCAAAATTGAGTCACAGCTTTCTTTCAGTTTAATATATTTTGTTAAGAATGTCTGGAGGCCTCGGTTACAATAATGAATTGTGGGTGTCATAATTAAGTTTCCGTTTGTCATGAATACCAATCTCAGCAGATACCTGTATTTTCTACTTTAATCACCTGTAAGTACAAAGCTGACCTCTTGGGGTATATCCTGCAGGTGTGTCCTATTTTTTAATCAGCTTAGAACAGTTTCCTTAGTTGGGTTCATCCAGGTTTAAGTCATAGACTGTGATCTCCATACCTTGAGGGATTCAGGTGTCCGGATGATGAAAAGGTGCTTATCTTTTATAATCTTCGTTTGAAAGACCAGTTGAAAGACAACTATAATGATGTTGTTGTCACTTCTAAGCTGTCAGGTGTCAAGCTGATTGAGTTTAAGCTAGGACAGTAGGCGAGTTTGGAGTTGGAAATCTGTTGTAGTAAAAGGTAAAAACAGTCTTACTGTGTCATGTAACTGGTGAAAAATGTTAGCAACCTTTGTTGAAACTGATCACCTCTCTCACCTTTTCCCATAGTCACAAATGACACTTCTTTCCTTTAGAAACTTCTCAAGATCACATACATTCAGCTTCTCCATTTTCTCTGTCATTAATCCACTTTAAATTATTATTTTTGTGCCACTTTGTCATATGCACGCCCGTGTTATAGTGAAGGTGATCAGAAATAGTTGCCTAACATTTCCGATAGGTCACATGGACACAGTTGAACTTTTTCTACCTTCAAAGATAAAAGAGTTCGAAATCGAAACTCCCCAATTGGCGGTATTTAAACTTTCATGGTTGCACTTGCCTTCTTTTGTGTATTCAACTTGTGAGGCAATCTGCTGAAAGTCTACGTGATCATTTTAAAGTCAGCTTCCTAGAAAGTATGATATTCACATAAATACCTTCTTTTGTGTGTTTTTTTTTTATTGTTTTTTGTTTCTCTTAAATTGCACAAACGTCCCGATGGATCCTTTCGCTACATAATTAATGATTGAGGAAACATTGTATGTCTGAGTACAATACTTAAGTACTTCATGCTCGTAAACTAACTGCATTTTAAATTTAACTCCTGTGTATACAGGTGCTTGTAATTGCTACATATATGGTCCATGCACCATGTTAAGAACAGCTGTCAAAGAAGTTCTGCGGTCCAGGTAGTCAAGGTATATAGACATGCATTTATGGAAGACGGTATACCCTAAATAACCTGAAATTTTGCCCACAAGCGCATTTTTAGAGGCAAATAAATGTCGTGAAATTTTATTTTTGGTGGTGAAACTTAGAACTATCCAGTAGAATATCATCCCATGTTCCAAGCAAACCATGAAACACCTTTTTAAAATCTGAAGAACTCTCAAAATCAGGAATAATGGGAAAGCTAGTCATGGACCAAATTTTTGGTCATTTCAAGGGTAAATTGTATCATTTATCTATTTTGAAATAAAAGCACAGATGTGAGGAATGAGTCTGCATGAATTAATTCAGTTTAAAATTAAGTTTGACCCTCCAACTCAGAAACATTCACAATAAACGCAGTTAGCAATGCATTCATGTGTAAGACAGCTGACATATGTATAGCCAGCTTGTACGTGTACCTAGAATTCTGGCAGACTTACTATCAGAGCATTTTACAGCCGCTATTCCAGCCTGATTAACTTATTTAGCTGTCTTTTCAACAAAGTCTCACGCCCACACTCGCTGAAATAATTTTAGGAGACCAGCTGATTGGTCGGCCAAATCGCAAATCGAACTATTCTTCATTGCCATCAAAATGTCTCCCGTATTATTGTCATTTTGAAAACGGAAGTGCATTGTTGCAGGCTTGGTGTTGTCATGCACTCTCAACTAGAAACTGTTTCCTAGCCGGCCATGTTAAGCGTGCTTTGATTGGCCAGCACAAATAAGAAACGTTTGCTCATTGGTCTGAGGTGGATATGTAGTGGCATTAATTCTCCACAGAGATGTCAGTTTTAATCTACCTAGTGGGAGCTGTGTCAGATGCATGTTTAACAACACCGAAGCGCCATGCATTGGTTCCGAATCATACAGCCATCTCAATTAATCTCTGCTGCAAAATTAGTCATATGTCCGTGACGTTGGAAAACATGTGAGTCTCCAAAGATGTTACGTCATACAAGTTTTAGCAACGAATAAATGCCATTCTGACGTAGGGCTGGTTCCATTACAGAAATGTTGCTCATAGCACAAATGTGTAAATCAAGTAAATTTGTCCAGCAAATTTGATATCTGTAAAAAGCTTACACGTCTTGGTTGTAGCCAACTGACCTTACCTAACATCAGCTATAGCTCTCCCAATAAGATGTTAGGGGAGCAATTTGTAGGGAAGTATAGCTCGGCCAACTGAATTTAGGGGGGCTTTTGGCTACTCGTCCAAATTTTGCTTGTTGAAAGGAATGTTGATAGTATTTCTCCAAGGTGACTGACAACCAATAGTTCTGCTTTAGTATGTGTTATATACGTTCATGTCCGAATCTGCAATAGACCCAAAATGACTACTTAGTGCGACATACCTGAATATCAAATGATGTCTCTTTGATATCGTAAGGCCACACCAATTTCAGTTTTGGTTTTATGGAGGATTTGATAGGTTTTTCAATGTCAGAGGACAGTACAAAAATGAAAAATGGAACTTTGTGTGAAAGTGTAAAATGTCTCTGCAATTGTGCGTGTTAAAGTCGTTTACTTCATCAGAAAGCCATGAAAAACAGGACAATCATAAAAAAAATCCTACAGAGATGGAACAAAATAAAAAGGTGAACTTTTATTTTTATTCCATTTTGGGGGGTTTTAGGGTGGGCTTGCTAAAAAAAAAAAAAAAAAAATAAGATTGGTGTCGGCTGGGGATGAGAAGAAAGGGGGAAGGTGGGCTGAGTTCTTTATTTCATCAGCCGCAGACAGGAAATTTTCAAGACTTCCTTGCCTTCATCCATTGTTCTTGGATCCGTCTTCGGTGACAACACTTGTAAATCATTTGTATGGGTCTGGCTCTATCACAGCCTTAAACATGGATTTTTTTTAGTTTCTCCTGTCTTCACTGAAGGGTCTCCTGTTATTGAGGGCAGTAAGCTTTTGTGGGAGAATCTGAAGGGGCCAAGAGGTCCAGGCCAGACAGACAGGTCAGACACTCAGTAAACTTGACCTGGCCTCTGGCTGTACAATTCTTGGATTGTTCGTTACAAATTGCCAACAGTTTTTGTGAGGGCTTGTTCATGTTGCTGTTCATGAAGTTTGTTGGAGATTGTGTATTTAGTGCTAATGTCCGGTGATATCACATTGAGCTGACTTGGCAGGTGAAAATTTGTGCCTCATAATTTGTGAGACAATACTTCAGTTACTTAATGGATTTCATTTGATTTCATTGGTATTTTACATTGTACTCTAGAATATTTCACTTACGTGACGGTGGGCAGCATTATGGTGGGAGGAAACTGGGCAGAGCCCTGGGGAAATCGACAACCATCTGCAGGTTGCTGACAGACCTTCCCACAGCCAGAGAGAGTTACTTAATGAAATTACCTGGGCCGGTAGTAATTTAAATACTTTGTCAGGCTCCAGTTTCCTCTGCTTTGAAATAGACTTTAATCATTTGTGTAAGATACAGTATACAAACAGGTCAAACAATATGTTGATCAGATCAGGCTTGTAACAATTATTTGATATTTTGTAACATTTAAGAACACAGTTCCATCTAGATAAGGTTTTTAACGAAAACCGCAGGATTTTAAAACAGGATGGAATAATTGTAATTAAGATATATTATGCTGCAGCTAAAAAAGCTAAAAAAAAAATGTTTAGAAGTTGACACCATTGAGTTTTGATGACATTAGCACTTATTGTATGATGGTCACAGATGTTTTTCATCATGCAAAAAAGCTACATATTCTCTTGATATTTACATCAGTTTTTGAAATGACAGATTTGATGCACTTTGATTGGCTACAGTTATCGTTATGGTTACAGAGATGGTGAGGTTTTCAGATCTACTGTAAAGCCTCAACATTTTTGACCTCTTGAGCACCTGTTTCTGTGGAATTTATGTATATAGTTCTTAAAATGACTCCAAAAATGCTACGCTTGTGTCACTAAAGATTCAAGCTTCAAACAACTGTGCGGATCATTTCTCAAAACCCCATACGCTCATAGTTCTCTCACAATGTTTCAAAATATTGGTTGCAGTGGTGGTTGGAATGGACGCATAATTAGGGTAGATCAAATTTTGGTTTGAAGAAGAATTGTTTTGAATGTTTTCTGGTTTTCTCATCTTAAGTTGCTTAAGATTCCATAATGATCAAGACTAATTAATAGAACATTACATTTTTTATGAAGATAATGTGGAACAGAGTGGGATATTTATAGGGTTTATTATTCTACTTCCAACAATTTTCCCATTAATATGTGCCCAGTACAAAATTGACACCCTTGGATATATTGATATTAATAAGCAATCTTTGCCCGACATGCACGATGGTCGTTTTGATTTCATCATGTACGTCACCAAACGGTACAGCTGCTCTTTTTACCTTACCTTTTGAAATGAACGAATTAGTCCTCTTTGATTGGCCAGTCGTCTTTGATTGGCCAGTTGTCTTTGATTGGCCAGTCGTCTTTGATTGGCCAGTTGTCATGCACATTGCTATAAAAAGGAGAGGTTATTTCAGATTGATGAAATTTTCAAACTTTTGATGGAGGAAATATAACATATTTAGAGCTTGAATAAAAACTGGTGTGCGTGTGAAATTTTAGGTGTGGCCCACCCACAGATGGTGGCAGGTATGTCCACCAAAACTCAATCACTAGACCCATCTTTCACCTCAGCTAAGGTCAGCGTTTTTCAAGTTACATACTTAGCTTGATTCTGATTGATTCATCCACATTACTGGAGCATTAAATAAGATGGAGGTTTTTTTTGGTGACGTTTGGGTAATTTCCTGTTAGAAAAGCTTTAATGTTTGCATCAGAATGTGAATTATTAGCAGGCCTCTTTGTGTCTCCAATTTATTTATTTATTTATTTGATTGGTGTTTTATGCCCTACTCAAGAATGTTTGCATCAGAACATGAAGTATTAGAAGGCCTCTTTGTGTCTCCGATTTACTTATTTATTTATTTGATTGGTGTTTTACGCCCTACTCAAGAATATTTTACTTATACGAAGATGGCCAGCATTATGGTGGGACGAAACCGGGCAGAGCCCAGGGAAAACCCACGACTATGCGCAGGTTGCTGGCAGACCTTCCAACTTACTTGTGTCTCTGAAAGTGCATTTTTACATACGAAACTTACGTAGCAAAATATATGCAGACGCACATTTTTAATTTGATTTTGGCGATAAAATTACATTAATTGGATTGGTCAGATTCAGGGCTTCACATAAAGTATAATTTCATCAGTCTACACAGGATAATACCTACAGAATATGCTTAATTAAACTTAATTAAAGGTTGAGGTGTTACAGGACTATTGTCCTATTACCGTATGAGTATTGGTGACCGGTGCGCATGTAGTAGGTGTGAATCAGTACATTTGCACTTCAAGATAATCCTGATTTGGATGGTTAGGAATGATCAAGGTCCATTCAGCAGTAATTCTGCCTTTGATTAACATGTATGTTTTAATTGGGAGATAATAGAGCTGTATAATTATGGCTCTTTGAACTTATTTTGATGGTGCCCTGTATAATGTCCGCCTGCAAGCATTTTCAGAGTGAGCTTGTACACTTTCCCTATTTTAATATCGTTATTCTTCACGTTTTTCCGCTTGCAAGATGTTTATTCAAAGCAAATTCTGAAGGCATTAATACAGCGGCAACACGTGTCAGATCCGCGTGCCTGAATGGGAAAACTAACCTGTCTTAGAAGTTTAAGGAAGGGAGAGGCCGTGCACAACCATCGCCTAATGGAAATGTGCGGACTTAATCATTCACTAACATTGTGTTGCATTGCTAAAACAAAACCAGACTTTCTTGTTCCGGTCCAATATTGCAGTCATAGATTCTGTGATGAATACCTCACGGTATCTACACCATATGTGCTCATTCCGGTCTGCACAGGTTGATCTCTGCCCTGTTACCTTATATTTTCAGAATCATGCACACTTCTAACAAGAGCCCTGCATCTTGTTGATTCATGAAATGCGCCAGTTTTTCTGAAGCACCTTTTGAGAGACTTGCCTATGCCTTTAATCCTTCATTTGCAGTCACTGTTTCAAAGACATCTTAGGTGAAGGAAGAAGGTTGAGAACAGATTTTATCGAATATCTCTCCGGAGATATTTATCAGGAAAATTAAGGATGTAACAGAAGTGCAACAACACATGCTTGCTGCTGCGTGTATGTGATTGTCAGATTTCGTGTTCACATATTGCCCTATGAAAGACAAAATAGACAATATTAAGGATGACTTGAGTTTTATTGGCATGCATTTTTCCAGAATTTGAATTTGGTAATGAGACTTGATACTTCCCTGAAAGAACGAATCCTTGTAGACTGATATACACAGCCAAAAAAGAAAAAAAATTATCCAATCACTGATGCCAGCCTCTTGGAAAGAAGTTGTATTTATCATTTTATTATAAATTACAGCCATGTATAAACCGGATTCCTTAAATTGGTGAAGACGCCAAGACAGACAACAAAGTCATGCAGGTGTGGTCTTCTTTCACAACATGAGTTGTTTATTGTCAATAATTATGCTGAAACAGTATGGAGGAAGTATACGCCCTGTATAGATGAGCAGTAGCTTACAGTTGCCAAACACTTGGCTGATCAAAGCTTTCTCCTGGTGAGTGGTTGCTTGAATAAAGCTCAGACATGACAACCAGTTTATAATAGGTCAATAGCAAAATGATATACAATAGGTCAATAGCAAAATGATATACAATAGGTCTATAGCAAAATGATATATAATAGGTCTATAGCAAAATGATATACAATAGGTCAATAGCAAAATGATATATAATAGGTCAATAGCAAAATGATATACAATAGGTCAATAGCAAAATGATATACAATAGGTCAATAGCAAAATGATATACAATAGGTCAATAGCAAAATGATATATAATAGGTCAATAGCAAAATGATATACAATAGGTCAGTAGCAAAATGATATACAATAGGTCAATAGCAAAATGATATATAATAGGTCAGTAGCAAAATGATAGAACTATACACTGTCATAAATCCATTGATATGGGTATTATTTTATTGTACATGTCTGCGGATTAATTATTTTAAATTGAAAATCCCAAGATCTCCTGCTGAGGCCGTCTTGTTCAACAGTCCCAGGATTGACCCCGTTCCCGTTCTCAGGAGACCTGTACAGATCATGCTGAAGTAATTTCAGTACTATTTATCAGCACACCATGGTATACCTACAAAAACTGTTCTATGATTCTCAAATTCAGTCGATCCTGTAAAGTCTTCACATATATCCTACACACTAAGACTTGTAATATTGTATATCGTAAATCATATATATCATATATTTATTTCTAGACATCTTTAAAGTACAACACACACAAACACTGAGTCTGAATGAAAACGTAAATATAAAAACAATTACGCAAGTTTTTGTTGTCAAGGCTCATTTGCTGTACATCCCTTTACAGCTGTAAATTGAACCATCTCAGAGGGGCCTTAGACGCTCCGGGCCACTTGCATGGCGTAAGGGGTTTATTTGATGTACATAAATTGACAGCACGAACTTCGGCGAAATGAGGCCAGTGAGTATAATTAAGTATAATTCGGTAGACTCTAAAAAACGTAAGTTTCTTACGAACAAATGCATTTATATTTAATTTAAATGCAAGTATTTTCAGAATCTTTCTTCCACAGCAAAGGATTATTTATTCTGCAGGTACATGTACATTCATATCTTCACTTTCCCAAAAAACTGAGAGAGAAATGTAGTCCTTAGCTTTCAGCATTACTTACGTCTGTCATCAAAAAGAGGAGAATGAGGGTATTTTTAAAAGTGTTACAATGAGTGTACCCTATTGCACCAACCTTTTCGCATATGAAAGAGATACTTTCATTGCAAATTAGGCACTTTTTTAATCCGATTTTGGAGACAAAAGAACAGCCTCACAAAAACAGATAATTTTATCAGTCAACACAGAATGATACCTTCAGGATACGCTTGAAGAAAGACCAGCCTGCAAACATGTGCAAAGGTTGCAGAATTACAGTAAATATAACTGGACAGAGTTCCGAATTTCCATCAGTAAAACCTGTTCACTGCTTCAATTTGCATTAATCTGTCTTGATTTCATACTTTGTATACCTTGTTAATTCTTCTGTGAGTGTTGTTTAATGATGTTTTGGGAATTGCCTTTGCGATTATTGACATGGAACGTCCATCTGGGTTGAAGGCTGGTACACAAATGTCTGATTTGATGCCTATATTTACTAAATACGGATTTGAAAAGAACGAAAATGAAACCTTGTAGCATATATCCACCAATAAACTCCTGCAGGTGCAAGTTTAACTTTTGAGAGAGAGATGAAACTGTTCAGCCAATTTTTTTAATTATTCGTAAATGTGTTTACGCTGTTTGTGTCAATGGTTTAATTGCTTTGTTCATTTGTCATTGTTATTCGAGAGAAATTATTTACAAGTCGCTTGTGACATGTTGTATTTGTGCATGTCCCACTGATTTTGCACATCATCAACAAAAGAATTCATCATTAATTTTTGATTTTTGATTTTCTGTTAATTGCTTTTATCAATCAGCCTTAGCAAGTTGATAATAGTTGGATATATTTACCTTTGATCTTTTTTTTCATAGATGAGTGAAATAATAATTTGAGTGCATTGACTCAAATAAAACCTAACAGTTCTGTTTTTGATGTTTATGATGACTTTTAGTAGAAACAATATTGCAAGAAAAAAAGACAAAAACACAAAAAACCTATAAAAAACATTAAAAGATTTCAAAAGTGAAAACAAAAACATTGTAAAAATGCAATGAAAGCTCCCCAGTGATCAAATTAAACTAAACAATACCTGTAAAAATATAGCAGTGCTTATATGTAAATTAATCAAGCTGCTGCATATGTATATAATTGTATCACAAAGTTCACTCTGCTGCTCTGCAACTAACCTTGATGATGGTCCAATCAAAAGGCTTTTTAATCGCTTCTGTATTTTGGCAAGTGAAATCAGGTGTTTGGAATTGATATTAAAACCCTTATTTGGAGAGGTCAGCTGTCAAATTATAAAATTTGCGCTTCCCTTAGCCGATATCGGTCAGGCACAGTGTCTTATTAAGCTTGTTCCACAACAGTGACATATATTTTCTATAGGCATCAGAATCTAATAAAACTTGATATCCGAGCCTTTGAAAGTTGCAGAAATATCTAGAGATTGTAAATGAAGTTGGTGTTTTTTAAGTTCAAGAGTTTGCCAAAGTTGTATTTAATTAGGGCCTGGATTTTAAAATTACGTCCGAATGGATTTTAAAAAATAGGCCTACATTATGATTATCCTGGGTTTTCCAGGTGAGTTTACAAAATTAAAATCTGCTTTAAAACTAGGTCATCAAGGAGCTTATGCCGATTTAACTCGGAAACCTGCCAGTAGCCATTTTATAAGGTCCCAACTAACCACAGCTTTCTCCTAAAAACGCACCTTTTAAACGGAAGAGTGACCCCAAGGGAGGTAATTCGGTGAGGCCCTATTACAAATACGGATCTGGAATATAGGAATTTATCAGTATAATGATGATTCCAGTTTTAAAATAATTCTGAAAAAAAAAAACAAAAAAAAAAAAACAATACACATATAACTATAAATGTCAGGTTTATAACTCATTTCTGATTTTTCTTTTTTTTTTTTTAAAGTTTTTAGTCTGATCTTTTATTCATTTGCATGTGTATTACATTTAATATTGAATATTGATAATAGTTTTATTAACCAGAGGATGTTCTTGCAGGCCACATATAAATTACCCAAACTCCTCAATCTCTTTTTGCATATGAAAGAGCACATTTCATTCAGTGCAATTTTTGCATAATTTTAATTTGATTTTGAAACTGAAGAATAATACAATTTGCTCTGGCTTTCTTGGAGCTCTCTAACAATTAATCGCATCAACAATAATTAGTGCAATGTATGTACTTCTGTCTCTGTTAAAATATGATTATCTAACAATACATAATTCCTTAATTAATTTAATTAATATACAAATGGTATATAAATTTCTTACAAGCAAGCACATACAGATATGTAATTAGGCTTAACTTATTATTCTCGGTGGTCCAATCAGTTTTCACCTCCTTGACAGGAGAGCTCATTGGACTTGGCTCACTTGGGGTACAGGTGTCGCTTCAGATTTTAGATAGCGCCCTGCTGGCAAAATTGAGGGCTGTTGAAAAAGTTGGGTGGTGGGTGGAGATGGGTGGTCTGAGAGACTAGAGGTTGTGGAAAGGGCTGGAGTGGAAACTGAAGAAAGAGAGCTGGGCTATAGGTCAGTTAGTGGTTTGTTATTACCTGTGAGGATTAGCTGCAATCAGAAGGGGTAATGTAGCAGTCCTTTGATCAGTTAATTGCTGACAGATGTTGGGGGTAGGGGTACAGGAGGGGTTGGGGAAGGATAATAATGGGCCAAATACATGTACCTGTAAGAATTTAGAACTTTCTTACTTACACAAAATCAAATAGGGCATCTGACTATTCAGGGTTTCGACATTTTACTAAGAAATTGTGAAGTGGCAAGTTTTGTGCGGAATGAGCAGTTGACTGCAGTGAAGTGGATTAATTGAGGTAGGAACCGGTGTACGTTTACTTGTACCTTGCATGGTTTATGTGACTGTTGGACTGTTTAATTACAGTCTTCTCTCGTACTTGATGTACTTTATGTACCGCTACCTGATTCTTTTTTAATGCCAAGATAGTTAGTGACAAATTGTTGTTAGTGCTCTTCTGCCTGTTTGTAGTTTCGAGAATCCGGGTTCCCTGCCAGGAGCAGGAGGTGATAAACAACACAGAGCTAAGTGAGCGAAATGCTCATTTTCGCTGATTAATAAAGTTTATAGTACTACAGAACATGCAAAACTATCATATTTGAAAGCCATAACCTCGTTTTGATTACTTTTCCTGAAAGAATTTCCTAGTTTAAGGCTATATTTTTCACTTTATATGGTAAAATGTTATTCAAGGCCTATCTCACATGGGGCACGTTAAATTCGCTTTGTTTTCACTTCGAGTACCCTCTAGTCATGTGACCAAATACTGTAAATGCCTTTTTCTTCGCGGGCATAAACTTTCGTGGATTTGGTAAGAAGACACATGCGCGGGAATCAACTTTCGCAGATGTTAACAGAATTTTTGGACAACTGATAAATGAAAATCAAACTTCAATACAGAAACGTCGAGTAATAAAACAACTCGAGCGTTCAAGTAACAGTGTTATCAGTTAAACTTGTTTGTTCCTGTAAGGTGTGACAAAAGTTCTATACAATACAGTAACTTGATCAGACAAAGGAAGTTAATCCTCCTAAGCTTTTTTTTGAAGACTGTTATAAGATAAAGGGAGACACGTTAGGTATTTCTAATTATCGTATTTGAAAAAATATTAGAACTGTAGTGCTTGTTAACGAATTCATAACTGTAACACATGCTACATTAATAAATTACTTACATGGGTTTTATATTCAATGGTACTAATTTTTGCGGAAATGTGTTTGCCGTGAAATCCGCGAATGTTAGTACCACGCGAATAAAAAAGCATTTACAGTAGTGTCCTGATGATTGGGTCAGAACGGCTATGACACTCCAAATTAAATAATGAATAGTTACATATATACATAAACTTATGTCTGTGTAATGTACATGTAATGTCAGAAGGTATCATAATGTTTAGCGTTTACAAAATTGCTAAAATAATTTATGCTATTGTAACATAAAACCTTACTTTCATTGTACTTAGGTCACTTACAGCCCTAGGGAATACAGTGCTTGTTAAAGGAAGAGTACACTGTGATAACAAAGTCATGATAAATGAGAGACGTATTTGTGATATAACGATCGATACACTGATAAAAAAAAAAAAAGTTCATCTTAATTTGGTACCATAGCTGAAAACCTGGTTGAATGGTCTCAGTTCGAAGAATGATGAGAACAATAGTGAGCTGTGAGCATAACATTACAATTAAAAAGCTTATTTGTGTGTCATACCTTTATGTGTACATTGTATATGTGAGGAAATTATAAAGCTCTCCAAGATATGGATTTAAATTCTACTAAAACATAGGCCAGATAGTCTTCAGTGAACATGAGCAAACATTTACAGGAGTGTCATCGACCATTTTGTTACCATGCGAGTGTAACGGTTACAGGATTAAACATGAGGTGGGATCACGTTCAAACTCAGGTCTCGGAAGCCGAAGTCCAGATGCAGCGCTCTACCAACTGAGCTACTTGTAAAGGGAAATACCCCTAGCTACTGCTAATATAAGCACTGGAAGGCTGCTCTCATTGATGTAGGAAGACCTTACACTAACGGGTAGTTTTCAGGAATCTAATGAGACACAAGGACATGAGGTGGTTGGTGTCACATACATCTTTGCATGTACTGGGAAGGTGAGATTTCTCCAATATGCCTTCAGCATGATTCTCCAGTGTTTAATTGCATAGTAGCACTACAAATATGGTGGTAGTCCGAAGAAGTCCTATACAGTCGTGATGTCAGACTAATGATGGAAGAATGGCAAAAGTCTGCAGCAAATCAGAATAGCCATTCACGTGTTGTACAGGCTCAGGCCGACGACCATGGAGACAGTATTTTAAGAATCGAGAAACACAGCAGGTGTCCTCCATTGAAATTGCGACACATCTTAAAGAGCCATTATATAGTGTTAAGACTTATACATCCTAAAAGCAAGGTAAAAAATTATACGGACTAAGATAGTCGGCTTTGCTTTCTTAAATTGTAGAAAAAATCCATTGTATTAAAGCCCCTGTTGTTAATATGAGATGGTTGTACGTCAGCAAAAGTTTTCTGTCATTTCCAGTTTGGCCTTGTTGTCAGGCCATGCAGCAACTCTTGACGCCACTGTCGCTGGTGTGCAGCCATGCGTGACATTCCAGCCTCGATTACTTGACGTCATATTTGCCTGATCGTTATATAAGGAATATTACAACATCACATCAAGAAAGGTTTACGGAATCTGCCCAGGATTTCGTTTGTGAGGATTCTTCAGTTATAGGGGTTAAATAATGTTATTCATCATAAATATTTTTTGAAATGGTGGTGCTAACTAAATTCCATAGGGTATCTTCATATCATTTCAACACTTTCGCCTGGTTTCTCTTGACTTGCGCTTTGGGGGCCTCCGTGGCTCAGTTGAGTCCAGCTCATGTTGGCTTCCTCTCCGGCTGTATGTGGGAAGGTCTGTCAGCAAACTGTGGAGGGTCGTGTGTTTCCCCCGAGCTCTGCCCGGTTTGGACCTACCCATAATGCTGACCACCGTCATATAAGTGAAATATTCTTATACGGCGTAAAACACCAATCAAATAAATAAATAATAAATAAATTGACCTGCACTTTAAGATTACTCTAAATTAAACCTCAATTAATTTGACCAATTAGGTATAACCTAAATAAGGATTCAGTTTTAAAACATAATTATTCATAAGATTAAATAAGAATAAAATGTATTGTTCAGGGGCACATGTGAACTTCACAAAAATTTTAAAATAACCTTGTTCAATTAAGAGAACATGCATTCATCTAACACGACAAAACGTACACTATGTCTGTGGTCAAATTTGTTGAGCTGAACCTTGAACGGCTGTTCAAGGGGATCTGTTTTGTATTATATGTAGTTTGAGAAATGGATATACTTTATGCTGTATTTCGCCTAACGTTGTGTGTTTTTCAGGGGACGAATTTTGCTTGATTCTGATTGATTCGTCCACCTTATAGGGCCACTTTAATAAAGCTTTCATGTGATGTCTGATTGATTTCATATCAGAAAAACTTGTTTGATGTTTTAGGCATCAAAAGTATCATTTTATTCCCCATATGTGCTTCTGAAAGTGCCGTTCTACAAACTAAACTTTAGATCAAATTCATTATGCCTGTTATAATCTATTAAGGTAGTACCCAATGTATTGGCAATGACCAACTAAAGGATGGAATTTTCTGCATGTAAGTATGCCTATGTGTTTATGGGTCTATTTTACTGCGCTCCACAATTATTCATTTGGTCAACTTTTACCTTGGCAGGTGTGTTAGCTGGGGATTCATGACGAAGTGCAGTGTTCATGGATATTTACACCAGCTTTAGAGGTTGCTGGAATAGAGCAGAGATAAAGATGACTGCATAACATGGCATGATTATCTGTGGAATATAAGCATGATTACCTGTAGAACATAGACATGACTACCTGTAGAACATAGACATGATAACCTGTGGAATATAGGCATGATTACCTGTAGAACATAGGCATGATTACCTGTAGAACATAGGCATGATTACCTGGGAAATATAGGCATGATTACCTGTGGAACAGAGGCATGTTTATCTGTAGAGCATAGGCATGATTTCCTGTGAAACATAGGCATGGTTACCTGTACAACATAGGTATGATTAAGTATGGAAAATAGGCATGATTAAGTATGGAAAACAGGCATGATTACCTGTGGAATATAGGCATGATTGCCAGCAGAACATAGGCATGATTGCCTGTGGAATATTGGCATGTCTACCTGTACATGTATGTCTTTGTCTGTGCCATAGAACTCAACTGACGCTCCTTCCTGCCCCATCCCACACACTGTGCTGGGCTAATTTTGGTCCCCCAAGTCGATGGCATTCCTGGATGTCCATTTGCGAGCAGGATTTACTGCTGTGTTCAGCCTGTTGAATGAGTAAACACCACTTAGTCTACACAACATAATCATGCAGTCTTCAGAATTTCAAGGGTTTTAACGTGAGATCATTTTGTTGAAGCAACCGGTAGATTCCAATGCATCTTTGCTGTGGGAACGTACGTCTCTGCCAGTTGCATGACATACATTTTGCGTGCATGGCATACAGATATATCTATAGTTATGTATTGCTCCTAGAAAAGCAGAAGTGTTTTGAAGTTTATATGCAGATGGTTGGAATCAATGCATCAAAACAAGACATTCATATACCAGCTGTCAACCAATAATTTCAGCCATTATATAAGGTATATATGATATTTATGAAGACCCGTTATCCAATGTGATAAATTAAAGTTTTGACATTGATCAAAAGTAATAATTGATGACATATTTACCTTTAAAAATGTATTTTTTGGTGCGTCGTACACACTCCATTGATACTGTTGCGGCAATTATTAACTTACCTGTCTGCCTACACCTTAAAAGTTTATGCGGGTGATCAAAATATAATCCTACTTGATATAACTCCAAGTTTTCAGAACCAAACGTAATATTTTAATTATGACTTATTTGCCTTTAAAAAGGTATTTTTGGGGACAATAATTAATGTTTTACTGATCCTCTTTTGAAGTGGATGATAGCTATTAATTAAGCTAATTGGAGATGTACGTTCCTTGATAATTTATGGTCAGAACCATATTTGATCTCTACAGGACACTTATCAATCTCTGTACATTCAGTTAAGACTTGAATTGTTTTTTTTTCTTTTCTTCCAAATTCAGATAATTGAAAATGTTGAATTTTTGTGTCAAGGTGCCAAAGGTATATTATTTAATAAAGTTTAGCTCTATCTAGGATGGCGTGATTGTCTCAGAATTTAGGAGTGGTGATGTCTGTGTTAATTGTGAGCCTAGTAGTTACTTGTGGCCTAATATGTGTATAGACACACATGTCTTTGGAATGATTTTTTGTGGGTGTTTAACACAGGATCATAGCATCAATCCAGCTTGGACCTGGGTGGCCATTATGCATGTTATGAAGAAAAATTCAGGTGCCCCATTTCAAAACATTGGCCCTTCCAATACCTGAGGTGGGTGGGTGGGTGGGTGGAAGGTGGGGGGGGGGGGGGAAGGAGGCTTTATTATAATTGACACAAGTGGGTTAATCAACAGTCTCAGGGATGTATGTGTGTGTGTCTGCATGTTGTAAAATGAGGAAAAGTGGGGCAAACAGGGAGAGGGGGTGGGGTGGAGGCCTGAGTGCCCCTGCTGGCTGAGCTCAAAAGGTCAGACTGCACTCTCAGGGCATACACATGCTAGGATTTATGTGGTCATCAGCATGTTGCGGTGTTAATGGGTATTTGTTTAGTGGTATAGTAATTAGCTGTGCAGACTCCCTTAGCCAGTACCAGCATATGTATATACTGACATGACTGATTGGGCATGGGGCAGCTGTAGGGATATACATGGAGTTAACTGCCACACAGTCGACTACATAGATGTATGTATTATCAGCGATCAAATAGAAGATTGGCCGGAATTGCCTGAAGCTGACCACTATATAGCTCTCACTTTTAGATACGCAGCTCAGTGTTCGGTCCATTCTTTCTTCTGTAATGCAGATACACAGATTTGTTTGGGAAGTATGTAGGACATGATACCCTCCTGGACATAGGTGAGTTTCATGCAACTCTTATAAATGCATTATTGACTTTAATTTAGAGCAAATACAGTAGTCCTTTTAGGGCCTTTATTAGCCTCTAAAATGACGTCTAAGGATGCATTTTGGACCTCAGAGCAAACACTCTTAAGACCTGTCATTTTACAACCTTCAATTTTATTCACCTCTAAGAATGCATTGTTGACCTTGGAGCAAATCCTGTAGTCATTTTACGACTTCTATTTGCCTCTAACATGACGTCTAAGGATGCATTTTTGACCTCAGAGCAAACAATCTTCAGACTAGTCATTTTTACAACCTTCAAGTTTATTCACCTCTAAGAATGCATTTTTGACTTTGGACAGCAAATACTCCAGTCATTTTGTGATACTTATTAGCATGTACTGAAGAATGCAGTATTGCATTCAGTTGACTTGGCATTGCAAATACTGTATTTTTGATGAAGGTCGCTAAAGGTTATCTTTTCCCGAAAAATGTATTTTTTGCATTTAATGATTACCTGTATAGGTGTGTGATCCAAATTAATTGTACATATACCAGGAATAAAGACTTAGTGCCTAACTAACTAATATATATATATATATATATATATATATATATATATATATATATATATATATACAGTATAGAAGAAAGATGACAAACTCAATTTGTTATACATACACATACCCACATGTATAACCGGTGTTGATGGACACATTTAGATACAGTTATTCTGTGAATATATACTGGTATAGTGACCAATATATTGATACGCTATCTGGATTATGGATTAATGATTGTATTGGATGGGATTTACATGTTTGTGCAGCTGTCTGTAACAGTTTAGCAGGTAAAAGTCTAGAACTCTCATGATGCTGTTTGTTAATTTACTGCAAAGTAATATAACATTTTGGGTGGGGTGTTTTGGGGACAAAGCTCTCACAAATTGCACTACTTAGCCTGCTTGCCCCTCCCCCCCCCCCCAAGAAGAAATGGTGATTTTTTGATTGATTTATATATAGTATATAATAATATACAATGTAAAAAACCTATTTGAACAAAAATATTTTGTTTTGACATAGAAGTTGCATTCTTTCTGCAGATTGATCACGTACATATGACAAAGGTCACAGAGATAATATTGTCCGAATAATCTCACTGAAGTCCCTGGTGAGATGTAATGATTTGGTGTTCCCAAATCCTCCACCCATCACCCTTCTATTCATTTGTTGTCATGTGGCTGATTTATGATGATAGAAAGGGCCTCTGTGGCCGACTTGATGGCGTGCTAGCGCAGCAAAATGACCTCTGAGCCTCTCATCAGTGTACCCGCCATGAGCTCAAGTCCAGCTCATTCTCACTTCCTCTTCGGCCATAATGTGTGGGAAGGTTAGCCAGCAGCCTGCAGATGATCTTGGATTTCCCCACGGGCTTTGCTCGGTTTCCTGCCACCATAATGTTATCTGTTGTCGTATAAGTGAAACTATTCTTTGGTACGGAGTAAAACACCAATTAAATAATAAATATTATGACTGACTACTGCAGTATCAAACAGTAATCAGTATTAATTTCTGATATTTATTGGATTGACCATGCTCTATCGTGCGCTTTATGGCTTCTTTCAGATGCATTTAGGAATTGGGATGGTATAGATTGACAGAGGCATTACTTATGGATAACGCTTTATGGTCAAAAACCATTAATTGCAGGGCTCACTTTGAGTCTTAACAAGCTCCAAAAAGAGCACCAATCAAGTACCTATGAAGTGCCTGCTTCAACAAGGCTTCAGTAGAAGGGCCTTTGAAGCCCCCAAATCTGACCTCACTGAGATAGAGGGAAGGGCTCCAGAAGGGCGTCCAAAAAATGCATATGGTCCTTCGTTTGTATTTATAATAGTAATATAATAGTAACTTGATGGTGCACATAAAGTACTTCATGGAGTGCCCTGGAATCCCCTCTGAAGCACACAGGAAGCCCTTCTGAGGTGCACAGGAAGCCCTTCTGAAGCACTCAGGAAACCTCTTTGGAGCGCACATGAAGTCCATATGGAGTGAATATGAAGCCTCTGTGGAGTAGCATGAGGCTGTTGAATTTCTATTTCTGTCAGTACCACTTTTGTCTTCTAGCTCTGAATCCGTTTGTTCGGATTTCTTTCATACGTGATGGAAATCACCATCATGAAAGATGCATGACAAGTTTCTAACCCATGTAGCGTGACTGCTTGTTTACAGAGACTTTGCTTCGTATTGCTATTCTATCGCTTACATGTTCACACTGCCATGTGCAGGTAGTGAGTCCCAACATTTTAAAGGGAGTATGGTTTTCTTCGTTTTGAAATGATCAGGTTTGTTCACATTTCATGGACAAGTGGTATGGTGAAATGTTATATATATCGGGTGGGCATAAAAAAATGGGCCATACTTTGATGCTGCATTGCTCAATTATCCTTTGGTCAAATACTTTCAAACTTTAGACATTCAAATGGCATAATTTAGTTTATGTACTGACCAGTTTTCAAGGTCATAGCTTGAGTAGTCTGTACACAGGGTTAAAATGAAAACATAGGCTCAAAAACGCATGTTCCGGTGACCCAGATTGCATCACCTGTCAGGTGTTATGAGTAGAGTGCGCAGTCAAGTGTCGTCTGGAAAATATGTGTGGCTCTAGTGTTAGAGAAACCATCCTGCCAGATAGGCACAAGTTTTGCTGAATCAAGATGGTTTACTCTGTGGTGGAAAAGGAATTGATCACCTTTTCAAGTCAAAAAGGTAGAACACCATTTTGAAATGTTTGAAACATGCGTTTTTGACTCTATTTTGATTTTGGTCCCATGAACAGAAACCTTAAAGGCTGAAATTGAAATTTGGTCTGTATACTTAGGACCTAATGGCTTTTTAGTGTGTAACTTTTTAGAAGCTGACGTAAGAGGGTTTCAGATATATTGAGTGTCAAAGTACGGCCCATTTTTTTACGCCCACCTGATATATGTACTGTTTTTAGTATAATTGTTTGATTGATTTTGTCATGGAAATAATCATCAATTGAATTTTGGCTCTATTCTAGGGATCAATTTAAGGCTACACTTTCTGCAGTGGAAAAACTGCCCAAGTTTGTAGAGTGCCTCTGATGTACCTTCTACTAGGCTGCTCAGCAGTAAAAGTTTGTGAAGCACCTTTGAAGCCCCCCATGGTGGCTGAATAATTATCTGTTTCAGAAGTGCCTTTCACAGACTGAACAGAAGTAAAAAAAACTGTTTGGGAAGCGCCCACTCCCCCCCCCCCCCCCACCCCGCCCCAAACTATGCTGTATGGGAGCAGAAAAATTGTTCAAGTTTTTGTTCATCCATATATTATTTTGTAAACATCTTCATTAAAAAGCTATTTGAACCACTATTCATCACTCAGTAAATGTTGATTCTAATTTTTTGTTGCTTTTATTTATTTCAGACTAAACGCTTGTGGAGAAAATGAGGAGAGTTTTAGCCAGTCAAATGGCTGGAATATATCGAGAGTAACATTGTGTGACAAAATTCTCAAAAAGTGAGATGCCGTCAAGACGCGGGTTCTTGGCGCCCCAGAACACATTTTTGGATACCATAGCAACGAGATTTGATGGCACACGTGAGTAGATTGGTTTTTTGTCAGCTAAACTGTTGTTGTCATTTTTTGTCATAATTTTTTAATATTTCAGGTCTTGTTCTTATTTCAGAAATGTTTTTAAAGAAATGTGACTTTTGCTCAGACATCATTGCTTTCAAGGTTAACAATGTTGTTACAGGTTGCTGTATTTTATGTAAGTCAATAGGCAGTTCAGATTGGCACCCTGATCCATACATTATGAATTGTTTTATTGTGTGCTTTGATTGTACGTGTAACATGTTAGAAAAGGTCATAAAAAGGTCATGTTGTTTCTTATAGAAAAGTGTGCAAAACATGATTTATGATATTTTGCCATTATATCAAGTAAGATATTCCTTATGAAAGAAAATGTCAAAGATGGTTTCTGTTCCCGGGAGAAGGGGTGCAAAATTCTATCCTGACATGATATCCTGTGATCTGGCAAAACATAGTCCTACAGCGGACTCCCTCACTCCCAGCCACCACCACCCCCCCCCCCCCCCCCATCCTACACACACCTCCACCTCTTTGGGAGTTAAGCCTACAGGCTAGGACAAGAAAATAATCATTAACAAATGTTAGGAAGTGCACAGTTTGCTGAAGCGTTGACAAACAGGTCTTGTCCAGGAACTAAGGTCTGGCTAACGGCGTCATTAAACCCCCCAGAATCCTTCGCTTTGTCAAAGGCGTGTGACATGTGAGGGCTACAAGCATGATTCCTGGTTTTTATTGGAGGAAGTTGTGTGGTTGTTGTCATTGTAATAAAAAGAAATGAGCTTAATGACATTCGAACAGCAAAAATTTGATGTTTTTTTTTGCCGTGTATTCAATTTACGCTCCGCTGTCACAGGATCATGTATAGTCATGGACATTTCAACAGTTTGAAGCTGACTGATCCCTTGCGGGGAAAACACTGTGCATAGTGGTTTGTTGTTTGTTTTTTTTTGTTTTTTTTTTTTGATGTTATATTTTGTTTTTTTTTTTGCAGAGGCTGAAACAGCTGTTACATGATATGTTCAGAACATTTATGAAATTCTTCTGTTATGGCTCTTATTGATTTTATAAAAATAATAAGCTGCTGTACATAACCTAAAATTTCGTCCATGACAAAGTTGCCCATTTTGTCTGAACCCGAAAGTTGATCTTGAAAAGGAGTTAGTAAATGTTTTTTAAGCTAGGTATAGGATGATGTCTTGTTGGAATAAATTTGAAAAGTTGCGGTAGTGGAAAAGAGTACTTTATCTCTTAATTTGCTTAGCCCTCTCAAGAGGAACTTTTAACGTGCAAATTATTAGATCAAATATACAAGAAGTACTTCAAAAGTGTGTATTTAATCATACTATACAAGTAGGCTATGCTGTGAATATATCAAATGTGGGACTGTCAATGCACTTATTTCTGGAGAGCAGTATGCATTTTTCCCAGACCCATGGTTGGCTGATGTCTATAATGTATTGTTCACTTGGCGACATATCTACAGTGTATTTTTCACTTGGCAACATATCTACAATGTATTGTTCACTTGGCAGCATATCTACAATGAATTGTTCACGTGGCAACATATATACAATGTATTGTTCACTTGGCTATATATTTAAAAGCTGTGAATAATGATGCGCTTTTTGCTTTTTGATATAAAAAAAGACACCAAACTAATGTCAAGTCTATTTTCTGTTACAGAACCTTAATTGTATAAGTATTGCATTTTTTCATGTATTTTTGACAGATTGATGAGTGTAAAGATGTTTTCTAAACAGGGTCGCTAAATCAAATGTATGCAATACATTACTTGGCAATATTCTAAGCATTGGAGTGTTTTAGCTTATTTCAGGTTTTATTTCTCAGAATTTAGGAGAAAGAAAACCATAGATTTTTTTGTCTGTACGTGTGAAATGTATATTCGTGTTATCCGTGGTTGTGGAGTGGCTGTGAAATGTGGTGTATTCCAGTTACCCGTGGTTGTGGAGTGGATGTGAATTGTGGTGTATTCCTGTTACCCGTGGTTGTGGTGTGAATGTGAAATGTGGTGTATTCCAGTTACTCGTGGTTGTGGTGTGAATGTGAAATGTGGTGTATTCCAGTTACCCGTGGTTGTGGAGTGGATGTGAATTGTGGTGTATTCCCGTTACCCATGGTTGTGGTGTGAATGTGAATTGTGGTGTATTCCAGTTACCTGTGGTTGTGGTGTAAATGTGAAATGTGGTGTACTCCAGTTACCCGTGGTTGTGGTGTGGATGTGAATTGTGGTGTATTCCCATTACCCATGGTTGTGGTGTGAATGTGAATTGTGGTGTATTCCAGTTACCCATGGTTGTGGTGTGAATGTGAATTGTGGTGTATTCCAGTTACCCGTGGTTGTGGAGTGGTTGTGAAATGTGGTTTATTCCAGTTACCCGTGGTTGTGGAGTGATTGTGAAATGTGGTGTACTCCAGTTACCCGTGGTTGTGGAGTGGTTGTGAAATGTGGTTTATTCCAGTTACCCGTGGTTGTGGTGTGGATTATATAACATCTTAGGTTGTATGAATATCTGCACATTCATTCTTTTGGCATCTTTTCTCAATTTTTTAAATTATTCTTCAGTTTTCTGAGGGTGTACAAATAAAAATTAAATAAAAGTCAAAGTAATCTTATTTGTAGGAAACGTAGATTGTCTCTATACAGTTTTTTGTTGAAGACGTATTTAATTGATTCTACATCCACCTTATTTGGCCACTTAAGAATTTTTTTTTTTTTTTGTGAAATTTGATTAATTTCTTATCAGACAGTCCTGACAAAAATTGGCATGAAATATACCATTTTAAGGCCTTTATGTGATTCTGAATGTGCATTTTTACAGGCCAAGTGTGCATTTTTACAGGCCAAATGTGCATTTTTACAGGCCAAACTGTAAGGGGAAATACAGCACATATACTAGCTCTCACCACAATGTCAGGTCTAGCCACCCACATATGAGTGAGTTTGTTCCCCGGCATTTTTTTCCTCGCAAAATAAATCTCATTGCCATCATGCAAAAAAAAAAAAAGTTTAACAGAATTTTGGGGATCATTTCTGTTGGGTTTGCATGGAATGCATTGGGTAGGAGGATATCACAAGAGGGCTGACTTGTAAAACAAAACAGAAATTGGCATGGCCTGGTAGAAGGCTTACTATTGTTACAGTTGTGTAGCCATGCAGATAGCAGTTGTAACGTAGCTTTTCTCTAGAATTGTGTTTACGTCCTTTTATTGATAATGATTTTTAGATAAATATATGCGTGGCTGCCTTGCTGGGGTCAATTCAGGCTTTACTGATGTTACACTGAGTACGTTGTCGAGGTTCTAAAGCTTGTCGCGAATTGCTAAACATTCCGTGATACAAATTGTGTTAGCTGGAGGTGTATAGGCTTCTTCACGAATCCGACTAAACTTAATCATGTCAGGAAGTGGAACCATGTCCTCTTTTATCAAGAAATTTGTTGTAATCTTCCTTAAAGTAATTTCCTTTTCATCCTGACAGAATGTGGATTATTCATTGACATGCTGCTTGAAATAGAGAGGGCAAAAAAAAGACTTTGTGACCTTTTTTTGTTGTGAATTCTTCATGTATTTTATTGTAGACATCAGCAATGATTATTGACAGTTGGAATTGATTGCTTGCCGTATTTTGCAGTTGCTTTTTTTGAGTGAATTGCTTAAAATAATAGGCTGTGCCGGGCATGAATGTAAGGGCTTTTATTGACCGATCTGCAACTTTTATCGTAAAATTTATCCTAGCTCCAAGGAATAGGAATAAACACTACATAAATGCCTGTGAAGCCTTAAGTATTACACCTCATTATTATAATGGTTCACAGCACTCACAATTTGAAGTATTAACTCAAAATGTCGTCTTCAATTTTAAAAAAAAAATTCTGATTAGTTTAATTGTTTTATTAGAATTTTCTTTCAGGAACAAAGAACCGGTTAAAATGTCAGATGAATTTGATAGCTTAGAGACCACATTATTACTAGCTTCAGAAGAATGAGATGTGCACGGACATTTTGAGTTTGGACTACTGTGGGTGATGCCAGATCAGTAGGGAAATTTCTAGTTGGAACTCTTATGGCTGAAGGTAAAAAGTCTTTCTGTATCATGTGACCTGTAGGGATGGCTTAGACATCTATTAGTGATCACATTTACTGTAATATGGGCAAATGAAAGAAAGTTCCCGAAAAGTAATTTAGATTAGACGAACAATGGAGAAAATTTGAGCAGCTGAACGTTTGTGAACTTCAAGAGATCCCATGGGAAAAGGGTGGCATTTGTGCTTCTGGAACATGGTGAGGTATGCGATTAGTAAATTAATGTCCACAAAGGGTGCCTAACATTTTCACCAGTCACATGATGCAGTTTTTACCTAGGATGCCAGAGGAGTTTGAACTCGAATCCCCTCCATAGTTTTTTGTGATCACAGTTAAGCGGTTAGCCTTAATTGATCTTTAGATCTTTCAGTGGCAATGGTCGTCAGAGCTATATAAGTAAGGCGCATAACTATACAAGAGCTAGATTCAGGCCTTGGTCAAGGGACAGACATTCACAGGTTTAAGCCTGTGATTTAACTTCCAGGAAAGCAGCATCATTGCTGAATTTTGAAAAATTTGGTACACACGTAGGGCAGCTGTTAGTGTGGTGATTTGTGTGCATATAGCTGTGCATGCATGTGCTGTACATATTTAGCTTAGGGCATCAAATTTAAGGGAACAAATGCTAGTTATGCATGATATTGACATGTGCAGGTTGTTCCCCATGCATGTAACCTACCTGCAGCTGCTACCCGCTGTTTATGCAATTTGATGCTGCGATTATCGCCGAAAGTGGGTCATTCCTTAATCATTATATGCCATACATCAGGCAAATGTGTCATGCGCCCAACATCGTAATGACTGTTTAAGAAACGCGATACTATCATTGTACGCAGAACTCAAGATTATGACACATCTGATGTGCACCGGTATCGTAGCTTATTTGTTTGCAGGTGTGAATTTAATCCGTCTCTGTCGCGGTGTACCGCACCTCTGTCTCCTGAAGGTTATGCGGACCGGAGGTTTATCTGAGCCGAATCGCGTTAGTCGAAGAGCGTCTAATCCTCCGAGAGCTTTATGACGCATATTTGCCAGATTATGTTGCGGTATCAGAAGGGCTGTTGTGGTTCCCGTTAGCTATAATAGCTAGATTGGAAAAAAGAGGTTTTTAAGTTAATGTGGCAAGGATATGTTCAGTCCACTGTGCTCGAGAGTGCTTCAGGCTGTGACAGTTTTTTTTAAAAATACCGATTTCCTGTTTCCCACAGACCAAATACATTGGATGCAGGAAGACTTATCTGTGCGCAAGAGAGCAGCCTAGACTATGATTTAGAAGTCAATGATAATTGTTTGGCTATGGAGGTAAATTTTGAATGTGCTAACTTCTAATTGACCAGTTTAGAGGGTTGTTTCTTAAAGTATGGGAATAAGGATGGCATGTCAACTAATATGGTGATGTGTTTGTGTGGTTTAAGGTTTCACCTTCCATTGAAACTTTATGAAGGTCATGAAATCTAAGATTAAATGATGGTAGTAAAATCAGAGGCTTTTTTGAAAAAGAACAACAGTCTTTCATTTTGTTAATTTCACTGTTGATCATTGTAAGCGCAGATTTACATGTCAAAATTTTGGAGCTGTGATCTCTTCAGGTGTTGAACCCATGACCTTTATATCAGATGAAGTCAGCACTGAATCACCTGAGAGCAATCCATAGTTACGACCATCGATCAGCTCATGGTCTTGGTGGTTGAAATTTTCCTTATTCTAAGATGACTAGCTTAAAACCTGATGTGCATGTGTAATAGGGCTCTCTCAGTGAACATATATTCTGCCTTTTCATTGGATAAACAGCTTAATCACGAAAATTCAATGAAAAACCATACCCAAGAACCCCCCCCCCCCCCCTCCCTAAATGTTAACTTGCAAGAAAAAAAAAAATAATGGTTGGGTAAAATACTGTGAAGGGACATATACCCTGCTATATCAGACATGTGAAAGGCATGAAGAGAAAAAAATTTTTTTCTTTGGATTGAAAACATTTTGATGAGTTTGACTCAAAACATTAAATTTTGCCCACTGAGTTTTATTTAGTAAAAAATGGATTCAAGCATGCATATACAAGTACAATTCACCTTATGGTTCCCCAGCCTGTGAGTTAATGACTCATTGAAGGGATGAAACATTTGTTCTACACTGCGATGCCAAAATGTAGTATATATGCCAAGTAACAATTCATTTATTTATTTATTTGATTGGTGTACTTCTTTCGCAGTTCTCAGGAATATTTCACTTATACCACGGCAGCCAGCATTATGGTTGGAGGAAACCGGAAAGAACAAGTGGGAAACCCACGACCATCTGCAAATTGCTGGCAGACCTTAATCTCACTTACGCCTGGAGAGGAAGCCAGCATGAGCTGGACTTGAACTCACAGTGACCGCATTGGTCCTGGGTCATGTTGTCACACTGTCACGCTAACCCCCTTGACCACGAAGGGCCCATAAAAAAATTAATAATCTGGAATTTTTATTAATTTGTCATGTGTAAAAAGTCAATTTGTAAAAAGTCACATGGTTTTCTTTAGGCTGTGTCCACAACTTTGAATTTACCTGTCCGAAAGCTTGACTACCTTAGTACAGCTTTTCACCTCTGTCAAGTGAACGTATAGATAAAAAAAGGAAATTAATTAATGCTCAGAATAATCTCCTGAGGCTCTCTTTATTGCTATAAAAAAATAGCTGCTTTTGTTGGCTCACAAACACACACACACAAAAAAAATTGCTTTTGTGCGTTAGTGGTTAGAAGTCACTTTCACATGTATGATCACTTTGATTGATACTGGATATATGGGATTGATTGGTTCCAGTTGGTTCTCTGGTTTGTAATTTCCAGCATTAAATCTGACACCCAAAACTCACCAAGCGAATAAAAGGACTAACCACTACAGTTATATCCTGATCAAACGTCGTATGTTGTAACCATGGCGACAGCGCATTATGATGACTTAGTCAATATGGCTTTGTAGTCAAACTGACAATTAGAGGGACAAATTAATTAATTTTTTTCACCGGGGAATATTTTTTTTTTTTTTTTTTCGCAACCATGCACACTTTGGTTGTAAGGATTATTATCAAAATGACGACTATGCATGTTGTCACATTCATTAATCAGGCACATTATTTAATGAGGGAGAATGATCCTAGCTGGACCAATCACCTCTGTTTTTATTGCGTATATATACCTTAGAGATTCTATTTGCATACTGGAGTCATTGTCCCATGAAAAGTAATGCTAACAAAACACGCAAACCGCCATAAGGATCGACCCGCGGTAATTTCACTGAGCTTGCACGCTTGATTGGTTAGTGTTTGTCAGAACGTACTATGTGTAGTAGAGATTGAAGTAGAAATAAAATAAAAAAAAAAAAGAAAATTGATGAAGAATGCATTTTCATCTGGATATTTTTATAGGGGTTGCTGATACTCAGATAAAGTGAGTCTTTATATATTTTTTTTCAAGAGTTTCTTTGACAGCTTGTGAAGTTGCGTAGGCCTACATCGAAATCTCTTTTTATTGGGTGTCAGAAAATGAAAATCGGTCAACTGCTTTAGAGTGCAGTGTTCTATTTTTCTGGCGGCATTTGTGTAAAATAACTGAAAAAAGAAAACAGAACACGATTAAGAAAACAGGTCACTGGGAAATTAATTGATCTTCAACTGAATAAGTAACCTCTACCTTTTTAAAGTGCCGGGGTTTTAGGGACTTTTTTCTCTCCTGTAATTGGTTTTTGAGTAATACTAAAATCCAGGCCAACTAGCTTTGCATTTTTTCTGGGCATTAAAATTTTATGATTGTAATATCAGGTACTATTTCAGATTAGTGGAGACTATTTGTTTACATTAAGATTTAAGACTGTGTAATTTGTAAACCCAGTTTTAGATTGCAGTGTTCCTAATAAGCCCACAACTATTATGATTTGTCAGTTGAAATAAATATTATTTTATAGAAAACTGCAATTTATTTATTTGATTTTGTTTCACACGTAGCCAAGACAAGCAGCTTGGTAGATCACCCAGGTCTGTCTGTTAATTGATCAATTTTTGGACATCCTGTCTTTTTACATGGACCACAATATAGTGGGAGGAAACTGGACAGTGCCTGGGGGAACCCACGCCCATCCGCAAGGTGCTGACAGACCTTCCCACATACGGCCGGAGAGGAAGCCAACATGAGCTGGACTTAAACTCACAGTGATCGCATTGGTGAGAGGCTCCTGGGTCTTTATGCTGTGCTAGTGCGCTAACCAACTGAGCCACGGAGGCCCAAAAAGCTTGGTATATATATATATATATATATATATATATATATATATATATATATATATATAGGTCTTCAAAGACATTTGATGCCAACACTGAAGTTATCTGATTAGAATATTAAAGTGGATGAATCACTCGGAATCATCATTTAATCATTTGCATCATTTCAAAAATGGTAAACTTTAGGTGAAATGCAATCAGTATTTGCTTAACGAGGAGGCGTGTAGTTCCAGATGATGCGCTTATTATGTGATGTCGCAGCTGTTGCAATTTTTTTGTGCACATTGTTGTTATATCTGAACCTAAAATGTCGTTTATATGTTTTTCTCATCCTTTCATACAACAGCATTTCTATGAGTACCATTTATCGTTTCCATTTTGAGTTCAGTGATATTTTGCTGTTTAAAGATTCTGAAAAGAATAACTTGAACAAAGATTACAGCTGTATGTCATTTTGATAATATTTGTGAAGCGTGTGTGCAGTTTTCAGTAAGTGTCCATTGTTAAAAGAAATTCACTGACAATAAATTACGATATCTATGAAATGAAAGGGTTCAAGTGAGGTATTCTGGCTCATAAACAACTTCTGCTTCTTATGTAGGGATATTTGTTTTTTGTTTTTTTTTTTTTCTTGTCTGGCTCATTGGAATCTCATATTGAATCCTTTCCTTTTTTTTTTTGCGATGCAGCGAACTTTTTATTGAACAACAGTAATTGTGGGCTATCAAGACGTGCCTGATTGGTATTGGCTTTTCAGACCTCGCGAGACAACAAAGGAAACGGTTATTGTTGTTTCGAGGGCTTCTGGGAAATACCATGCGACTGTTTTGCGAGGATGAAAAGAAACGATCGTTAATGATTCAACAAAAGGGAAAAATGTTCAGGGTGGATTTGTGGGTGTTGTACCAAAGGCTGTGCGTGTTTGTGCACTGTGCGCCATAGTTAGCAAAGCGCTACAAGAAGAAAAAAAAGTAAAGAAGAAAAAAAAAAGTCAGTGTGGTTTGGATCAGTGATCTACACATTGCCAATGGAATTCATCCAGTGGTAACGGGCAAATATTTCCTTTAGGCTTTATGGGTGTATAGCTACTTAAAGCTCCTTTTACGTGTGTTTAGGTGGTGACATTTCTGTTCTGTTTCTAGTTTTTTTCTCATTGAAAAGTAAAATTTTTTTGTTTTGCTTCGAATTTCCTGAGGTAATATACTTCCAGGAAAAAATTAGAATAAAAAAACGACATATTTTTAAAGCTTCTTCTTTCAGGCCCTCAATTACCTGTCAAAAATTTTGCTTTTGTGTTTGTCTGGATATTTGTATTTTATCAGTAAATTATCCTAGGAAGGGCAATATATGTTTGTTTGCCAAGAAGAAAGTTTCTAAAAGAAAAACAAGGAATTCAAACAAGAAGACCCAGTTTTTAAGTGGTAAGATACTTAGTTTTTTCTTGATCATGTGAAAGTAGACATGAAATCCCCCCCCCCCGAACACCAAAATGTGTTTTCCTTCTTAAATAGATATATTTGAGCATTTAAAATGTGCTTGAATTTTTTTTACAGAGAATGGCAGCACCAATAATGTAATATGTTTGTCATTTTTTTCATTTCATCTCTTTTTTTTATTCAGCCTGTAGCACCTACTAATTAAGCTAGGCAGATGAAAGATGGCTGATTATCAGATATCATCAACTTTGTAGATGGAATATTTGGATAGTGAAGATCACAGTGATGAAAAAGAAAATGTGAGGTGGAAGCAGCAGGTTCTTAATCTTTAGTCTGATGTATATATTAAGCCAGTTTATTTTTCTTAGAATTTATGTGCTGGAGTAGGGAGATTCAGTACTGCTCAGCGTATGCGACGTTAGCTTTAGCCAAGCCTGTGTAATTCTTCAGTCTTTTCGCCTGTTTGCAAAGTGTGTTTGTGAGTGTATTCTGAAGACATTATTCTGTGTTGACTTAGATAAAATAATAGTTTTCATGAAGCTCTGAAATTGGCCAATCCAATCAATGTAGTTTTGTTTCCAAAATCAAATCTAAAATGTGCATAAAACTGCACTGAAAGTTGCTTTGTCGGTTTTCAAAAGGTTGAGGAATTAAGGTACAATTTATGAAGGTCAACATACACATGCCTATTATGTCTGGAATTGGAGACTCGAGGACGAGTTACACAAAAGGCTGAAATGACAACAGAACGCATAGCTTTCTTCCGTGGCGTTGCAGTGCGTGTGTACTACATGAATGTTCAATGAGCACACAATACATAGATAAATGTGACGTAATAAAGGAAAGAACAAATGAGTTCACAGTTTTGGACCGTCTTGATGCAGGCGGGAAGGGGTTTTATGAGTTGCCCATTACCCAGTGTATACTCATCAATTGGTGGAGTTGACGGCATGTACTTAATAGGAGAGTTTCGTGTTCGAACTGATGAACTGTCATAGATAAAGGTAGAAAAAGTCCAGCTGTATCAGGTGACCTGTCACAAATTTTCGGCAAGTGTTGTTGATCACATTCACTATGAGCGTCTGAAAAAAGTGTCATTAAAAGTCATTTAGTGAGTGAGTGAATGCATGGGGTTTAACGTTGTACTTAACAATCTCTCAGTCATATGACGACGAATTAAAAGTCATTTAGAGTAGACGATTAGTGGAGAAAACTGAGAATCTGATCATTTGTGAACTTGAGATGTTCCTAAATGAAAGAGTTGTCAGTTGTGCCTCTGGAAAAGAGTGAGATAGGTGATAGGTAAATTAATGTCAACAAAAGTTACCATACATTTTTCATGTCACATAACTAGTACAGTGTTACTGTTCTTACCTTTCACGACAAAAGAGCTACAATGTACTTGAAACTCCCCTATTCACCCTTACTAAATTTTGATTATGTATAGTCTATCAAAATAATATTGTTGCCTCATGCACCTTAATTATGCGCATTATTGATTTTGTACGGAGTGATGAAAAACTGTGTCACTTGCAAAAAGTCAGACTTTATGTGAAAAGCAATATATTCGAAATATGGAGAAACAGACACAGGTAAATTGATCTCGAAACCACAGTTTGGGGTAACCCTGACACATTAGGGATTGGGTCCATTATAATGTTGTCTCTCAGGTACTCCATGTGGCAGACAGACTGTGTATTCATTTGCTCTGCTGGGGTGGTGTTTATTATTGGTAATGTGATGGAAGTACTGCGCCATCTACATTTTCCTAGAGTTCGTCTACAATTACACGGCATTCCCAAAATCCACCATAGTTACAGTGTTTGTCCAGACTGAAACATAACACTGTCTGATCGTGATGAAATGAATGAATGCTTGCGGTTTAGCGTCGTACTTATCTGATAGTGATATTCACCGGGTGAAATCACCATCAGTGATGATCGAATGTTTGGTCGAGTTGATAAATACTGGTTGTGCTGTGTTATGTGTAATGATATCACAAATGATATTCTGTTTTTTGATATCAGCTGACTGTTATAGGTATGTAGTTATCAAAATCAGATTTTGTCTAAATGGTTTGAAATGGTGGGATATATGTATACTAAAGAATCTTAAAGACCATTATATTTTTGATTTCAGTCTGAAATATCCACAACTTTCGCCCAAAATGCAGTTCAAATGTGGAGATATATATGTTACGACATTTTCATATTGACTTCTACATTTATTTATTTATTGGATAGTTGTGTAACACCATCTTCGAGAACTTTTCAGGTAATTATGCAATGAGGGTCACTTTTTTGGGTGAAGAAAGCAAAGTGATATAAACCAACCTTGCAAGTGTCAGATAACGAAATGGTATTCAACGAATGTTACAATGTTGAAACAGCTAAAAGCATCGTTGACTACTTAATTATATGGTCAGGTAGACCCCAAGGTAGGGGTAAATTGATCCACATTCTATACGTCTTTGTTAACGTTACATTAACGCTAAATTTAAAGATACATGTGTACATAGATTATCAAATGTTCTTTATTGTTTAAAATTTTATATCTCATTAAATTGATTGTGCTGCCTCACTCTAATAGTATGCTGAAGACGTCATGCAGATCTAAAAGGAAACTTTGAGAAGCAGTATACTTGTTGTGGGGCCTGAATTTATAGTTAACAGAACTGGCATGCCTGTAACTTAGCTGTATTACTAACCATTGAAGACCAATTGCCCTAATGCCACCTATGTTATAAGTGTGGCGTATTGGTATGTCACATGTGGACAAGTTCGTCAACAACTTGCCAAAGGTTGGTGGTTTATGGGAGGCACTCCGATTTTCCACCCATAAAGCTGATCGCCATCATGTGAGAGAAAATTTCTTGAGTATAATGTTAAACAACAAATTAAATAAATAAATAAGTAAATAAATTACACCCTAGTTACCTTCAAACCTACTAGCACTATATACTTATTGCGCTGTTCACAACATGGCTATTAAGAAAATTCCAAGATCGCAGATTTTACGTTTTTGTGCTTTTAATGGCATTGAAACATTTGCCATTGGGGTCTGTTGTTAAACTGAGGTAGAGTGTCCATTATCGTTTCGAGTACATAATGCTATACAAACATCACACACGTATATTTTCCCTAGGGCTTGGTCGTATATGTTCGTGGTGGTCAGACGTCCGACTCAGAGATAGTCACAACTGTTTGCTCTGACTCGGAAACGTAACACCCTCCGATATTAAAACTCGCAGGGCGAAACACGTCGCCAAAGATGAGCTGTCAAGCAATGCTGAGTGCCTCATGGACCGTTTTTTTTGTTTTGAGCACTGACAACAAACGCACCACAGAATTAAATGGCTGTAAATATTTGTACGAGGCGAGAGTTGTCGTGAAAAACCAATTGAAGCGTTTCGTCCGGGTATTCTCCTTGGGCTCGGATTAACAGCTCATCAATAATACCGGGTGGGTTATATTTTTTTTCTTTGTTTTTTTTTTCTGCCCCTACTCACAGATACATGTTTTTAATGGATTTGATCTCTTCTATCTCACTGCGAACTTTGTACAACCACAATTGTGTGCGAGATGTGCTGGTTTTTTTTTTGCTATATTTCACAATAATTCACTGTCCCATATACCACACATTGAAGCCAATTCACCGCGCAAATATGTGCCATTCTCAAGTCTATTTGTATTACTCATAAAACAACGGCATCGATCGTGTATTGGGAAATTCCAACACGTTGTCGTTTCTCCGGAGTTATTTATGAAAGATAGTATTCATGAACCAGACTTTTAACCAGAATTGAATTATTCATTATTTCTCTATTTTTGGCACTGTTCAAGTTTTTTTTGTTGTTGTAGCGAGGTTTTTAGTGAGGCTTGGTTGCCCTAATAACTAGTTGTTGACTTAATGCCAAGTGATTTTATAGCAAACTTGACCTTATATAAGAATTAACACAACAATTTGTGGTTTATATCGTATAACTGTTTTCCGACTCTAATGATCCTACTAGCCAGGTTTCATGAATCTAACTTGTTTGTAATTTACACCCTAATTAAGTCTGTAATGTTTGTCATATTTTTGTGTGTACACATTGCAGTGGTAATTGTCAGTAATTTGCAGATCTCTGTTGAAGCCAGATTTTTGTTGAAGCCAAACTCTCAGATTTCTCATGAAACCATGTCATTCTTAAAGCCAGGTCTCCTTTGGGGCCAGGTTTCCTTTGAGGCCAGGTTTCCTTTGAACCCAGATCTCTCTTGAAGCCAGACTCTCTTTTAGCTAGATTTCTCTTTAAACCAGGTCATTCTTAAACTGAAGCCAGGTCTCTCTTGAAGCGAAATCTCTCTTGAAGCAAGATGTCTCTTTTAAAGTCAGATTTTTCTTGAAGACAGACTCTCTTTTAGCCAGATTTCTCATGAAACCAGGGCGTTTTTAAAGCGAGGTCTCTTTTGAACACGTCTCCTTTGAGGCCAGATGTCTCTTAAAGTCAGATTTTTCTTCAAACCAGGTTATTCTTAAAGCCAGGTCTCTTGAAGCCAGACTATGTCTCGGCCAGATTTCTCATGAAACCAGGCCATTCTTAAAGCCAAGTCTCTTTTGAAGCCAGGTGTCCTCTAAAGCCGGACCTCTCTTGAAGCCAGATCTATATTGCAGCCAGGTCTCTCTTGAGGCCTCACCTCTTTTGAATTGAGCCAGATTTCTCATGAGTTGAAGCCAGATCTCTCTTGAAGTCAGCTTAAGGCCATTCTTAACGTCAGTGATCACTCTTGAACCCATGGTCACTCTGGACATGCTTGAAACCGGGACTCCTAGTGTTTAGTGCAATCATCTGCATTTGATGTGCAGTACATGTAGCATACTCTACATGATTTAAAATTTGACCACAAAAGGGCATTTTTGGAGGCAAATAAATGTCCTGGGTGCTAATATATACATCTTCCCTGTGGGATATCATTCTACCCTCTCAAAGCACCTTTCTAAAATCGACAGAATTCCCATAATCAAGAAAAATGAGCAGCTTTGTCAAGGGCGAAAGTTTATATATATATATATATATATATTAGATTTCCGGCCTGGAAATAAAAAGCAGAAGTGGGGCATTGACTCCTGCATCAAATAGTATTTTGACAGGGGCCAAGTGTTTGGTACAGGACAAAACTATCACCTAAAGAACATTGTAACTTGTTTGACAATGTGAATAGCTGGAAACTGTGCCATATTACTTCCTGCCTCGACTTAAAAACTTATTTCCAGTCTTGGAGTTAGTTCATTTGTTAGCTGCGCTTTATTTTGTCTAACTTTGTCCTAATTATAGCCATTTTTTTATCATTTAATGTTTGATTTTAACTAAATTTTGTCTAAATTTGAAAGAGTCTTTTTCTGATTATAAAACTGTTACCTTAGTTAATGTAGTTTTAATTAAATCAAAAATACCCATGGATGTTTATAGCGTATTGTAAACTGTATCTAATTGAGTGATCTTCTCAGTAATAGTTAATGTGTGTCTCTCTGCCCGTCCCCAGCTTGTTAGCATTTAACTTGAGGATGAATCAGAAAAGATTCCGGAAGCGTGAATAGAAATGTAGGACCCTAGACATATTGTTAATCTCTTAATTGCAGAGCTATTCTTGTACCTGTTGCTATTCCTGGTGTTCCTTCTGCTATTAAAGGAAGATGCACAAGTGGAAGTGTTTGAAATGGAGAGGAGCCCTAAATAGTTCAACTTGCCAGCTCGGCACTGTGATACCGATTGTCATGAGTCATTAGAAACAATTAGGGATGTGAAAATAAGCCCGTCCATGTGTCAGGCGTGGACTGGCTTTGTTCTGCCTGACACCTGTTCAGATGAAGGTCACATAGTGCGTCAGAGCCTTGAGCTTTTCAACGCGACAAATAGGATGAGCTTAATCGGATTCTCGGCATGGCCAGAGACGATTAAGCCTTTGAACAAAGCCAGTGCTACTGTCCACGGCAGTGACGGCCTGTCGATTCATCAGACCACAGCATATCCACGATGTAAGTCGCTTTGGCAGAGAATCGCTGGGTGAACGCAAGGGCATTGATGTTATATCGTTGAGGCTTGGCTGCGTTCAGGGATTCTGAGTGATTTACCGACCATCTTTTGTGTGTACTTGTATATAAATCCCACAGACTTATAGCTGAACTTGATACATTGCGGATTTCCACGACAATCAAGTGGCTAGGTTGGAAAATCCACTCTCAAAGTCGATTAATTCCCCTTCGTAAACACAACACACCTTATTATTAAGTCTTATTTCCACCAATCAAAAGATGCCCTGAAACTGACATCTGCCCAAGACGTTTTCTATAATTCGACATTGTTACCGAAGCGAGGTTGTTCAAAAGACTTCCTGCGCGACAGGAACAGACCGCTGCGTTGGATGAATCATAAGCCGGCTAAGACACACTCTTTGTACAGTTAATGATCAATGGAATCAGTATATTTCCAAACAGCTGAGGTGTTTCGCATTGAAATCGCAAATGTTTCTGGTCTACTGCTTGCTCATGGCATCGGCCTCAGAGCATTGATTTGACAGTCTGGTCAGATGTATTGATTTGCTGCCTTCAGTATATTGGCTGTAAACGGAATCTGGAATCTAGCTAGCTGTCAAGGAACCCAGCCCTGACGCTACCTAAAGGCACCTACTGTAATTCGTCAATTTTTTCGCATGTTTGCAAGGTGTCTTCTCAATCATATTGTAAAGGTATTATTTTTTGTATACTGATAAAATTATACTTTTTGTTAAGCCCTGAAAGTGGCCAATCCAACTACTGTAGTTGCCAGTGTCAACTTACAAAATGTGCATAAATTCTATTAAAAGTTGCTCTTTCATATGGGAAAAGGTTGAGGAATTAGGAAAATGTCATGTTGTAGCAATTTTCAGCATCAGCGTCCAATCTGCCAAACAAGGGGCAAAAGGCCATGTCTTCAAATTTCTCTCTGTGTATTGTATGACTTAATATTACTTCTTCTTCATATCCATCGTTAAACAATTTGCTCTGAAAAATTAAAGTTAACTTGAAACAGTGTGCCGAATTAAAAAATGAATGAACGTTGTCTTTGCACCTACTTTGTCTCAAGTTCTTATTTTACTTTACTTAATTCTCTGTCAGTATGTATAATCATAGCTGGCTGCTTTTCCAGGGTAGCATTGTGATTGTGAAAAGGCCATTATAAAGCCCTGTATAATACATGGTAATCTGACGCTGTCAATTAGGTGAATAGAAAAATTTTGTACAAAGTATTTAAAGTACTTTTTAGAAAAAAAAGCACATACCTGTAACATGTGAAATCACTATGTGTGAGCAGCTGTGTATATGTTTGACATTTCAGTAAAAATTAAGTATACATGCAAAATATTTAAAATTGTTTCAACATCTGTTCACAGAATTTATGTATTGTGTTTTTAGTTGTTCATTGCATGATTTTAATCAGTGGTTCTTCTAATTTTTTGAAATGTTAAAATGGTCACAGAAAAAATTGAAATTAAATACAATTGTATTATATATTAATCATAATTAATCTTAACATTTATATTAAAACATGATTGCCTTATGTTATCAACTCATTTTGTATGTCTACAGTTAGACCAGCAGTTCGTTAATGACATCATTGTTAATTGTAGCAGTTATGAAAAGAAATTTTGAAAAGATTAATGATGTGTGCATGTGATTACATTACATTTATTAGAAATTTTTGTGATGTTTCAGAAAGTAATTGGAGAATTGAATGATGCTGTATTAATCTTATTTAAAAAGAAAACAAATGATAAATGACCGTCTGTGAAAAATCGAATGAGACTTAAAAGGCTTATAGTGTTCTCCACCAAATTAATGGAATGAAATGCAAATGTAAGGAGGCTGTAAATAAATTAACTAAATTCAATGCTCAATTTAAAATGCTTTTTGTTTAATTGACTAAAAAACTGGACATGCATTAAATTTACACGTAAAAGCAAGAAAGACTTAAGCCGTATCTTGATGTCATTGAAGCATGATTTAAACTGAAACAATGATCGTGATGGGTATCAATATCAAAATATTGTTTTGTTTGAAAAAATAAAGAAAAAAAACTAATGCAGTGTCTGACTTTCAATTTTTTTAAGGATATTCCTAAAAATTAATTAGTCTGGTTCCAGCTTTTGCCTTGTATCATAGTTGGCTATAAATACCAAGTTAGACATTGTTAACATTTATGTATTTATTTATTTATTAGATTAGCACCAAACACTCTACTCCAGAATTTCTGACTATCAACAGTCAAACTTTACCAGGAGTGGAGAATACTTGAGCTGATATGGATGATCGAATAAACCACCGACCTTCATGAGTTATAATTTGACTATTAAGCGTCGGTCTTGAGATAAAGCCGCAGACACATCAGACAGAACTTAATTTGAACCAGGGACCTGATTGGCCAGGACACGGTTAGGCTGAATGTTCTATCTTCAGGTTTCCCATTAATGCTCGATTGACTTAAAGGATTTTACACCTAAGATGTATTCGGAAGAGAAAGTGTTGACCTTCGAGTTTTTGAAATGTTTGAGCACAATTATTCAAGTTGGAACCGCCATGCTCTTTTTGTTGCTACTCTTAAGTGGCTTAATTACGTGAAAGCAACACCTCCTTCTGACAAATTTAAAGTCTGAAAGCTCTTTCTCCTGGCTTTGGGGCTGTACAAAAGATCTTTTTCTGGAATATTGCAGTGTCTAAATTTGACCAAGTATTGAAGCGGGAAGCCAACAGAAAGGCAAATGTTTTCAGCGTTGCTCTACAGGAATTTTTTTTTTAACCCTGCCCCCTGATGATGTGTTTACCAGGTGTGATGATAATGTAAAAACGTGCTGTTTTTTTTTTTTTACGCTGGGAAATGCGTGTTAGGAGATGCTGATCTGACAGCTCTATCTGACAACCTTTGTTAAACTAATGAGGATCACAGGCTAGGTTTTCAACAGCTTTGCACAGACGAGTTCATCGGGTTTACTGTTTTTTTGCGAGGACGTTACAATTGTTACGACTGGGTTTTGAGTAGGATTATGTGTGTTAATATGTGTAATGAATCATGTGCGTGAACCGTCAGCTTCGAACTTTATTGGCGTTTTATCTAAGACCTTTTTGGGTGTGGAAAGCTTTTAGACATCCAAACTAATCAGTATGACTTACACTTAAATATGAATTGAACAGAAACGTGATGGTTTAATTTTCAAGAAAAATCAAATTTTCATCAAATTTCTTGCTTTCAGAGACTTAAATGCTTTCGGAAAGCAGACCTATGCTTAAATAAACATTTTGCAAACGAGCAAAAAGGTTGAAGAATTACAGTATATATTTGCCTATAGTCGGTTGTAAAATTTTTTTTAGCTTGGCTTAATCAGTCCTTAGGCTGGAATTTTGGACAAATGGAAGATTACACGTGAGCTGACCCTGGGGTGTGTGGTTTGTGTGTGTGTGTTGGGGGAGGGGGGGGGGTAGATGCAGTGCTCAATCAGTTGTCTTGTAATTTTCATCATGTATGGGGATTTAATCCCTCCTTGATAATTCATGGATAATTGTTTGGCTGGAAGTGAACAATTAGACACGTTTAAAGGCGTACAGCCATATTGAATTGTTTTGGAGTCTTGCATTAAAATAAATGCAGAAAATTTCACCAGGAAGCTAATTGCAAATGAAATATGAACAGTAGTACATAAATGTGCATAAATAACACTGATGGTTGGTCTTTCATATGTGAAAAGGTTGAGGAATTAGAGTACAAGCATGTTTCCAATCTTTGATGCAAAGACAACTTGCTGAACCCAGGTGAAACATAAGACACTGGACATTGGTCATTAAGGGATCGATACATGTGGCTGTTAATTCTCATGAGAATGAGAACTTTCACCATAGGGGAGTTTGCAGTTCAAAATCTTTTGGCGTTAAGGTGAAAGGTAAAAACAGTCATACATACTGTATCACACAATTTTTTTAAAATGTCAGCAACTTATACACGGATAATATAAGTAGTAACCTAACATTTTTTACAGGTCATATTTATACAGTAGGTTTTTTCACCCCACGGCTAATATTGGCCAGAGGGTATTGTCGTAGCGGGCGGCGTCCGTCTGTCCATCCACATCATTGTAATGACTCTGTCCCCACCTAACTTACACCACACATACACTTTTGTTTTTCAGTGACCTTGACAATTTTTTTTCAAGGTCACTGTGGCCATTGAGGTTAAATTTTATAAGAAGCTTGCAAACATGATATATACAGAGCGGTTTATCCCGAGTTCACCAAACAAATACACAACACACACACTTTGTCTTAAGGAAGAACCTTTCTGTTTTTCAATGACCATGACCTTTTTCTTCAAGGTCTGAGGGGGTCATTTACTTCAAATTTTATAAAAAGCTTGTAAGCATGCTATCCCTAGAGCAGTTCAACCCATGTTCACCAAACTTACACCACACTTACATCTCGGCATGGGGAAGAATCCTATTGATTTTCAACGATCTTGACCTTTTCTTCAGGGTCATAGGGGTCATTTAAATTAAATTTTATATAAGAAGCTGTAACAGCCTCGAATAAACAAATAAGTTGTTATCTGAAAAAGGTATTCTCTTGTTTCATGTTGCACAACTTTCTAAATGCCACTCAAAGAAGATCTACACATTATTACAAACCACTGTTAAGTTGGATGTATTCATTACATTGTACAGGTGTTCAAGGCTGAGGGGCTATAAGTGCATATAGTGCATGGTATTTTTGTACCTTCAGCGATAGAAGAGTTCAAACTCAACGCTCCCTCATTGCTCAGTCCTGTAGGACTGTGACTGCCTGGCTTGAATCAGCATACATTGAGTTTACCTCACTGTTACTCACTTCAAATATCATTCAAGTTTCGCTTCGGAATTACGCAAAAAGAATTCCGTCATCCTAAGCGCTCCAAAAACATGGGAAGATGTTCAACAACAAAGTATGTGAGAAGACTACACATTTTCCTTGTTTACCCAATTACTGACTTTCGACAATGATCCCCCTTTTTTTGGTAAAGGTAGACAGGCAGTTAGTGCAGGATTTAGGTAGAGGCGTTGCACGCTATAGCCTGACTGTTACTACTAAGAGCATAAGATACAACAGGTGTACCCCTCATTACTCTCTTACTTAACGCACTCATACTTTATGCCTGTGGTTAACAAGTGGGTATATTTATACACTAAATACAATGTTGTACTATATTTAAGCGAAAAATTTGCCCCCAAAAATTGGATTTTCAGAGGTAAATATCTGAAATAACCTCCAAAAAATCAACCACACAAGTCAGCATCTTTGGAGGCAAATAAATATCATGAGATCTTATTTTTGGTGTTAACATTTACATTTTCACGGCTGGATATCATCCTACATTTGAAATACCTCTCAAAGCATCTTTCTAAAATCTGTAGAACTCTCAGAATCCCGAAAAAAAAAAAATAAGCAACTTAGTCATAGACCAAATTTTAGCTCATTTAAGGTAAACATCTTAAAATATTATTTTTGATGCTAAAGTATATATATGTTCCAGTATATAGATTATCATCAGTAGACATGTACCTTCCAAGCAAACTTCAAAGAACCCGTCAGAGATAACTAGTACTCACGAAATCAAGAAAAAATGAGTTAAATTGGCTACAGATGAAAGTTTAGGTCAAGTACTACCCTAATTCTTCTAAATTTTGGGACACATTTTTGGCCTGCACTTTTTAGCCAATATATGTAATTGTAGCAGGAATATTGACTTTCTTTTTTTTTTGTTTCATGTCTAACGAACAACATATTCATATTTTTACTTTTTCAAAACAAACTGGGAGAGAAATGTAATTCCCAACATTCTGTGTGTCCGAAAAATTTGAAGAAATAGGGTAGTACTTATGTAGTTAAATGTATGGAGACGCCCCTTAATTTCTTGAGATGCCACTGGTACATTTACCATGTTGGTCTGGCTATATATCACATACACACATTAGTTTGCTAAGTTACAATTACCTTAGGATGTACTAGATTCGGGCTTTAAACCCATAATTAATGCATGGATGTACTGTGAAAGGTTAATTAGTGTTGTTCTTGTCTGCACCAGAGTGGCCTCTCTCACTTTGACACTCACCTGGTCATTCGTTAACAGGTGAGTGACTCGGCTATATGTCTTGGTCACTTTCACTTGAGTGAAGCCTTAACTGGGTACATTGGTTAGGATATATATGTGCGTCCTAGTTACAGTGGCTTTCCAAGATGCATCATGGAAAGAGAATTTCAGAATGGAATTCTTTGGAAAATAATGGCCACAAAAATGAGCCCTTTGAGAACAAAGTATTGAAAAACACTATATTGGCAGAAATTTTTGGTTTCATATTATATGCAGTATGCAAAAGTATTTTTCTTTTTGTTGGTAAATATGTTTGATCATGGTGAATGACCATTAATTAAACCATTTTTGTATAATTAATCATTGTTTTGTATAATTAATCATTGTTTTGTATTTTGTATAATTAATCATTGTTTTGTATAATTAATCAGTTTTGTATAATTAATCATTGTTTTGTATAATTAATCATTGTTTTATATAATTGATCATTGTTCAATCATTATTTACTTGATTCTGCCTGTTCTGTTGATCAGGAACGTGCTTTAAACCTTAATTGTTTAAAAGGCATATGATATATCTTATTGAAATAATATATAAAAAAAAATGTATGTTTCAGTCAGCACCAAAATAATGATTTATGACATTTATTTTCCTCTAAAAATGGATTTTTTCCTGTGCTTATAAGTTACATGGAGTTCTCAGCATTGCAAATTGCAAATTGCTCAGTTTGTGTTTCTTAATTTGGTGCTTTGTTATGTTGCTTTTAAGCTGTTTAAATGCTGGGTGAGTTTCAGTGCCTGTAATGCCTTTGAATAAAAAAGGTAAATGTGTGGTACGGCTATACATACATGTAGAATATATCAAAAGGGTGAGAACACAGATGACACATTGGGAAAAAATGACTCAGTAACCCAAAAGATAGAGCTCAAAACTCATTTGAATTTGTTCCCAATTGTTCAGTAAATTTACCATCTAGGGATTTTTGTCTCTACAATATTTATCATTTAGAAAGACTAAGCCTTTTGTATATGTAAGGCTGAGCTAAGAAAATGTTAAGTTTGTTGACTGGAGAAAGCCTTGGTATAGTGGAGTGACATATGTCACAATGACGCGTCGTGTATGATTGAATGCAGCATCACAAAGCAAAATGACATCGGCCTGCACAGTAATTCAGCTGCGCAGGGTTTGGATTCCCTATACCCGATGTGGGCATGGCCTGCAACTCTGACAAGTGTATGTCAACATTTTAACCCGTCTCAAATCAGCTTGGAGGGCAAAATTTTGTATTTGTGATTTCTAGAAATACGTATGATTTAGACTTAACTGCTAAATGCATGATGCATGGAGAATTCGACCAGATAGACCTTACGTAACTATAGTAGACATGACTCAGCAGTTTTTACTCAGCCCTCAGCCCGGAGGCTATTATGTAAAAATGTGCTAGTGAGACGGCACATAATGGAAACTTGCTGTTAGCTACATTTACCAAATGTTACCTAGAAACCTGTTCAGATGAGTCCTGTTGTTCATTGATAGAAAACCCACTCGAAAGAGTGGATCTTGTGCTACTGGCCTGAAGTGGAGGTTATTCCACTACATGAATCATTGAATGCATTGATTGTGTCAGAAATTAGGTGGCACTCTGTGAATGAGTACATCGTGTCAAAAATCAGGTGGCTTTATCCATGAGTGCATCGTGTCACAAATCAAGTGGCTCTGTCAATGAGTGCATAGTGTCAAAAATCAGGTGGCTTTATCCATGAGTGCCTCGTGTCACAAATCAAGTGGCTCTGTCAATGAGTGCATAGTGTCAGAAATCAGATGGTTTTATCAATGAGTGCCTTGTGTCACAAATCAGGTGACTTTATCAGCGAGTGCATCGTGTTAGAAACTGGTCGCTCTATCAATGAGTGCATAGTGTCAGAAACCAGGTGGCTTTATCAGCGAGTGCATCATGTTAGAAACTGGTCGCTCTATCAATGAGTGCATAGTGTCAGAAACCAGGTGGCTGTATCAGCGAGTGCATCATGTTAGAAACTGGTCGCTCTATCAATGAGTGCATAGTGTCAGAAATCAGGTAGTGGAAATTAGGTGGCTGTATCAGTGAGTGCATTGTCACAGCCAGAAATCATGTGGCTTTATGAATGTGCATCGTCACAGTGAGAAATCATGGCGCTCAGTCCATGACTGCATCGCACAAAAAAATCTAATGGCTCTATCGATAAGTCCATTGTGTCAGAAATAGGTGGCTCTAATTACTATGGGCTTTGTTTGACTCTCTAATTTCTAGCTGTTAATGTTAATTAATGTTTAATTCATATGTCAGTTGATGATAAATTTTGATATTTTATGGATGAGGTTGCTCGATGTTTGAAATATTGACATGTTTGCCTGGTCATTAGAGCTTAATTGTATTATTCTATGTGGGATTCTGATAAAGGAAGGATTGGCTTAATTGTTCTTCACCATTTCATGTTGATGTCTGAAATTGATCTTTTGTACACATACATGTAGTTTATAGACACATGCAACATATTGATTACTCCCTCTAGTACTCTATAATTTAAAAATTAACTTTTTTTGAATTTTGACTTGAAGCCAGCTCAGTTGGCATTAAAAATGATCACAAATGAAGAAAGAACAAACTGAAAAGCCCACAAAAAAAAGCCCCCCCCCCCCCTCCCCCGCTGCAATAAAGGGCAGTTTTCTGGTCAATTAATGAATTACTGTCATAGCTATATCACCATGGGAAATACACATTATATTATTGCATGCGCTACTGCACCTTGATGAAAATATGTAATATCTTTTCAAGAAATTGCCATGAAAACATATTGCATTTGAGTCGCAGGAGACAAATTTTTTTAGATAATTGTGGTGCCTGTACTAACACAGGTGATTCTGATCAGGCAGTAATAATTTTCTCATGGTTCAATGCTTGTACTGCATGAATCTATGATTGGCTTAGAAAAGGTCAGTTGTTCAGGGATTCTGGGAAGTGCTTACAAGTACAGGTATGCCTCAGCCTCGTTAACACACAGAAGCAGGCTGCGAAATGCTTACCTGTCAATTAGTTAATTGGTTTTAATGAGCGGCTGTGAGCACAGCCCTGGCTTGTTAAGCCCTACCTATACCTGTTACAGCTTTGTGTGTTAGCGGTGCAAAATTTCTGGTGTTAGGTGTGTCCATGTGTGTTATTTACACGCACCTGCGTACTGGTGCTGCACTATAGTGCAGTAATTCCCGTTGCATTTCTGCTGTAGTATTGTAGGATTTATTCTTGTATATTACATAAAGCACTGAGTATATGGTATCATCCTCTCCCTGCCAGACCTTGCAGGCTGTGCATGGGTCTGGCAAGTGGTCACCTTTTCCTGAATATAGTTTCGTATGTTTGTGGGAGATTGAGATACCAAACCCGTAAATGTTGATTATGACCTACCTGGAACTCTGACACTGAAATGAAAAAGTTAAGACAAAAAAGTAGAAACATACTGACCATTTCTGTGTTTATGCAGGGAGAAGTGCGGGGAGTAGATAGAGAAGGTCGTGAAGTACTAAAATTGCCCCACCCCCTTTCCCCCAACCTCTCTTTCCCCCTATACCAGAGTATACTAGTTGAGGGGTATAGATTTCATACAGAAATTGCTAGATGATTTATTCTGCAGTGTCAAACTCGATCTTCTAGAACATTATATATCTTGCTACATAAGCATCACATTGGTGCAGTCCAGCTTTCATTGATCTGTCACTTGAAACAAATTAAATCCATATCTTTATGGTCCCAAGGTCACGGGTTCAAATCCAACTTTTTCATAGTCAGTGTTTGATGTCAGAATGGAACTGCACCTAATATATCATCTTTATGAGGCACTTTTATGTGTTTTTTTGATGGTGATGTTCGAACTAGACAAAAGGTGTTTACCAACATAAAAACGCGAAAGTAGTACTCGTATTTGTACATCAATAAATATTGCACGTTGTGTTTGTTTCTGATTTTTATGACTGGACGTTCATGTATATCGTATTTCAACCAATCAAGGCAGAGTTGCAATTAGCAATATATAACCCAGACAATATGTGACGGGACTAAACGGCAGCACACATCACATACATGATTGACTGCGTGAACGCTGGCCAGCCTTGGTTTACATTCAGAGAAAATTACATCTATGTTTATGGAGAACTTCTGTTATATTTGTTCCTGCTGAGTCTACCCAATAAAACTGTCTGCACCCCAGGTGCTAGATGCTCTTACCAGACCTGGGTTATTCTGCATAGGCCACACTGAGTTGATTTCTCGCATAATTCCTCGGTGAGAAAAAAACCCTGAGTGCACGCAGGTTAAGTTGTCAAATGGCCTTTAGCTTTCCATTAGGCCTCAGGGCCGATCCCTCAAAGCCTTTTCTGATATAAGTGAAAATTTAAAAACCTCCTTCGCAACTCTTGGTGTTAGTTTATACACCACCAAAATAAGCTCCATTGTCACATTTAAAAATTTTGACATAAGTCAGAAATGCCTGAGTTGATTCAGCACCTAAGCTAACTTAAGGAGCTGCAGGCTGGAGTCTATCTACTGTGATTAGGCTGGAGTCTATCTACTGTGATTAGGCTGGAGTCTATCTACTGTGATTAGGCTGGAGTCTATCTATTGTGATTAGGCTGGAGCCTATCTACTGTGATTAGGCTGGAGTCTATCTATTGTGATTAGGCTGGAGTCTATCTACTGTGATTAGGCTGGAGTCTATCTATTGTGATTAGGCTGGAGTCTATCTACTGTGATTAGGCTGGAGTCTATCTATTGTGATTAGGCGGGAGTCTATCTATTGTGATTAGGCTGGAGTCTATCTACTGTGATTAGGCTGGAGTCTATCTATTGTGATTAGGCTGGAGCCTATCTACTGTGATTAGGTTGGAGTCTATCTATTGTGATTAGGCTGGAGTCTATCTACTGTGATTAGGCTGGAGTCTATCTATTGTGATTAGGCTGGAGTCTATCTACTGTGATTAGGCTGGAGTCTATCTACTGTGATTAGGCTGGAATCTATCTACTGTGATTAGGCTGGAGTCTATCTACTGTGATTAGGCTGGAGTCTATCTATTGTGATTAGGCTGGAGTCTATCTACTGTGATTAGGCTGGAGTCTATCTATTGTGATTAGGCTGGAGTCTATCTACTGTGATTAGGCTGGAGTCTATCTATTGTGATTAGGCTGGAGTCTATCTACTGTGATTCGTCAAGCTTTTCACATGTTTTCAAGTTGTTTATTCAGGCATATTCTGAAGGCATTATTCTGTGTTGACTGATAAACTATACTTTTTGTGAAGCACTGAAACTGGCTAATCCAACCAGATTCAGATTAAAAATAGTCATAAATTACATTGAAATTATTTGCTCTTTCACGTTGCGAAAAGGTTGGAGAATTAGGGTAAGTCAAAATTTAAAAACCTCCTTCACAACGCTTAGTGTTATTTTATACATCCCAAAATGTCACACTAATATCACATTTAAAATTTTAGTTTAAGTCAGAAATGGCTTTGTGGCATCGGCCCCTCAGCTAACTAATGAGATGCAGGTGGGAATCTATCGATAGATTTTGTGGCATTTAGGAGGGTTGTTTTGTCAGGAGGTTTCTGATTCTTAGAGTTCTATTGATTTTAGGAAGGTGTTTTGAGGTTTGCGTGGAACATGGAATTATTTTCTACTGGAAAATTGGAAATTTGAGCACAAAAAAATAATATTTGTTTGCCTCTGAAAATGCCACTTTTCTGGGCGAAATTTTAGGTTATTTATGGTAATGCCCTCGCGCTGAGCACAGGAAATAAGGGAATAGGAAAAGTACGAGTAAGGGTGAATAGTTTTGTGTCCGTAAAACTGTGAACTTGAAGTAGTCACTGCACAAAAACGCAAGTTTAATAACGTTTATTAATATGATAAACATCGACAAAGTTCAAGTTTAAATGCTAGTGTTCAGGTACCGGCATAACAGTGTCCTTGTCATGGTTTCACAGTAAATACATTACGCTACACTGGCATCAAGACATGAAAACAAGTGTTGAAATCAAACAATGAAGGTTTAATTCCAACCATCCTAAAGTAGTATGTGTATTTACATTAGTCACACCATGTGGTTTAATTCTGACTACGTGGTTTATCGACTTTCAGGTTATTGTTGTGAAATCACTCCCTATTGGCTGATGCAGTGGAGCTAAGTATAATGCGCTGGTCGATTAGATTGTTAACTGTAGATATGTCTGAGAGCTGTGTGTGTCTGTGTGTAGTGTGTAGGGGGTAGGGGGTCTTATGGGGGGAGGGGAGATCAGTTAGTGACGATCATTCAGGCTTAAGGTGAAAACCATGTTCCCAATATCCTCTAATCCGATTCAATTTAGCCCCACAAAAAAAGATTACCCCTGGATAAATTGCGACAAGTAAATATCAGAGTTTCTGCTGTGTGGGTGTCACATGGATATTAAAGCGGGTGGGTATCCATTCCACAAGATTCAGCAGAGATTCCTGTCACGTTTGAGAGATGTATTATTCTTCGTTGGTTGACCTCGTGAATGTAATTTGGAATGATGCAGAGATATCAACTGGTGGATTGGTGTGACTCAAAGAGAAATTTCCCGGTGGTACTAAACATTTGTAAAGTGCTGACCTGTTCTGGGGCAGTCAGTATTAATCAGACTCTTGTACACGTTAGCTTCTTGGGGCGATTCCACGAGGCTGTGTCTGAGTAAAGTCAAAATTTTGAAATACAATCTTAAAGGTTATTTTTGAGTTTAGGAATAAAAATTTTGTCCACGTCATCACAAAGGTGTTTATAATTTCAGAAGAGTTTTAAAAGTTTGAACCGTCAGGAAAGGCATCGTGAAATCTGCCCCTGGTCCGTAAAGAACTCGGTTGAGATGATCAGAACTAGTGCATTTTCATGATCAACTGCTTGTGTATTATTCTTGTATTATATATTGAACAGAAAAATCTTCATAAAGATCAAACTAATGAAAGGTCAGGATATGATTGCTAATATTATACCAAGCTTTAAATTTACATGGCCCAGGTAAATAGTGTGCCACAGCGGGGCAGTGATTCAAGAGCCTCTCTGCAGCGTGCGTGTTGTTGTCCACAGATGAAGGAGAGAAGGCAAACAACGATTTCAGCGTCGATCTTCTATTCTCGCCATAACAAACATACGCGCTTGTACAGTCATGTGATCAGAAAGGTTAATACAAAAACATAACTGACAATTATACTGAACATACAAGAGGTCGCTGGGAGTTCAAATCCAGCTCATGCTGGCTTGATTCCTCTCCAAACGTACATGAGAAGATCTGCAGCAACTTGCAGGTAGTCATGGACTTTGCCCGGTTTCCTCCCATCATAGTCCTGAACACCGTTGTATGAGCAGAACATTCTTGAGAACGGCATAAAACACCAGTGAAATAAATGTGAATGAGTTCATTTGCAAAGAGATTTAAATAAAACTTATTTACAGTCTCATAACTCACTGATTACATATTCGTAAGTTTGAGGATCTAGAAACCTGTCGTATAAGTAAAATATTCTTGAGTACGGACTAAACACTAATCAAATCAAGAAAGTAAATAAGTAATCAGTACTGAACCTCTTGACATTATGTAATATGTAATATGCTTCGGTGAGATTCATCTGAGAAAAAGAATGAGAAACCCTGTAAGTATATGGTTGTAAATTTACAGTTACATTGTTTATTCACCAACAAACCGGATACAAATGTATGGATCTATGCAACAAAATATAATAAAAAAGATATTATTAAGTATTTATAATTATGAACAAATGGTTGAATCACTGGGAGGCTGGAAGTCCTGGTGAACCTTGTTCTATCCAGTTTGAATTAAACATATGTACATGTACATCTAAGGAATTTAACTATAGACAGGAATGTATATATATATATATATATATATATATATATATATATATGTATACATATACACACACATATGTATATATATATATATATATATATATATATATATATATATATATATATATATATATATATACTGAACATAGTGACAAGAAACATGACTGCATGGCTTGATAATTGTCTTACTTCATCAGTTTGAGGAAGTCATTCAATGAGCTGATCTGTATTTTGGGAAACTTCTTGATACTTCTGAGAATGAATTATGTAGAAATGTATAAGTGGATATGTAGGTGTTCTGTAAGTACGGGAGTAATCCATAAAGCTTAATTACAGGTAATAGCAAACTTCATCACATAGACTTAAACGCTGGCAACAAACTAGCTGTCGTCTGTGACAGTCGTTATCAACACACTGACGCCCCGAACAGCAGATGTTGGGGGGCATGATTCTAGACAGCTGGCCATTACTGCAGAGTACTTTAGCTGAAGTTTTTGTTATTAACTCTCTCCATAGCAGACTTGCAAGTAGAGCCCTATTAGTCTAAGCAAGAATGCAACAACAACACCCTTTGTTGAGTGAAGACATCAGAGAAATGTAAACTTTTCCGCTAGGAGAGCTAAAACAGACACCGTCTCGCCCCTTTGGTTGCTATACGCAACTTTGGCATATGGATTATTTGGGGTAACTTACAACCTAAACTTGTCCTGTCAAAGCTATTGGGCAGATAGGTAGCTTTTTCTGCGAAATAGCTCCTTAATTTTCCAGTTTAGGAACCATGACAACCTCAAACGGCCAGTTTTTTCATAACAAAAGTAGCTTCATTTATTTATTTCTTTCATTTCATTTTATTTTTCACTTCTGGACTCTTTTTTTTCATAATTGTAAGAAAGATCACAGCTGCTGTATTCATTTTGTGTGATCTGGATCAGCATATATTAAAATACAATTGTTATTCTATACTTACAGCTGGCATGTTCATGTAAGCTGTCGTATTTTTTTTAGCTATTTTTTGCATGAAAAAATGATTCCATCTAATTCTTAAAATTTTCTTCTGGAAAGAACTGAAATTTCAGTTCCCAGAAAGAACAATTTTATGTCTGTCAATCTGACATTTTTGAAACAAAAAATCCATCTAGTTGCCTCTTTCTTGTGTACAAAGTACATATAAAATATGTATATGTACTCAAAATATATAGATTTACCGTGCTGACAAACTTTGATGTGGTTCGAACTCATCATAAAGAGTACCATACATCGTATTAACTCAGAACATATATAGAACATGTACAAGAAGTTCTGTTTTTAACCATCTAGTCTATGTCTATCTGCATGATGAAGACTGTAGGGCAGTGATAAATCTGCCATAAACTCGGAACAAGTTTCCTGTAGAAACATTTGGCCAGCAAATGTTGAGCAAAAGGCTTAGCTATTATTGGTTTTTTTTTCTAACTAGCCCTCTGATCTGTGGCCTTCAGAGGTATTTTTAGTTATTTTACTCAGGTGTTCAGTCTTCAGCTACTTCTGCCAATAAATCGAACTCTTGAAATAACAGTTGTTGGGTATTTTTAGTATACATACATGTGTTCCCTGGAATTACCCCAGACAAATGCTAGACACATCCGTCTTATGGGTAAATTAGATTGTTTAAGGCAGGAGCATATACATACAGCTAGGGCTTGTTCCTTCCTTAACCTACTACCTGTAGATACTAAAAAGTCGTTAGCGTATGATTCATCTTGTTTCTTGTCGTACGAACCAGGGCTCATTTTTATCAAATTTTTTAACTGAGACTCAAGTTAAAACTTCCCCGGGCTCTGCACGATTTCTTCCTACTATAATGCTGGCCGCCGCGTCATATAAGTAAAATATTCTTGAATATGAAGTGGAACACCAATGAGATAAATAAATAAAGGAACAAATTCAAAACTGCTATTAAAATATCTTGCTCTAGGAAGTTTACAGTTTGTACACTCATTCTTGACTGCAGAACAGTGTATCACAATGTATTTGATTTTATTGGTGAGAGGCTCCTGGGGAATTACTCCATGGAGCCACCCCCACCCCCACCCCCACACACAATTTGAGTTTGCCTTTCCAAGAACTTGGAATTTAAGACTTGATTCTTAAGTTGGTTGATAAATATGTTGCTTGAGGTTTTAGCGATCTACGAGGGATTTTAGCGATCTGCTAGGGGTTTTAGCGATCTGCTTGGGGTTTTAGCCATCTGCTAGGGGTTTTAGCGATCTGCTAGGGGTTTTAGCCATCTGCTAGGGATTTTAGCGATCTGATCTGCTAGGGATTTTAGCGATCTGATCTGCTAGGGGTTTTAGCCATCTGCTAGGGGTTTTAGCGATCTGCTTGTGGTTTTAGCAATCTACTAGAGGTTTTAGCGATCTGCTTGTGGTTTTAGCAATCTGCTTGGGGTTTTAGCGATCTGCTAGGGATTTTAGCGATCCACGAGGGGTTTTAGCCCATCTGCTAGGGATTTTAGTGATCTGATCTGCTAGGGGTTTTAGCGATCTACTAGAGGTTTTAGCAATCTGCTTGTGGTTTTAGCGATCTACTAGAAGTTTTAGCGATCTGCTTGTGGTTTTAGCAATCTGCTTGGGGTTTTAGCAATCTGCTTGGGGTTTTAGCGATCTGCTTGTGGTTTTAGCGATCTGCTTGGGGTTTTAGCGATCTGCTTGTGGTTTTAGCAATCTGCTTGGGGTTTTAGCGATCTGCTTGGGGTTTTAGCGATCTGCTAGGGATTTTAGCGATCTGCTTGGGGTTTTAGTGATCTGATCTGCTAGGGGTTTTAGCGATCCGCTAGAGGTTTTAGTGATCTGCTTGTGGTTTTAGCGATCTGCTGAAAGTTTTAGCAATCTGCTTGTGGTTCTAGCAATCTGCTTGGGGTTTTAGCGATTTGCTTGTGATTTTAGCGATTTGCTAGGGGTTTTAGCGATCTGTTTGGGGTTTTAGCGATCTGATCTGCTTGTGATTTTAGCGATCTGCTTGTGGTTTTAGTGATCTGCTTGTGGTTTTAGCGATCTGCTAGGGGTTTTGGTGATCTGCTTGGGGGTTTTAGCATGGCTTTCAGCAGTATTTACCTCACCTTGACTGCGATGCCATGCCCATGTTACCAGCTGGTTTTACTGTGGAGAAACATTATACTGGTACTTTTAAGTGCATTGTTACTCATGAGATCACCATGCCCAAGATACCACATGTACACAAAAATTACTCATGCAGTTTCTGACACAGTGATGAATATTGTACTAATTGCTTTGCCAATCCTCTTGTCCTGTTAACTCCAATTTGGAGAGGGGTAAACTACGGACATCTTGCTAATTTTAAAGTCTTACACAGTGTCTCCCACGCTGGAACCTTCTTGCTTCTGCAAACAGGGCTATAACCTCTCTCAGTGACTTTTAGGTACATGTACCCACTGGAGACTGGCACATTTGGTTAAATAATTAATTCATGTTCACCAGTATACAGAATCAAATTTCATACAGGTGAGAAATGTACAGTAATTAAATGGGTGAAGTCTGGTTTGGTGAAGTAGTTATAAGCAAACCTAACTGAAAAATCGGAATTAGAGTGATAAAAAAAATTGACAGGTTGTCCACGTTAAAACTACAACAATTAAAGAGTTCCTCTAATGTAAACAAACATTTGAAGCATTAGCATTTTCTTCACAGTCAGAGCCTCTTTACATTATTTTAGTTTGGCACTTATCTGCGATACCAATTAACACAGGATCTGCGAACACTTGAATGGAGCCGAAGTTGTTTTCATTGGCTCCTAGTCAAGGAATCTATGTAAGTGTAGAAGTCCTCTCTGTCTTCAGTCTGCACTTACTTCCCCTTTTATGTATTGTTTATGACAACAGTGCGGGCATGTTTTTCTTTTATCTTTCAAGTGTGGGGACTAATTTTGGAAACAGCTAGTTAGTCAGCACAAGGCAGTGTTGATATATATTTATGAATATTGTATCAGGTTAAAAACTAACCGTGAAACACTTTGCAGGAAAATAATTATCAGCTCTATTTTTTTTTTTTTTTTTTTGTTTCCTCAAACACTGGGTAGTATCAAACCTCGGCCTTGACACCATTTTACTGGCATCAAATGTCATTTCTTTTCCCAGCTCTTCAGTGATGTTACATGTATTTTAAATGAACATATGTACAACAGTGTTACATATGTTCAGATACAGATACATTGTAACATAGTTTATAACAATGTAACAGTAGAGCCAGAAATTTGTTTGGAACATTGTTTACATTGTGTTCCAATCAACAGTTATGTCTGGAGGTCCCTACATCACACTATAGCACCATCTCTCCAGATGAAATGGTATACTGCCTCCCCATTATTGCTGTTTGTGTAAATTAAATGCCTTTGAAATGTATGTGGGGATTCTCCGTATGGTGCTAGCAACAACAAAAAATACTATGGTGTTACATGTTATTCACTGTTTATGTTGACATTTAATGACTTTTCCCAAATATAGGTAATTATATTATGCTATCTGTGCTGCTCATGCAGGCTTTCAATGGCTCATTATGGTACAGGCCCAGAAGTCTTCTCCATGAAGGTCGAATAGGTGTGCTAAGTACATCCACACCCATTCCCCAAGACCAGCCAATTAACAATGAGAAGAGATAAGAGGCTTAAGACAGCCTGCTAAATAACTCAGTTGCGGACACTATGTTTTAGATAAGTCCCAACAGCTAGGCCATTGGGCAGACGCAAACACTGGGTCTCAGGCCAGCACTAAAAATATGCTTATTGGTCATCATCTGACAGGGCTTTGTCAGGATTTTAATGAAAGTTTTTGCAGTTTATATTTTTTTCTCTGTGTAAATTTTTTTAAACTCTCTATGTTTTTCATTATATAAGCCAGAAGAAAAAAACAAAACAAAATGAATTCCTTAATCTGACCGACACCTTTGTTCTGGTATGGTTGGGTTAAGCCCAAGAAAGAATGAGTTAAGAATGGCCTCACCCGTCACTGCAGTGGGAACCAAACTCATATTGGAAGCCTGTGTTTATGGAAAGAAAACCAGACTTTGAAGTCAAAAATCACTTCATGTCATTTAATTTGTTGACATGAACACGGCTCCTATTTTGTCGTCTTGATTATAATTTGATTTTGAAGGTGTGACTGAGTTTGTCACTGATTGTTTTTTTTTATTGGACACATATGGGCAATTTCCTCAAAATGTGCCTGTGGAGAAATCATTTGTGACGAGACTGTGTCTAACATCCAGGTCTGATTAACGTATTGTTATTAAACTAAGCCTGTTTTGGATGCCATTTTGGTGAGAGTCTTAAATATTTTTCAGGACACAAACTTTACTTTAAGCTCTTGGTTTTACATGGGATTGCGGATTTGGCTTTAGAGTTTGTTGAGAGAAGACATTCTTGACTACAAAAGAAAAAACATCCAAAATGTTATTTTTGAATAAGTGAAATTCCTTTGAAGTCATAATTGAATCTGATAGAGGAGATTTGCTTTATCCAATATAATAGGTGAGGAATTTTGGGTTATATAATATAATTGCCAGTCAGACTTATAAAGCCTTTATTGTGACCAAGCGTGCATGCATGCACGGTCAGCTTAACAGTGAAAAACCAGTCCTTTTTTTTTTTTTTTTTTTTTGAACAAATTGAGAAAGATAATTTGAAAAGAAACAGGTACCTTGTACAGTTTTGTTTTTCATGACGATGTGGCTTTGAAGTACCCAGACACAGCGAAAGTTGAAAACTGTTTAAAGCCCAAGAGAAGAACAATTTAAAACACCAAAGTAGGTTTAACATGCCACACTGCGCTGTTTATGGCGTCAGATGGCTATTAGTCACCATGGCAACTAAGTCGGTTTACTCCCAGACTGTTTAACGGGGAACAAAATGTCAGTACCGAGTGATTTCAAGTTGAACCTGTTTTAGTTTTTTTTTTTTTTTTTTAAGCAGCGTGAAGGGGGAAAAAAAAAGAAAACTTGGCTTTAAGGAAAGGAATTTAATCTCATCGTGTGAAAGGATTAATGGATAAATTGAATTTTTTTTTTTTTATTAAAGCTTTCTACTGAAAAGTGCTAACCTCGAAGCCCGAAGTGAGGCTAATGAGCTAAAAGCTTTTTTATTGGCGTCAAGGGATTTAAGCATATATTACATTATTGCCTTGGTTACTGAAAGCTACATGTACAACCTGTAACTCTCAACATTTTGCCCTAACTAATTGTTTGATGATATAGTGTAAATCATACATGTTTATGATGCATTCTGAAATATGGTGTTTTTTTATGCTTTGCATATATATTCTTTAAGATCAAAAAAACCCCCCAAAAAAACATAAAATTCAGATATTGACAAATAGTACTTTTTCACAGCAAAAATTGCTATTATTAATTATTTTCTTATTCTCCATATAACCCTAATTCCTGAACCTTTTCACATATAAAAGAGCAACTGTCAGTACAGTGTGTTCACGTTTTAAATGTGATTTTTGAGACAAAACTACATTGATTAAAATTTCATCAGTTTACACAGAAGAATGTCTTCAGAACAAGTTTAAATAAATACCTTGCAAACATGTGAAAAAGTTGAAAAATTACAGTAATATATTAATATGTTTAACAGTATGTATTCCCCAGCAACTTAAAGGATCCATACTTAAAATGTTTGACTTTTAAAATGTTTGACTTTTATTGTTTAATGTGCACGCAAGGTCATGTTTCGCCAAACGCAAGGTCATGTTTCCCCACACGCAAGGTCATGTGTCCCCACACCCACAAATGGCTTTGAACTGCACTTTTCCTAAGGCCCCAGAGGAAATTAAGTATCCTGCAATGGTGACGTTAACGGCAATAATTGCGAAAACATCTTGGGTGGCTGGTGTGGGTTGGAGGGTGAACAGAGCATGAGGGGGAGGGAGGAGAAGGAAAGGGTGGACAAAGCTATGTTCAAAGCTATGTTCCCAGTAAGTTCATAGAAGCTGTTTCCAAAGATTTCTGACCAGTGATGGAAAATATGCATAAAATAGCAGTGGTATAACTTAATGGTTGCACGATTGCCTGTGGCAAGCAGAAATTGTGTCGGGCTGCCAATCTTGGCAACTTGGCTGTCTAGCCGGGCAAGTACATTTCTGTCGCAAATCAGCAGTGTATCCAGGGGCCACTTTCACAAAGTGGCGTATGACAAAACATCACTGATATTTTGTACATCACTTTTAACATACCGTTGTCCTAAATGTGCGATATCGTACAAGTACCACAATTTTGTGAAATTCTAATTCTTGGGTAAAGCATCAATGTTATGAGATAACTAAACAAAAAAATTTATTGAAGCAATTTGTCCGCCAACACATAATGAAACCCTCGAATAAAATGGCTGTCAGAATAACCAGAAAGGGGCTACATTATTTGTTGTTGTTGATCGAAGATATGCATAAAATAGTTGAGTTAAATTTTAAGAGATACATACTTCACCTAAAAAAAATGATTTTTTTTTTTTTTAATGTTTTTTTTTTTTGTTTCTTGGAAAAATTTTCTTCATCTCCCTAAACCATAAACTTTGTTTTAAAGCTCCTTTCCATGTATCTTTTAAACACCTGTAAACACACATACATATATACCTAGTAAAAAGTGCTGAATAGGATGTTTTTGGGAGCGGCAATGGTCTTTATATGTGTAAAAGCAACTCGTGCCCAGGCAGGAACTTTAGACATTTTGCATGCACACAGCCTGCCCCCTGCAATACTTTGTGTGTTACCTGACAAAGGTTTGTGGTTTTACTCAAGGCTCACATAAGCCTAGTATTCAAGTGTGCAGTTTTCAGTCTGGAAAGGTTAACCTCTCTCATAATAAAAGTATGATCATTAATAGGGATTACACTTTCCCTATTAACAATAATACTGTTACTTAATCCACTTTCTAAAATGACATCTAAACCTGTCTGTCATAAAAGGCCAAGATTTAAACTATCAGCGTGTATTTTTTGCACTTGATCACCGAGCAGTGACCTTGCGTGTTGCCATTGAGTGTGATGTAAAAAAAAAACAACATATGTAATCATGGATTGTCATGTCAGTGATTATTCCCCCCTGACGGCTTTATTTTCTGCGGCTCATATGTCATAATCAGCTTTGTTTATTCGTTCATTCAGCTCAAGCCATCATTGTTTGACAGCTGAGGTGTAAATTTAGCAGCCAAAAGTCAGTCAAAGCTTTCTGATTGGTCAGTATTATCGGCCAATGGATGAGTTATTTCAAGAACAGTATGCAATTAATTGTTACAAAATTCATCAAGGTTGATAGAACCTTAATTAGTGCCACAGGTAACATTTTTTTGTTTGTTTTTCTCTTCCATTCCTATTTTCACCAGTCAAATTGTGCAAAAATGAAACGTGTGCTGTCAATTCTTGTGCGATCATTTTGAATGATGAGGACTGGTATATAAGCTATAATTTACCCGACGTTTACATAAGTTGGACATCTGCACTGGACTGCTATGTAACAGTGTATTTTGGGAGAATTTACCTGTATATGTAACGTTACCTTTGTATCAGTCACCTGGACAGGTTGAACTCAGCAGAATATTTGGAATAGTGATAGCTGATCAATAACAAGAAATAATCAATCAGTTTGGAGAGAATATATGAATAGGGCTTAAATTCCATGCACTGTTCGGAAATTGGTCGCTTGACCCCTGTCCAGGATTCGCTTTGATGTCCTCAGTCAGTCATCAAATATGCAAATGAAGGCTTGGAATCATTGGGGACAATGGAGCTCTCCTGAGTCTTTCATGATGTGAGAGAGCTTTTAAAGGTGAACAATCCATAATTCTCCTGCTGTTTAATTGTGCTGCCGTGTCGTTAAGATCCTGAGTGGCAAAAATGTGTGAAACATTAAGTGCGCCGCAACAGTTACAGGCACGTCTTGAGAACAGCAGGGTGAAGATATTCCTGTCTTTAGAAAAAGCCCATCGATATCTAGTTAAACCTGGAAGAGGCTAGCTTACTTTTGCTATTGCCCGGGAACAGCGGGGTGAAGATATTCCTGTACAATAGCCATCAATAGCTTTTCAAACCTGGAAGGCTAGCTTACCTTTCCTATTCTTGGTCCATGTATTTTTATATGTTCATGTTTGGTATGAAGCTGGATTTTCAAGCCTTTCACATTAATGTTTTATCAGATGTTAAGTTTCTTAACAGGTTATGATGGTAACGTTAAGATTCTAAGGTTATGGTGGTTTGCAAGGTAAGGTTATGATGGTATGGTTATGATGGTAATGTTATGATGGTATGGTTATTGTGGTATGGTTTTGATGGTAAAGTTATGATGGTAAGGTTATGATGGTAACATTAGGATGGTAAGGTTATGATGGTAAGGTTAGGAAGGTAATACATTATTGGATCTGAAATTTTACATTTCCCACCCATCTTTTTGACAAGATCAGATTTCCCACCCATCCTTCTGACAAGATCAGATTTCCCACCCATCCCACTCATGCAAATATCAGACTTCCCACCTACCCTACTCCTACCTATATGAGATTTCCCACCCATCCTTTTAACAACATCAGATTTCCCACCCATCATACTCATATCCATATCAGATCTCTCACCTACCTACTCCTACCTATATGAGATTTCCCACCCATCCTACTCCTAAGCAGATCAGACTTCCCACCCATCTTACCCCTATCCAGATCAGATTCCCCACCCATCCTGCTCCTACCAGATCAGATTTCCCACCCAATATACTCCTACCCATATCAAGCTTCCCTCCAATCTTACACCTACCCAGATCAGATATCCCATCATGGGACTCCTACCCAGATCAGATTTCCCACCCAATATACTCATACCCAGATCAGATTTCCCACCCACCATACTCCTACCCAGATCAGATTTCCCACCCACCATACTCCTACCCAGATCAGATTTCCCTCCAATAGTACTCCTACCCAGGTCAGAAACATTTCCATAAACATATCATTTTTTTGTCCAGTTCTTCCTTATCTAGCCCATGATTTTAAAATTACTATAGTGTTAGTAAAAGAGCAAAAAGAACCACTAATATCCACAAAAGCTATTATCTTCTATTTTGAACAGGACTTTGTGCCATCTGTTAAATTCAACTCACCATTTAACCATGGCAGCAGGCTGTTTCTTTGACAAATCTTTTGTCTTTGCTGATTAAGTGTTTGATCTGTCAGCTGACACTGTGGTTTCCAAGGTAATTGGCATGGCTGCGGCAAAAGGTATACTTTTAGAGTTAATTTCAGACGTATATGATAGCTTCTTGAATCGTGCGTTGCAATTAACGGACGCCATCTTGCACTGTTGCCAGACATCTTTGATCATGATTATGCTGATTCACATCTTTCGTAGGAAGTTGTAGTGTGACAGGGATACTTTTGATCCTTGATTGTCTGACAGTCTCAAAAGTAATAAAAGCCCAATCTTCAGTTTTACACGCAGATTTGATCAGATAAAACAGAGAAGTGTTTCATGCAGAAAGTGTCATTGACCAGCCACTGGTCAACTCTAATAAGATTCAGTTCCGTGGGCAATTAGAGACAATGGTCTTATGTTGTACTTTATGTGCAATTTCCAGATTTACCTGACTGACCATTTTTATACCCCTCTCTATGAAGTTAGTGGAATAAACTGGAATCACCTTGTATGTTTATCTGTCTGTCCGTCCGTGTGTCTGCCTGTCTGTCTGTACATCTATCTGCCCATCTGTGTGTCTGTACATCTGCCTGTCCATCTGTCTGTCTGTCCACCCATGTGTCTGTCTGTATATCTGTCTGTCCATCCATCTGTCTGTCTCTGCCCATCTGTCTATCCATCTGTCTGCCTGTCCATCCATGTGTCTGTCTGTCCATCTGTCTGTGTGTAGAGACAAATTTATCCATGTATCTCCTCCCAAACTGGTGCCCCAATTTCAATGAAACTTGCCATACATCTTGCCCATCATCTTGTGTATGCTTAAACTTAATGGCAATTGAGTAATGATTTTCATAATTATGCCCATTTAGGACTTGGTATAATTGTGCTTATCCATGCATTCAGAATTTGTCCATGCATCTTCTCCAAAACTACTGTGCCAATTTCAGTTAACCTACCATACATCTTGCCTAACATCTGAACTTGTGTTTGCTTCACTTTAATGGTAATTGGGTATTTTTTTTTTCATAATTACGCTCATTTAGGACGTTGCGTAATAGTGCTTATCCATGCATTCAGATTTTGTCCATGCAACACTTCCTGAAGTGCTGAACCTATTTCCATGAAACCATATAAATAATTTAAACTTGTGCATACATAAGTTTAATGACAATTGTGGCATTGTTTTTATAGTTACCACTGTTGAAGGACTTAGTGCAATAATGGGTTTTTACGTGGATTTTTTCCATGCAACACTTCCTGAAGTACTGAACCTATTTCCATGAAACCATATAAATAATTTAAACTTGTGCATACATAAGTTTAATGACAATTGTGGCATTGTTTTTATAGTTACCACTGTTGAAGGACTTAGTGCAATAATGGGTTTTTACGTGGATTTTGTCCATGCAGCTCTTCCTGAAATGCTGAACCTATTTCCATGAAACCATTTTTTCTTTTTATTTCTGGAAATGTCAGGGGATGTAAATGACATATACCCAGATTCTGGGTATTCAGGACTTTGGCGGGAAGAATTGAATGGGAAAGAGAAACACTAACAGCTAGCTCCAAATCATGTCCAAAGAATCCTTGTTTTTAAACTGTTATACACATACAACTTGATCAGCTAGCTTTCAGGTGCAACCAATACAAGCCAAAAGCAAAACGTCTCTGGACAATGATGTATGTGTGATCCATGGCCCAGTTTCCACAGTGTCTGTTTGTTTTGTTGTCCCTAACGATCGTAAACTTTTCGATTTCCCTTGACGTTATGGCCGTGAATTGTCAAGCAAGTTCCGTTTACTGGAATCGTTTGATCGTTACATGACCCTCGGAGAACAATAAACTGGATCTGCAGCTCCACTGTGTCTGACCGTCATCATAAATTTAACATTATTATCTTCCTCGCTGGCCACTTCTTTTGGTGTTTAGGAGACAGGCTTTATTGTGACCTGGGATAAACTGCTGGTGTAGAGTGACGAGATTAGCCCATTAAGTACGGAGTGGTAAAGGGGTACATTGTGGCATGTAGACTTTTTTGTGTCGTCGAAGGTCAATAGAAAACTAGGGCTGCGTTTACAGCTAGCGAGGTGATAGAGAGGGTTGGTTGGTTGATAGGGGGTTCTTGAGGAGGGTAGGGGAGGAGCATGGAAGAGTTCATGATTTTTGCCAGCTAGACGATAAATTAAGGGTGAAAGTCATTAAATTTGAGTTATTTCTGCAAAAGTTTAGTAAGTAAAATGCACATTCAAAAGCACTTAAAAAAATTTAAATGATACATGTACTTTTGACCTGTTTGATGCCAAAACCTAAGTTTTCTGATCAGGCTAAAATTAAATCTAACTTCATGAAAAACTTAAATGACCCTACAAAGTGGATGAATCAGTTAGAATGAGGCAAATGTGTGACTTCAAACATGCTAAACTTTAGAAACACAGTAATTATGGTGTGTTGAGTGTCGTGCTGATATGCTGATGGACAAAATTAAAGTGATGCTTTCGGCAGGTTTCCTAATCATTGCATTTCGAGATGTAGCATCATTTTCTGGCTTCATTGCATAACCACCTTAAATTCATTTCTGGTTTCATTGAATGGCCGGGGGTCTCTGTGGCCGAAGTGTTACAGTGACCTAGGAGCCTCTCGCCAATGCGGTCACTGTGAGTTCAAGTCTAGCTTGTGCTGGCCTCCTCTCCTAGATGTATGTGAGAAAAGTCTGACAGCAACCTGCAGATGATCATGGGTTTCCTCCGAGCTCTGTCTGGTTTCCTCCCACCATAATATTGGCTGCCCTCGTACAAGTGATATATTGTTGAGTAACCAATCACCAATCAAATAAAGATGTAAATTGCTTCTGTGTCTGTAACATATCATTTCTGGATCCCTATTCACTGCATGGTCACCTTACATCCGTTTACTGTTTCGACAATTTTGCCTATTGTTAATGAGCTGTTCCCAGTGAGAACCCACACACATCCTCCGAATGACAGTAAACTGATACTCTTCTGTCGATGCTGGGGTAACCGCAGCTTTGCCACGGAGACCGAAGATCTCGGTGATCCTTCTCAATCCAGGTTTATCTGTCGTAAGTTATTCCTCCAGCCTAAGATAACTCTTATCGGTGTGGAATCGGACACATTGATGGATTTGATGCTGGCCACACGGTGCTTCGTGAACATGGAAGTGACTTGTGGTCGGGATTAGGGACAATTTGGGCAACAAGCTGTATTGGGTGCAGCACTAGGTTATTCCTCAGGGTCATTGGCTTTTTCCATTGTTTATTGGAGGAAGAGTTTTGGTGGGGACTTAGATCTGGCTGACCCAGACTCGGACAGCTCAAAAGTGTTGTTTTGGCGCTGCAGCCGTTAAGTCTTTTAATTACCAATGATATAGGTTACATTAGTTCAAATCCATCCCTTGCTGATTAAGTAATGGTTTTGTAGTAAAGTCAGGGGGTTTGTCATCTACTTAGCGAAAGGTAGTCTCCCTCAGTTTACCTCCACCCCTAACCCTTACATCTCTCCTATTATAAGCAAATATACACAAATTCACAATGCCGGACACATTTCCACATACTGTATATATGACTTCTTGTGATCTAACACGCAAGTGCTTTGTTAAACCTTTGACCTGCACTAAAAGATACTGATACTGTAGAATTACCCATGGTAAAAATTGTTAGATTTCTTAATTTATATTTGTATTTGATTGGTGATTTACACCGTACTCAAGACTATTTCACTTAAATGATGGCAGCCAGCATTATGGTGGGAGGAAACTTGGCAGAGTCCCGGCGGGGTCCCGGCGGGGTGGGTGATTGGGGGATTCATGATCCTCCACAGGTATAGAAAGGCAAATTTTAGTGCATTTTATGCACATTTTTGATTTAATCTTGGAACAAAACTACATTGCTTAGGTTAGCCAATGTTGGGACTTCGCAAAAAGTATAATTTTATCAATCTACAGCGAGTATTGCCTTCAGAATATGCTTGAATAAACACCGTACAAACATGCGAAAAGGTTGAAGACTTACAGTAGTCATTTAATTGTCTTCCTGATTATTGTAGATAAGCAATATACTTCGAAGTGTGTATAATCTTGATACATAAGTGATATTAGTAAATACTTATGTATACGTGTATAAAATAGCCTGATATATGAACATGTGCGAAAACAGTCTATAGGCATGATGGATGATAATTTGTAATGTGTTTAAATGTGCTAATTAGCAATAAGCTGTAATTTATCTAGCTTAATGTGCTAAAGTGTGCTAATTAGCAATAAGCTGTAATTTATCTAGCTTAACGTGTTAAAGTGTGCTAATTAGCAGTAAGCTGTAATTTATCTAGCTTAATGTGTTAAAGTGTGCTAATTAGCACTAAGCTGTAATTTATCTAGCTTAATGTGTTAAAGTGTGCTAATTAGCACTAAGCTGTAATTTATCTAGCTACTAATAAGTACCAGCTATATTAAACCCTGATTCATCTATACCTTGCTTACAGTGCTCTGTGTATTACATATACATAGCACTATGTATATGTTGGACACATACTTCTCATATATAAGCTGACAATGGCCATATGTCTGTTACGTGTAAAAAGTTCATTCCAAACTATTTTAGATCTTAAATCTGCGTCAGGTCACAGTGGACAGGCTAAACCAAATCAAATTTAATTTGTTTTGTCACTTACTGTGTGGACCGGGACAATTAAAGCCGATAAAATCCTTGAATGATATATATATATGTGTCCGCTGTGCGACAGATGTATTTGTCATGTGTATAACTTATTTATTGGATTTGTGCTTATAGCGCAGCTTACATTCTCAACAGCCACTCAGATTTCTAGGTGCAGGAACATAGCGCAGTGTGCAAGCACTTACATTCTCAACAGCAACTCAGATTTCTAGGTGCTGGAACATAGTGCAGTGAGCAAGCACTTACATTCTCAACAGCAACTCAGATTTCTAGGTGCAGGAACATAGCGCAGTGTGCAAGCACTTACATTGTCAACAGCCACTCAAATTTCTAGGTGCAGGAACATAGCGCAGTGTGCAAGCACTTACATTCTCAACAGCAACTCAGATTTCTAGGTGCAGGAACATAGTGCAGTGAGCAAGCACTTACATTCTCAACAGCAACTCAGATTTCTAGGTGCAGGAACATAGCGCAGTGTGCAAGCACTTACATTGTCAACAGCCACTCAAATTTCTAGGTGCAGGAACATAGCGCAGTGTGCAAGCACTTACATTCTCAACAGCCACTCAGATTTCTAGGTGCAGGAACATAGTGCAGTGAGCAAGCACTTACATTCTCAACAGCTACTCAGATTTCTAGGTGCAGGAACATAGCGCAGTGTGCAAGCACTTACATTCTCAACAGCAACTCAGATTTCTAGGTGCAGGAACATAGCGCAGTGTGCAAGCACTTACATTCTCAACAGCAACTCAGATTTCTAGGTGCAGGAACATAGCGCAGTGTGCAAGCACTTACATTCTCAACAGCAACTCAGATTTCTAGGTGCAGGAACATAGTGCAGTGAGCAAGCACTTACATTCTCAACAGCAACTCAGATTTCTAGGTGCAGGAACATAGCGCAGTGTGCAAGCACTTACATTGTCAACAGCCACTCAAATTTCTAGGTGCAGGAACATAGCGCAGTGTGCAAGCACTTACATTCTCAACAGCCACTCAGATTTCTAGGTGCAGGAACATAGCGCAGTGTGCAAGCACTTACATTCTCGACAGCCACTCAGATTTCTAGGTGCAGGAACATAGCACAGTGTGCAAGCACTTACATTCTCAACAGCCATTTAGATTTCTAGGTGCAGGAACATAGCGCAGTGTGCAAGCACTTACATTCTCGACAGCCACTCAGATTTCTAGGTGCAGGAACATAGCGCAGTGTGCAAGCACTAACATTCTCGACAGCCACTCAGATTTCTAGGTGGAGGAACATAGCGCAGTGTGCAAGCACTTACATTCTCAACAGCCACTCAGATTTCTAGGTGCAGGAACATAGCGCAGTGTGCAAGCACTAACATTCTCGACAGCCACTCAGATTTCTAGGTGCAGGAAACGAGAATGACTGGAGTTTTAACCACTGCAATCTGAAGGTTCAGTTGCACCTGACACTTTTACTTCCTGATTTTTTATTTATTTAAATATGATTGGTGTTTTATGCGGTATTCCTTGCTGATTTGAAACTACAGTCAAGGGCGCTATACCTGAATTCGATTCTGTGACCTATAGCTCCTTAAACAGTTTTGAGATTGGCCCTTCGTGCCCGAATTACAATAAAACTTGGCCAATTAATTGTGTGCACCATTTAAGATGTAGTCTTGACTTAATTCTTGTACATATCTGTGCATGTGGGAGAGGTTACCCAAGAATTCCACCAGCATGGTTCATATCCGTGCATCACATGTGGGACGGGTTACCCAAGAATTCCACCAGCATGGCGCATATCCGTGCATCACATGTGGGACAGGTTACTCAAGAATTCCACCAGCATGGTGCTTATCCGTGCATCACATGTGGGACAGGTTACCCAAGAATTCCACCAGCATGGTGCATATCCGTGCATCACATGTGGGACAGGTTACTCAAGAATTCCACCAGCATGGTGCTTATCCGTGCATCACATGTGGGACAGGTTACTCAAGAATTCCACCAGCATGGAGCATATCCGTGCATCACATGTGGGACAGGTTACCCAAGAATTCCACCAGCATGCTGCATATCCGTGCATCACATGTGGGACAGGTTACCCAAGAATTCCACCAGCATGGTGCTTATCCGTGCATCACATGTGGGACAGGTTACTCAAGAATTCCACCAGCATGGAGCATATCCGTGCATCACATGTGGGACAGGTTACCCAAGAATTCCACCAGCATGGAGCATATCCGTGCATCACATGTGGGACAGGTTACTCAAGAATTCCACCAGCATGGAGCATATCCGTGCATCACATGTGGGACAGGTTACCCAAGAATTCCACCAGCATGGAGCATATCCGTGCATCACATGTGGGACAGGTTACCCAAGAATTCCACCAGCATGGTGCATATCCGTGCATCACATGTGGGACAGGTTACCCAAGAATTCCACCAGCATGGTGCACATCCGTGCATCACATGTGGGACAGGTTACCCAAGATTTCACCAGCATGGTGCATATCCGTGCATCACATGTGGGACAGGTTACCCAAGAATTCCACCAGCATGGTGCACATCCGTGCATCTCATGTGGGACAGGTTACCCAAGAATTCCACCAGCATGGTGCATATCCATGCATCACATGTGGGACAGGTTACCCAAGAATTCCACCAGCATGGTGCATATCCATGCATTACATGTGGGACAGGTTACCCAAGATTTCCTCCAGCATGGTGTATATCCATGCATTACATGTGGGACAGGTTACCCAAGATTTCCTCCAGCATGCTGCATATCCGTTCATCACATGTGGGACAGGTTACCCAAGAATTCCACCAGCATGGTGCATATCCGTGCATCACATGTGGGACAGGTTACCCAAGAATTCCACCAGCATGGTGCATATCCATGCATCACATGTGGGACAGGTTACCCAAGAATTCCACCAGCATGGTGCATATCCATGCATTACATGTGGGACAGGTTACCCATGATTTCCTCCAGCATGGTGCATATCCATGCATTACATGTGGGACAGGTTACCCAAGATTTCCTCCAGCATGCTGCATATTCGTTCATCACATGTGGGACAGGTTACCCAAGAATTCCACCAGCATGCTACATATCTGTGCATCACATGTGGGACAAGTTACCCAAGAATTCCACCAGCATGGTGCATATCCATGCATTACATGTGGGACAGGTTACCCAAGAATTCCACCAGCATGGTGCATATCCATGCATTACATGTGGGACAGGTTACCCAAGATTTCCTCCAGCATGCTGCATATCCGTGTATCACATGTGGGACAGGTTACCCAAGAATTCCACCAGCATGGTGCACATCCGTGCATCACATGTGGGACAGGTTAACCAAGAAATCCAAATCTATGTACTGTTTTACAGACAATCAGACATGAAAAAAATTTAAATTTGGAACAAAAGTAAGACTGAAAATCCACAGTTTTCATTTTGTTATCCTTATGATTTTTCTATTTTTTTCAAAGCTGTCTGATCATGTAAATATGGCTTGAAGAGGGAAAATTGCTGGGATAGTCCACATTTTACCTAAGAAATTTGATGATTTTTAAGTTTTGGTTTTATACCCTCCTCAGACATTGAAAAAACTAGAGCTCTGCGTGTAAAACAGCAGTTTAATTTGGTGTGGAAAAACAAGTGCTCTGCATGTAAAACGGCACTTCAAGTTGGTGTGGAAAGACAAGTGGTCTGCGTGTAAAACAGCACTTCAAGTTGGTGTGGAAAGACAAGTGCTCTACGTGTAAAACTGCAGTTAAGTTTGGTGTGGCCTAAGGAAGCTCAGAGAGGCTATGTTGTGTATTGTCGTAGGTATAGGAATTAACCAGGGTGAGCTGCCTTGACGATATATATACCTCAATTTAGAGCTTTGTTGAACTATCTGCACTATAGTTAATGTAATTTAACTGATTTTGACCAATTACAGCGACACCTAACAGAAAATGATGTGAGTTCAGATAGCAAGATGACAGATAATCTTTAAGAGCTGTTGGTTTTTGCGTAGACATATTTGTTGAACTGAAAAAACATCAATTTAGCACTCAGATTTAACGTAATGGTGTGTTCTTAATAGTCAGCCTTCTTATGGTGACAAATTACGAATAATGCTCCAATTCATTGAATTATGGTGTCATTTGTGCAGCGTTAAATGTAGAACCTCTTGTGTAATAAAACTCTTCCTCTCACCATAATGCTGGCTGCTGCCATAGAAGTGAAATATAAATTCTTGAGTTAGGTGGAAAACACCAATCAAGTCAAATAAATAAAAAAATGTAATAAAACACATTTGGCAGTTTATTTGAGAAAAAAAACGGAGATATAGCACAATAAAATGTGATACCCCAGATTCCAGGATAAACATAATAATTAAGGCGCCGTCTGTTGGGAGCAGAAGAGAAAAGAAAAAAAGGAGTGCCGAGTCTTCTGTTACATCAGCAGGTGGAAAGATGTAAGCAGACGTGGCTGTGCTTTATTCCGCGCCAGTTTACGGGAGAGATATTAACCTTAATCACAATGGCAGCTGTAATTGGTTGGATCTTGCCAGTGAGAACCTGCCTGCTCTTAAAACCCAACTGTGGTAACCATGGCTACGTTACAGTTGCATGGAGTAAATGAGTGGTTTGTTAAGCCTGCGGTCAGTAAAAGGGAACTGTTTGTCCTGGTGGAGGCATCATGATAGTATGACACCTCACTCACGTGTATAATGAAGAGGTGACATGATCTGATAACAGTGCTGTGGATATGTGTATATCTGATGTCAGTCGTTGGATCTTTGCAAAATTGTCAGTACTGTGAAGTACTTAATACTTCGCATAGAACTAATTGTTGCGGATTTCGCGGTCAATAATTTACCGCAAAAAATAATTCCGGCGAAAAATATCCAGTATTGAATCATATACTACAGGCAGTAGTAATAATGAATTGAAATGGTTTGAAGGCTGTCGGGAGTTGCGCTAAGAAAGCCAGACGGGCAAGCTAAATGTTTTAACAGCAGGAAAGGGAAATTATGGCTTAAATATATACAAACTCTGGGGCTAAGGCTTTGTATGTATATAACAGTGTCGGAGTTTAGTCGTCTTTAGTTTGATTAGTCTTCGGTAAAGTGAAGGAAAAGTAGATAACCAGCACGTGCTGGCTTCTAATGAATGTTGCTCTGACACGCGCTATGATACATGGTGAACTGCTCAAAAGGTGACAGGTCACTATGCCAGTTGTTTGAAATGGTTCGAAAAAAGTGACATTTGTTTGAGTACTGCTCACGGTAGGTGCGAAAATTATCTTCTTACGTAGTGATAATACATCCCAAATTGTTTTAATCTCTGATTAGCGAGGATTAGCGAGACCCCAGAAATCACAGGAGGATTAAAGCCACCCATGATGATAACTGTTTTATGTGCTTGAATAATTTCGGCCATATTATATCTTGGAAGATTTTAAGACCTTTTTTTTTCATTATTCTCTTAAATACGCAAAAATTAATTCCTGCGAACATATTTTTGGAGAAAATCCGCGAAAATAAATTCCAGTGAATATTAAGTTCTTTACAGTACAATACGGACCACATCAGTGATGTGATCAATGTTTTGTACCTGTGATCATGCGTTCTAATCAAACAAGAAAAAGTGTTAAACAGAACTTTTTCCACACTGGATTTTGGAAGATTGTTGAACACGGAGGTTATCAAAACTGGTTGAAGTTTTGATGAGTTCTTGATTGGAACATGTGAGACGAATATTTTTATTTCATTATACAACTCTGAATTCTTAATGTCAAATTTTGTGTTAAAACTCTGTCCTTAGACATTAGTATTAGACAGAGCTGTTAAGAGTCAAATGTTAATAGTCTGTCTTTATGGCTTTTCTGTTATAATTAAAACTGCCAGACAAAACATGGTATTTTTAACATGGGTGTTAATTAAAATTTATACTTTCCGTCTGGCACATGTGTGCATGAAAGATTTAGGCAATTGTAGGTAATGACAAATGGAGCCAATATGTCCTTAGCACAGAGTAATTAAGGCTTCTTTTTCTTCTGCATCTGAGTGAATTAATTCAGGTCAAGACTTTCAGTAGACATTTCAATTTGTCAGTCGCCTTGGGATTTGAACTCCTAGCTCGATGACTTCTACACTGATACCCATCATATAACAGACAAAAGAAGATCTTTTATATGACATGCATGGGTAAATTAGCGCTTTCCAAATATGCAATCTGTTTTTTGTGTTTAATACCGGTCGATTGGCTGACGATTCTTGCATGCATGTACTTCACTGATTTTTAAACTATTGTAATATTTAATTTCGCCCGAACTTTGCCAGTTTTCTATGTTGTAGCTACACGGACAAACTTTTTAATTTCCCATCAGACTTTGGATCAATTACATGCATATATGGGATCTATTAAACACCATTCTAGTAGTGAAAAATTAATATGCCTGTGTTCATGGCGTTATTGTGAAGTGGATTGAGACTACAACTTTCAGAATTTGTGATGGATCACAACCTACATGTGGCAGTTGGCTAGGCTAACAATACCGTAATTCTCTTAGTTTTTGGGAGACCTGGTTTGCTCTTTTTAATCAATATACATGTAACAGTATTAGGAATATTAAGTTTTTTTTCACATGGGTACTACGTCTAATGACAAACATATTCATGTCTTTACTTTTTAAAGAAAAAAAATGAGAGAGAAATATAATTATTTGCTTTTAGCTCTACATCTATTTTTCCTAAAGATTAGAAGGAATATAGTATCTTCATGTACAAACCTTCCCTGGATTGCAGATCAGACTTTGCTTTGCTTACATGTGTGGGATTTAACACACACAATGAAGTCCAAGACATTGTCAAAATTTCAGGGAATTTCACATGAGAACATGAAATTTGAAGGATTGAACCAGATTGCAGTTTTGCCAAGAAATAGTACCAATTCCAAATATAGAGGGATTGTACATGATGTCATCACCGCCTTAGAGCAATGTGTAACCGTGGCAGTGCATCCATATTGGAGTCCTGTTTACAAGGGCTGGTATAGCCACAGTACTCCAATATGGCTGCTAGGAGCATGCTGTCATGTGAGCTCCTTTAGATGTTTGTATTTATACATGTATTTAGAGTTTAGGTTAAGTTCAAAACCCTTTGGAACCAACTTGTAGATTGTGTCTTTTATAATAAATGAAATGTGCTGTAATTCTTCAGCCTTTTTGCATGTTTGCAAGGTGTTTATTCAAGCATATTCTGAAGGCACTATTCTGTGCTTACTGATAAAATTATCCTTTTTTTGTAAAACCCTAAAACTGGCCAATCCAACCAATCCAGTTTTGTCTCCAAAATCAAACGAAAATATATGGATGAATTACGCTGAAAGCTGCTGTTTCATATGCGAAACAGTTGAGGAATTCTATAGGTACCTGTGCTGTGTGGAATGTAGTGGTTTTTCACTTGTATAAAAAGACCTGAGTAAAACCAGAGCGACGTTGACGACATTAAGATGGTTGGCAAATGATCACATCTAACCATTGGAATATGGCCTCTTATCAGTTCACCTCAGATCAACTAAGGTTTCATTCTAACTTTTCATGTAACTGCTTATTAATAGTTACAAATTTTCTTTGTCCTCTTGTAAAAACCATACTCAGACTTTTTAAAGATTTTTGATGAGTGTAATCGCCTGGTAATATTTCTTATGTCCTGTGGACACACCAAGGAGGATTTCATATGACTGATAGCAGCAATGAATCTTTTCCCCCTTTTTTATTGGAATTAATAATCTTCAAAGTCTCTTTTTTAAGTATTTTAATTAATTTTTGGCTCAGGGCTCGAGGATTAATGTGTCTGAAATTTTCAGCACGAATTCTCAATGAAGTCAAATAACCTGGTAACAAGTTACGTCAGAATTTATTGAAGATATTTTACAAGAAAAGTTTTGGAAGTTAAAGGCCCTGTCTTCTTTCATCTTTCATGTCCTAAATAAAAAAGAATGATCCACTTCAGACTTCGAATGAAGGATAGCTCAGTTTAAATTCATTGGCATTGTGCAACTATTGAAAAACTCCTGTTGAAGGTTTTTGATTTGCCAGTTTAGAATTTAAGATTTCTTTTTATCTTTCGCTGTGAAAATACTGATTTTTCAACTTGAATACACAGTGGTGACAACTTGTGCGCGAAAGCTAGTTGCATTCAAAATGAAGTTTATTGAAGATTCTCATGTTTTTTTTTGGGTTAGAATATAAAGATTTGTGTAAGGACAATGTATGTCATTGCTGGAAATTACATGATGTCAAAATCTGTATGATTTGATTTTAAATTTATTGTGACTGATCAATATTACAAATGGCTGAAAGCAAAAATAGTTCCAGTGTGTCAACATTTAGTTCTAAAACTGCCATTTAAAGTGTACATGTATGCTACAAGAGATTACTTTAACACCAGTTTGTTCCACCCTTTCTGTGTATAAATTTCAGCATAATATGTAAGTCACATTCGCATTTCAGACACCTGCCATTTTTTTAAATAGAAAAATGTTGCAGGATCTGGCAGTGCACAAGAGCTGTGTGCTAATTTTCCCTCGACAGCATATGTTTTACCCTAACTAGCTGCGGCATGCATACCACATCAAGTATCTATTTCATTGAAATTCTGCGTTGGATATCGTGTCCCCATTTGTAGTAACGTACTATTTTTTTTACAGACAATAGAGAAACTAAAAATGCCAAGTTAGAAAATGTTGCTTTTTGCTGCTGTTTTGCGTACTGTCCGTGAAAAGCGGTTGCAACTTCAGACTTCAATGGTCATGGACTGTCCACAGCTGGGTGCTAATTTTGACCACAACTGCCCTGTTGTGGCGAGTGTAATGGTGTTCATCCTGAATTGGGAATGTGGCTTTATTAGGTCAACGTTATATGTTCCCAGTTATTTGTCGAAATCATGACATTCAAAGCTGTAGTGTTTATCTTTAATTGAAGACGTTAGTTTAATTAGAGGCTTAATTTGCAGAACTATTCACATACCATTCATCCCATTGGTCATAATACCACACCGCCTTAAATTCTTGTTTTATGGGTAGAATAAATCTTTCCGTATTGTCAGAGGAGGGTATAAAAATACAAATTAAACTTAAAAATCGTCTAATTTGAAAGAAATACGGACTGATAGCGTTCACTTTTTTTTTAAGGAAAAAGATCAAAGAAAATAAAAAGGAAATTGTTAAGTTTATTCAATTTTTAGAGTTTTTTTGGTAAGAATTTTTTGATAAAACACCCAAAAATTTGGTATCACCTAAAGGCACATAGTTTTCACAATGGATCAGCTGAGTGATCAGCCATGTGTGCTTTGTAAACAAGAAACTGCTGTATTTAATACGAGCTATACCTTTCAGGTAACATGATTGGCAGATCACAGCATTCATTAATGCATATTGCAATGTTACTTGTCAAGAAAATCCCTAACTTAAGTTGACGGCTCGGGCAAACAGTCCAAAATCATTTTATGGACGTCTGCGCTATTTACTGTTTCTTAAAATGCCAACGAGTTGTGAGCTAGACAGCTTTACACTCCATCTTCTTAACTCTCAGTTTGTTTTACGTTGTCTTTTTTTTTGTGATTTGTTGGACTGAAATGTCAAGTCTTTTTGTCAGGGAATGAAAGGGTAGATTTCCAGGCAACAAAAAACACAGGGGAGGCTGTAATGTGCTGTGAAGAATCTATACCACTTTAGACTTGGTGGGTAACAAGTGTCTGTGCCCAGGGGTGTGAGGAGGTAAGTTTTCTCATTACGCTGAAAGACTGGTCTCATTTCTAGAGAGACTTGTAAATCACAAGGAATATCGAGGTTGTTCAACTCAGAAATAAAAAATATAAAATGTGTTCACATGTTTTGTGTTTACTTTTAAATAACTAGTATGTCCCAGGACTTTCAGTCCAAAGACAAAATAATTGTTTCAATTCCTCAGACTTTTGTTCTAAAATACTTTGGAATCTCAGATACCGTAAAGAGAAGTGAAAGTGTACACCTGGAAAGACTCACCTGTTCTATTCGGAAATGACCTGTACATCAAGTGTTGTGTCTATTAGGTTGTTTTTGAGGTGTTTTGGCATCGCTTGCGCTCATAATGAACCAGCTAAGTGTCAAGGGTGAAGTATTTGTGAGCCTTCATAGTGTAAAACACCTGGATTTATGTAGAAATATATTCAGAAAAAGTAATCAGGATTTATAAGATGCCTGTCCATATGTAAATTTGAGGGAATGGTTATAGCACAACCTGATGTTTCATATCACTCTCAAGCTTATGGCCACTACTAGTATGAGCTTACAAAATCTTGCTGCAAACCTCTCTTCCCCCACCCCTTCTTGTTGCAGATTTTTGTAGAAATGTGCAAGACGAGAGAGATTTTCGAAGTATACCCACCCTATCGTTGTGACACACAAATTCATGATTCATATACATGTATACTATATTGCAGCATTTAGCAAAATTAGCATTTTTTAAGTGAGACACTTTGCTTGATTTTGATTGATACTTATTGATACGTCCATGTTAAAGGGCCACTTTTGTGAGTTATTTGTGAAGTTTTTAAATTTTTTCATAAAAAAAACTGCGGCATCAAAAGTGGAGATCATTTTGAAGGCCTTCATGCGCTTCAATCCGAAAGTGCATTTTTACTTGCCAAACTATGTGAAATGTAGTGTATACCCTCCCCTTCTCTAAATATACAACTGCCAACTGTCATAGTGTGCACTGCCAACTGTGGTAGTGTGCACTGCCAACTGTGGTAGTGTGCACTGCCAACTGTAATAGTGTGCACTGCCAACTGTCATAGTGTGCACTGCCAACTGTCATAGTGTGCAGTGTTAAAGAAGACGGGGAGTGGACTTAAGTCCAATAAGAACTGGTTTCTTGTGGGAGATCTTACGTCTTGTAAACTGAATTCCTGCATGAACCAGGCTTCTGCTGGTGAACTGTCACTAAGCATCCCCGAGGAATGGTTCTATTGAATTGTGCTTAGGCCATGGTGCTATAGGGTATGTAAATTGGTACTGTTTATGCATTTACGCGAACAGTTAAAATAAAACGTTGAGTGAAGTAAATTGACAAGAGGCCGTATTTTATCATTTACATGTGACCATTTGCCAACTTGCACACTGTCATCGCTGCTCTGGTTTACTCCATTGCCATACGCCAAAGATGTTAATGTGATGGAACCTTGCGCTTCAAATTTTAGGCTGGCAGAACTCTGAAAGAACTCCAGCCAATATTGTGACCATCTGCTAACTTGTGATACTTAGGTCGCTGTAAGCTAGCACTGTGACCTGCTCCAGCTCATGCTGACTAATCCCCCCTGACTGTAGGTGGGAAGGTCTGCCAGCAGGATGCCGAAGGTTGTGGGCTTCCCGAGACTCGGGGGCTGTTACTGGTTTCCGCCCACCATAATGCTGGCGGCCATCGGAAATATTCTTGAGCACGGCGTAAAGCACTAGTCAGATGAAACAAGAAATTAATAAATGTGATCTGCACAATTGACATCTTAGGAAACCAGTGTTAGTGGGAATGTTAATTACCTTATTGCGAGTGATATATAGTCATGATTGAGCAAGCAAACTGATTACAAGCTTGTCACGTGCTTACATTTTTATAAATGCGTTACCTAACTTTGTACTTCACCATTATATGTGTTCTGATGCTTGCAGCAAAAGGGGTAACCCTGTTCACAAACGATTTGCGACCCTGATGAGTTGGCTAATGCGTTAAGAAATGTTATGCTGTTTGCACATGGCCTTGGTTACCCTGCAGCTATAACCCAGTTACCCAGTCAGAACTGGATAAACTGTTTTCCTGACACTAAAATTGCTAATGCAATGCATCAGCAGCACATCTGTGGTTTTTATTTGATTGGTTCATTCAGGTGATATATTTGTGTTCGTGAGTGCACTGGGTTCAACCAGCCAAGAACGACCTTTCAATAGTTCAAGGTCATTTTTGGCCTTATGTGAGTGTTGCAGCTTTCCCTGACTATATAATTTCATCTCTGCGTTGAGGTGATATTTGAAAATCCATCCGCGACTGAGATAGATGTATTGATTGTGAACAACGTGTGTACTAGCATGGCACGTCATGTACAGGATTTAGGTGCTGAATCAATCTTCCACCTAGAACATATTCCTTGTGTCGTTCCAGCATCATTGAAAAATTGAAAGACGCTGCAGACAAAACTACATCCATTGGGTTAGGTCAATTTCAGTGCTGTAATAATAAAAAAGGTATTATTCAATTAATTTATTTATTTATCTATTTGATTGGTGTTTTTCGCCGTATTCAAGAATATTTGACTTATATGATGGTGGCCAGCCTTATGGTGGAAGGAAACCGGGCAGAGCCTGGGGGAAACCCACGACCATCTGCAGGTTGCTGGTAGACCTTCCCACGTATGGCCGGAGAGGAAAATTTAATTTATCAATCAAGCTTATCAATAAGCTTGACTCAACATCTTGCGAACATGTGAACAGGTTAAGTATTAAAATAATACAAGCAGTTGTGATCATCTAGTGGAATTTGATCCAGCTAAGAACCTGCACTGGTGAGCTGTACATTTGTACTTTTAGGGCTGAGGTAGTTACCATACAGTCACATAGGAGCCTCTCACTAATTGTAATTGTGGCTTCTGTGGGTTCAAGTTCAGCTCTTGCTGGCTTCCTCTCTGGCCATAAATGGAAACTTAGGGTCGATCTGCAAGCAACATATTGATGGTCATGATTTCCCCTGGGCTCTACCTGGTTTCCTCCCAGTGTAATTCTGTCTGCTGTTACATAGGTGAAATATTCTTGAGTATGCGGTGTAAAACACTGGTAAGCCAAATAAATAAATAATTTGTACGTGGTCATATATTTCTATAGCATAAGATGTCTAAAAATTGAAGTAGACATCACTTAATAGACCACTTAAAACTATGCACAAAGATACATTTTTAAAAATTTTTGTGAGGGGAGGTAAAGGTGTTCGAACAGGTGAATTCTAAAGGGGGGGGGGGGGGCTTTTTGGAAAATACTATCAGAGTTTAGGATCTCTGATGTCACAGGAAGTTTTTCCAACTCTAATCACGACACTGAATAACTCTTTTTACCCATGACCTTTTTTACCCTTCTGGTCAACATGAGGTAAAAAAAGGTGATGTGATATCAGAGTTCTTTGATACTGTCAGTATGGTTCATAAAGCCCAAATATTCAAATATTTAGTTCAAATATTTGAATGCCTTTCAACATTTCAAAAAATGTAAGAAAAAGAAATGAAAGTATTTATACCCATAGTGTACAGTTGTTTGTATGGTGAACCTTATTTCATATTTTAGCTTTCTTTTACTTTAATGATTTCTTAACCCTTGGTAGATCAATTAAGTGTAATTAGCTCAGAGCAGAACTTAATTGAAACAAGGCCATGCAAGGTTAATTAGAGGACTGCATTGAATTAAATTAGAGCAAGATTTATCTGGATTAGGGCAAGACCAAATTAATGTGAAACACAGATATAACATTGAAACAAGGTTTTAGAAAGCTTACACATGTACTCTGGTTAGTCAAGTGAGACCGTTGTTATCGTGCATAATTAGAGCTGTATGATGATTTGATTGTTTTCAATCAGATGTAAACTGATTAAACATTGGAAACGTTGCGTGTTTTGTCCAAATTAAAGAGAGCTAGCATTTGTAGTGTGGAACTAAATGAATGCAGATTGTGCCAATGGCTCTGACAAGTATTTGTAGACGTTATATGCCGCTATTGTTCAGCGGAGTTGAGATTTATCAAGGCTTTGGTCCGTAATTGGCCCTGAGCTGAAGGTAAAGTGGTTATCAGGAGTTTTGCCTGAAGCGTTTACAAACTTGTGTGGAAGTCATTGATCTTGCTGAGCCAAGTGGGAATTGGCTGGCCAGAAGTTTCTCTGTTTGGAAAGCAGTAAGACATTTGGTTGCCCTTTGGGGGTTTGGTGTGGGTCTATACACGTGTTCCTGCCAGATGCATTGAAGATGAAAATGACATAAGTTTTCACGTTTACAGCGTGATTGATCTCTAAGATTGTCCCCAGGTGGATGAACGTTAAGAGCCATGCATCCTAAGAGAAACACTTTATAGCTGCCCAACTCACTTTGCGATTTTTACAGCTAGCACTCGTTTGATGGCAGTTCAGTTTTGTGCAAAATTCTGTGAAAGATTTTTACATAGGCCTGCGTTATGTCGAGGAAAGAAAATAGTAAATGGACTCAATTATCTGTAATAAGGGATAGCCAGACATTTCTGCTCGTGGAAAAGTTTTGTCGTGAAATCCTCTGATCTCATTCTTTGTTCCTTCAGCCAGTAGCATATTTTATTGCTTGTTATTTTTTGCTGCAAAAAAATTGTTGAATGTTTCACTGTTTCTTTTTTTAAACTTGGAAATAGATCCTGACAGATCTGTTATGTTTTAAAGCTTTGATGTATCCTATATTTAGAAAAATATCTTGTTGTATTCTCCATACATGTATCTGTGTATTTCTGTGTAAAAAAAAAGAAAGAAAGGAAATGATTTGGTGTTATCAAATTTTGAACTTTAATGGAACACAGTGGAATAAGCCAGCCGTTGTTGACCGTGATTAGCAAGGAAATTACCATAGCATGAGCATGATATTCAAGCTGATTATCACTAACCACTACATCTGCAAGAAAGCTATCACTAACCACTACATCTGCAAGAAAGCTATCACTAACCACTACATCTGCAAGAAAGCTATCACTAACCACTACATCTGCAAGAAAGCTATCACTGACCATGCATGCATGGTATGCAAGAAAGTTATCACTGACCATGCATGCATGCTGTGCAAGAAAAGCTATCACTCACCATGCATGCATGCTGTGCAAGAAAACTATCACTGACCATGGTATGCAAGAAAACTATCACTGACCATGCATGCATGGTATGCAAGAAAGTTATCACTGACCATGCATACATGCTGTGCAAGAAAACTATCACTCACCATGATGTGCAAACATACTATCACTGACCATGATGTGCAAACAAACTATCACTGACCATGGTGTGCAAGAAATCTATCACTGACCATGATGGGCAAACTATCACTGACCATGATGTGCAAGAAAACTATCACTGACCATGATGTGCGAGAAAACTATCACTGACCATGATGTACAAACAAACTATCACTAACCATTACATCTGCAAGGAAGTTATCACTGACCATGCATGCATGGTGTGCAAGAAAACTATCACTGACCATGATGTGGAAGAAAACTATCACTCACCATGATGTGCAAGAAAACTGTCACTGACTGTGATGTGCAAGAAAGCTATCACTGACCATGCATGCATGGTATGTAAGAAAGCTATCACTGACCATGCATGCATGCTGTGCAAGAAAACTATCACTGACCATGCATGCATGGTGTGCAAGAAAATTATCACTGACCATGATGTGCAAACAAACTATCACTGACTGTGATGAGCAAACTGTCACTGACCATGATGTGCGAGAAAACTTTCACTGACCATAATGTGCAAGAAAAACTATCAGTGATCATGATGTGCTAGAAAACTATCACTGACCATGATGTGCAAACAAATTATCACTAACCACTACATCTGCAAGGAAGTTATCACTGACCATGCATGCATGGTGTGCAAGAAAACTATCACTGACCATGATGTGCAAGAAAACTATCACTGGCCATGATGTGCAAACAAACTGTTACTAACCATGATGTGCAAGAAAACTATCACTGATCATGATGTGCAAGAAAACTATCACTGACTATGATGTGCAAACAGTCACTGACCATGATGTGGAAGAAAAATATCACTAACCATGATGTGCAAGCAAAGTATCACTGCATGACCAATGAAATGAATGGCTTTACTGAAAGCTCAGTACATTAGCTTATGACCTATGAGGTTGGACGTTCAAATCAAACCTTTGCTCCTGGGTTTTTTCTAGGATTTCTGTAAACCCACCTTTTGATTTTTGTGCATGTTTAGATGATCCCGTAGGTAGGCCAAACGCTTTGGGTTCACACACTGGAAATTGAACACAGCCAGTTATTTCACATTGTTTGGTCTGTATAAAAATGCACATTCAGAGGCACACAAAGACCTTAACATGATACTTTTGATACCAATCAAATACGTAACTGTTTCTCATAAGAATGTTATCTTCAATTAAAAAAAACCTTAAGAGGCCCTATATAAGGTGGACGAATCAATCAGAATCAAGGAAAATGTGTTACTTGAAAAAAAAAAAAAAAACAACTTTGAGTGAAATACAGTATCTTATGCCCAGAAGATGGGTAATTGATGCAGTATAATTGGCCAAAAAATATAAAACCATCTCTGTTTAGGGCTACGTATAGAATTGTTATTAAAAAAACGATTGTGATTTTAAAACACGTCCTTTCTAATATCAACAGGACGCTCTGATTCTGACAAAATCTAGTCCTGGAAAAAATGGTCGTATCAGATACAGGTATACGTGTCTTAACGTACCAACTGAAAAATGTAATGGCACCAGCTGTTAAGTTAGGGCTACGTTATGCTGATATGATAAGCAAACAGTTTGGAGTGAGTCAGTAAATGATGTGGTGAAGAGGTGTTGAGAGATGTCAAGTGGTTTGTGAGACGCTCTAGAGAATGTCTGAGAGCTGGGACAAGAGCCACTTGTTGGGAAATCAATAAAAATATCTTGATTATGACCTCTAGTACTGCTTCACTGCTATAGTGCTGTCGGTAGTAGCAGACACATGGCCTGTTCTTGATTCCGATCATACCTTGGTAGGTGTAGTAGCATGGTTATTACCAAGAAGGATTTAGTTTTGAATTTAATCTCTCTGAAGTTAATTTGTGGATTTACCATGTAGTTGAATTGATAATATCCTCTTAAAGGTGTCTTTTTATTTATCTTTTCTTTGGTTTGAATTTTGTTAAATCGTCAAAAATCAAATGACAGAATTTTGTGCTTTGTATTTTAGCAGAAGTGTATATGGCTGTAGTGAAGTCTTCAAGGGAAAATTATTTCTGTAATTAAATTTATAATATTTAAGTGTTTAAAAATGTTCAAATTCAAATCTTCATTGCATTATACTTGAAAACTAGTTGTTACATAAAGATATAAAGAATTATGCTGCACTTTATTTAAATGCTGAAAAGTTGAAACAGCCAACTTAACTTTATCCATGATTTACAAAGTTTTCTGTGCAAAGACATAAATGGCCAAGAGCCATAGCTGTCACTTTTGTGGTTTCAAAAAGCTGTAACTTTTGACTGATTTCTCCACAAACCCATTCATGTTTCTCCCCTCGGACAAATTTGCCTCAAACCCGTGTCATGTGGGTGCCACTAATGTCCAATAATGAGGAACGGTGTTGACAATACTCCAAACCTCAGGGAATTCGGCCTAGATTTATGGCCACCATATTGATATACAGAATGACAGGTTTATTGAGATCGCTGTGTCTATTTCACACAGTAATGTCGCCCAAGAGGGGAGATAAATCTGCAGTTGAAAACATAATCTGTCGTCACGGATTCTCCGTGAAAGTTTGATGAGGGCTTTGAGAATTTGTATTCTGAGAATAGTTGTAGTTCAAATCTTCATTCTATGTGGTGTGGCATATGTCTATGTAAGAGCTAGACCGTGGTTTACAAACTTCTGATGTCTGTCAGTACATGTGTAAGCTGTGGTGATTTGTGCATGCATGCATGTAGTATGTCTTCAGTGGAGTACTAGTGGAATACCATTTGTCCAAGTATAAAGTATTTCCATAAGACCATAACAATGAAAATGACAGGTTAATCCACTGTGTGCTGTAGTATTTACTTGTTTATTTATTTGATTGGTGTTTTACAACGTACTCAAGAATATTTCACTTATATACGACAGTGGCTAGCATCACGGTGGGAGAAAATGAGGCAGAACCCTGGGGAAGCCCACAACAATTATCCCCAGGTTGCTGGCAGACCATCCTATGTACGGCAGGAGAGGAAGCCAGCATGAGCTGGACTCGGCCCCAAGTTATTGCACTGTGCTGGGGTGCTAACGCCCTCTGTCACGGAGGCTCCTGTGTGCTATAGTAATCAATGTATCTAAATCATAGTTTATTATGTCAATATGGGGCTATATTTATATGGCCTCAACTTGAGCTGCCCCAACTTGAACTATGTTTATATGGCCCCAACTTGGGCTATGTTTATACGGCCCCAACTTGGGCTATGTTTATATGGCCCCAACTGGGCCTACGTTTATACGGCCCCAGCTGGGGCCATGTTTATATGGCCCCAGCTATAGCTATGTTTATATGGCCCCAGCTGGAGCTATGTTTATATGGCCCCAGCTGGAGCTATGTTTATATGGCCCCAGCTGGAGCTATGTTTATATGGCCCCAGCTGGAGCTATGTTTATATGGCCCCAGTTGGAGCTATGTTTATATGGCCCCAGCTGGAGCTATGTTTAGTTGGCCCCTAGACTGGAACTAAGCAGAACTGATTTAACTGAGGTAAATTGACAAGAGAAAGGATTTATGTGTGACCTTTTGCCAATTAACTTTCACACTGTTTTCACAGTTCTGGTTTTTTCTGTCTCTGTTGTATAGTCTTAATTATATTTATAACTTTATTGATGTTACATGCATTGATTGTGTCCTGTATATTTTGTAGATATTGTATTCCTGTATTCTGTGTGTATTCTATTATATATGCAGTGCGGCTTGGTTTTTGTGAATTTGCTCACTTTTGTTGACATTGTTCCGGATGCCACCATGCACAAGTATGATGTATGTCTTGTATTCCGAGATATAGGACAGCTACGGGTACATATGCACTAACACTCGATTTTCAGGCAGTTTTAAGTGTAACTCCCTTGGATGGAGTGAAAATATGTGTGACACTGATGGATTTCTTAACTTGGTTAATTAGCTAGTCCACCTGTACCCAGGGGATTGCTTTTTAATCAAAGTGAATTTGCTAAGCTTCTGTATCAGATATGGTAATTCTTTTTTTGGTTGAGCAATCTGTGCTGACACTTACGCATGCGTTATAACATTTGAGCCGTGGTAATGTCTTATGAGGAAAATGCCGTGGTGAATTTAGCCAAGGTGAATGGTTAGATGGGAACCCCTCAATAGAATATTATCGTTTAGGTATGGGGTAAAGCTTAATTAATACGAAGCAATTAGGCCTGTTAAGAATATGCGTGTACTGATTGATTGGTTAAAATTATAGACACAGCAGACAGCCTTGTTCAACTTCTCCATTATCATCCAACAGTTGCTAAATAGTGTTGATTTATTTATTTATTTGATTGCTGTTTTACGCCGTACTCAAGAATATTTTACTTACACGGCAGCGGCCAGCATTATGGTGGGTGGAAACCGGGCAGAGCCCTGGGGAGACCCACGACCATTCGCAGGTTGCTGGCAGACCTTCCCATGTACAAGAGGAGAGGAAACCAGCATGAGCTTGACTTGAACTCACAGCGACTGCATTGGTGAGAGGCTCCTGGGTCATTACATTGCGCTAGCACGGAGGCCCCTAAAAGTGTGTTGAATTCATCCTTAAATGTGTGTGTGTGTTATGTTGTATATGTCATGAGTGCATGCGACTGAAAAATTTTACTTTATCAATGCTATTAATGCCAGACTGTTGCAAAAATTTCCCTGGAACTTTCGTTTTCATTTTAACATTCTTATAGTTATAAAATCTCTGAATTAAAACTATTGAAATGTATTGAAGAAAAAAGTTAAGACTTATCTTCTTTATAAAATACATAAATTTTATTCAGCATAAAGAAAATTTAAAGCAAAAGCAGTTGAACTAATACATTAATACATCCTGATCGTCCTTACAAAACAAAGATACCTTTAAGCGAAACTCTCGCTTACAGCTTCACCATGGTAATCACGGACTTTCTTGACTCCAGTCTGATTTGATTACATTTTCTTCTGTGTTATTATTTCTATGATGGTGCCGGATTTCTCGGAAACATAACTACACCCTCTCCAAATTTAATTGAACAATTATGACATGAGAGATTCTGTGGTACTTGATCGAGATTTGTATCGGTTGATTGAGGGCAGTAGACCATTATGTGCGTTTCCAGGATAAGTCCCGGTTGGATCTTTAAAGATGGTAGCGTGATTGTGTGTCGATACTCTTATGGTTTGGAGAACACAGTAAGATTCGTGTCCCGTTAAACCTCTCAGCTAATAGCTGGAAGCTTGACTTTGATTAGAGCAAAGTTATTCTCAGATCAAACCAAAGCTTTTCAGGCATCTAGTTAGATTTCCCCATAAATTCAGCAAGGATTATGTCGATATTCTCTTTTGTCAAAGTAGGCTTGCATGTGAGCATCTTGTTAAATGATTTTGTGGAAGTGTGTGAATTTCCAGATCAGGCTGCCTGAAACTACTAACGATTTGTAAGACAAGGAAATGCTCTGTGCCAATTTGTAGTATTATTTAACTGGCCAGCAATGGTGATATATACCTTGACTGTTTTATGCTTCCTTGAAAAGAACGATTAAGTTTTGGGGTAAAACAGTGTTGTAGTTGTTACATTTGCAAAGACTTGAGATGTCAGATTTCATTTTCTCTCGAAGAAATTAAGGATTACATACATCATGGTCTTACGTGTCTAAGGGTTAAATTCTTGTATAAAAATGCATTTGAAGTTAGGTTATTTTTTTTATAGTTTTGTGAATTAAAACTCATATTAATTTGTTAATTAATTTGCATTGAAGGAGAGGAAAAATGAAATCCCACCTTTAAGTTTGACATTTTAATTAATGGTTAATTTTAAATTAACAGGTGTGAGAGGTGGCTAATTGGATTTTACTGTATGGCAAAGCATCCTTTTTAAGGAATATCTTAATAACTAGATTCTGAAGCAGCTGGCCTTTAGGCTGTGAAAAAATGTCCTTCCTGGTTATAAATATTGAATGCTGTTAGCTATGGTTTTTTTTTGGGGGGGGGGGGGTTAGAGAGTACAGGCTATTAGTCAATGTTCCTGGCTTGGGATCAAGCTTCTGATAGCGAGAAGAGCAGCTGATTGATAATGGAACTTCTGTACTTGCATGTAAGGCTTCTTGGCTCTCCACTTGACCCTTGCTAAGCTGACAGCTACATGTAGGCTCAATACACCTGATGACGATGGTCTAAGCTGTTTCTTGCCACTTCAGCTAGCCTTACATGCCTTATAGCAGTTTATTCTGTAGTTTACAACAAACTGCAAAATTAAACAGTTACCCTAAGTTTTGATATGTTCAGGTGCCACAGAGGCACCATTAATATTGTTCAAAAGAAATATGGTGCAAAAGATGTACCATAGAATTTGATGCCTTCAGGTGAAATGTGTCACAAAAGAGCCGCTGCAGATTCTGATATGTTCAGGTGAAATCAAGTGCAAGAGAGGCACCATACAGTTTGACATATTGAGGTAAAATATGGAGCTGAAAAGGTACCATAGATTAGATATTTTCAAATGAAATATAATGCATATTATATGGGGCATATGGTAGATTTTAATATGTTTGAGTGAAAGATTTGGTACAACAGAGACACTATAGAATTTGATGTCTAAGTAAAATATTGGGTTGAAAACTTATAGTGTACAATTTGATTGCTTCCAAGGTTCGGAGAAAACCAGCCAGTTAAATCAGGTAAGCCTTGGTTCAGTCAAAACCCAATGAAAAAATAGATTTAAGAAATAACCTAATTATATTGAACTTGTATCTGCAAATAGACAGAAGAAAACTGGTGACTTTATAGGTTAATGCTTCCGTTACCATGGTGATGATCTACCTGTGATTCAATTGTCCACCTGACAAAACCTAATGCTACACTTCCACAACACAGCCATAAGTTGCGATTTGCTTGCGGGAATACAAGTAATGTATACATGATGTTAATGACTTCCCTGTGGATTTGTATTTTATAGGTTGCGCAAAAGTGTCTGTCGCTGCTGCGGCATGAGCTTTTAGTAAGTTAATTATGCGGTGTCTGTATTTAATGTCTCTCGGCAATATACATGATACTAAATTGTCTGGACGTCAGACTTGCAAATCTCACAGGAAGTCAAAGTAACCCAGTCTAAAGCTAACCTAATTATCACCATGTCATATTATATACAGGACTACAGAGAATTTTAACTTATTTTCATGCTGGATGCTGTGCTGACATTTCCTCTTCAATAGTGAATGTTTTGTGGGTTTATACTGATGTATTCGTGTCCCTGTTGCTCTTATGGAGTCTGGCAAGTTTATTATATGTACTCGGCTACAGTGCCATGGGAAGTTCGTCTGACTGGAATTATTCACTTGTACAGAGAGCTTTAATTTAGTTAGCAGAAATACCATCTGGATTCAATTGAATTCTCCTTTCAGGGAAATCTGCGTCCTATAGAATAGAGTCTAAAATGGGCAGCGACTGGATAACCAGGGTAACTTATTGTGTGTGTGTGCTCTTTGCTCTTGTTACATTTATCATGCCAGTTAAATTTGGCCTAAAAGCAATTTACCACCAAGCACCAGGCTGGGATGGGATTAGTTCATGTGTTATTTGTTTTCATTTTAGGGCACTGCTACAAAGTAATTAAGATAAGGTATTGAGCTTGAGATTGATGTGGAAAAGTGGGGATGTTGGTGTCAGTATTGGCATTGGTGTCGGTGTCAGTGTCGGTGTCCATGTTAGTGTCGGCGTTGGTGTTGGCATCCGTGGCAGTGTCGGCGTTGGTGCTAGTATTGGTGTTGGTGTTAGTGTCGGTGTCAGCATCGGTGTCAGTGTTAGTATCGGTGTCGGTGTTAGGATTTACAATGTATGTGCATTTATGTTTATTGTGACAATGTTTGCATGGATGCACTTCTTTGTGCGATGTGGTTTGTTTTGTTTGTTTGTTTTTATAAGTGAAAAATTCTTGAGAATGGCATTAAACAACAATCAAATAAATAAATAAGTAGATGAATTGTTTTTTTCAGAGGTCAGCATTATATCTGAATTGTGTTAGGCCAGGTGTATATGTTGTCAGACTGGGTTAGACCTTGTTGTTTTGGTCAACAGCTGGCTTGTAGGACCTTTTGTCTGACAATATTCAATAACTTGAGCTTCCCTCCACTAATAAAAGCCCTAAAAAGCAAATGACCAATCAAATAATATGTATAAATGTGTCATATTTTGATTCCATGAAGTCTAACGTGTTGAATTTGAAAATGTATGGTCACAGAGAAGTGTTAAGTATTGTTGAATAAACATGTTGATTAGCATAGCTGTGAAATCCTCCTGTTTGTTATATACCCTATAGTATATTTATTTATTTATTTATCTGATTGGGGTTTTACGCCATAGTCAAGAATATTTCACTTATATGACGCCAGCCAGCATTACGGTGGAAGGAAACTGGGCAGAAATCCACGACCATCTGCTAGTTGTTGACACACCTTCCCACGCCCTATAATATATGTTACTGCTATATTGCCCTTCTATAAAATTTAGTGAAACAACCAAAATTCATGTTTGAAACAGATTTACAATTAATGCATGATCAAAATTGTGTATACCCCAGAAGGTTTCAGTATTAATTATTCCTCGCGGTTTGAAATGACGTGACAACTCCAAAGTTACATGTGGTAATTATATGTTTAAAGAAATTTTTCATTTTGAAATTGGATAGGTTACAGGGCTAGTTTTTTTATTATTTTTTACAGAGTCTGATATGTTATGAAATAAATTATTCTGTCCTTCCCGCATTGGGCATGATTCTTCTTCAAAAAGTTCAAGTTTTTTTTTATTCCTAAACTTCAGAAAACCCAAGAGGCAAAGAAACCCATTAAAGTTTTGTTTTCTTTTTACTACATTCTCTTTCTCTCTCTCTTTTTTTTTGGTAGCTGAGCTGATATCCTATTATGTCGCCATAAATATCCTGTGTTTCAGTCAAAACTTTTCCTTTCTTTTTTTTCTCATTTGCAAACTAACTCACTGTTAAAATAACAAACATCAAATCTCCGAAGAACCGATTGTTAAGCGGAAATAAAATAAATAAGAATGACCCTGTAGTGCTGTTTACAAAAATCGATTCAGAAGTCTTGGGTGCTTTTTTTATAGAATATACTCATTGCCATTGTAAGAAGCCTTTGCACCACAGAATTTCAAGTTAAATGGCAAGGTCCTTTTCCTGCCAACTGAGAATCCATACAAGAGTAGACAATTCCTTCTTTTTTTTTTTTTGGTGTAACATTGGCCTAAAAGGATTTATTTTAAATCATACAAGTAGCTGACTGAAGATGATTTTAATGGGCTTTTAGAAGCCACATGACTTTTATATCAACACAGAAGCTGAATCCTCTGGCGCATGTGTAGTTTGAAATATAATTACAGTCTTCAAATTCATTACAGTGTAAGAGTCTGGTTTTGGTTTGTGGACAACCACTTTTGTATAATAGCAAGTCTGGTAGGCACAATTTTGAATCCCCAATGATCAAAATCTCCTTTAATTTGGTAGTGTATGCCAGTCTTTTATAGAACGAACTTATTTGTCATCTGTTCAGGAGAAGTACAATAACAAAGTGATAAAGAAATGTTTTTTTGTTTGCATGTTTATAACTCATCTCGATCGAAGGTCAGTTCAAGGACACATTGGTGATGTTGCTATTTCTTCCCGGCAATGTTATCAGTGTATCAAGTATGGAGTGTTGACGCTTATAATAGAATGTCCTAAATGAGCTAAAAATTCGACAACAAACACAAATTTTTGGAGGCAAATAAATGTCATGAGATATTACTTCTGGTGTTAAAGGTTTACATTTTCCCGGTAGGATATCACCCTACCTTCCTAGCATCTCTCAAAAAGACTTCCTAAACTCATGATTTCTTGCTTATCTTTCATCGTTATTGTGAAGGAAACTTCAAAATGAATGTTATTCTACATCCGGTGTTAAAGTCATTTTTCTCAGCGTAATTTTAATTGTGGCATTAAATTTGGGATGTAAATGATTAACTTTGGCCTGAAACAGCCGTAAGACTGTTTGAATAGTTCCCTTACTTTTAATCAAGAGAAAGAAAAGCAATTTTAGCAATGGTGATTCTAATGAATGAGTTAGTAATTTAGGTGGCTGAGACAGTATGTGTTGATCAATACACACACATTTACTAGCTGTGCATGGATATACACACGTCAGTTTTAGGATAGGTGTTTAATACACTATTGAAGAATTTCTAGAAAACAATTAATCAACTTATTCAAAGGTTGCCATGTTTGTCGGTGATTGAAACCAAACCGATGAAAGTCATGCAGAGAAGACCAGCAACCTTTGGCAGGCACCTGACAAACCTTCTGAAAAACTCACCAAGTGCATGTGACCTCTTGGCATGGTCAAGGTCAAAGCAATGCTGTGAGGAGGAGGATGTGAAGAATGTAGCCAGATTAGCCAACACCATCCTTCCCATACATGTTTCAGTTGAAAAAAATCGTCCTTTTGTATTGAAGCTGACATATTTTCAGAGTACTATCTGGCAAGATTTCATATCATATCAGTTATTAGTATATGTCCAAGTTGCTTCGAAGAAGTTTTAAACGGCCCTCTTTTCGCACAACTCCCAGAGGAGGGCAGCCAATCAACAAGCTTAACCCAACTAGACCAGCAGATAATAGAAACTAACTAGTACAATTAAAGTCTGCATGCGTTTTGCTAACGCAAACCTGTCTTAATTTCCATGGGCTGCCAACCTACCAGGCTGCGGGGCTAGTGGTTTCACTGTAATGACACTGTCTAAACATCAGGTCTGATCACTACGTGCATTACTCAAAATAATTAAACACGCCTTAGTAATTGGACCACGTAGGTTTCGTGTGGCCAGTGGTCAGGTCGATCCAGAGATCTAATTTGACCGGAGGCGATTGAGTGGTCAGATCACACAAGAGCCTGGATGCAGCTATAGTTTTATACAAGCTGAGAACATCATTTGTCACAGACGTATTGGATTCAGCAGCCGACGCCGAAGTCAACACTGATTGGTCAACAAAGGAAGTTTTAGAGCCAGTCATGTCAGTATTAGATAAATCTGCTGCAGTGGTCATTAGTTAAGCACATTAAACACGATACAGTGATAGTTCCATCAGTTGATTACTTTATATAATGGTGTAAAATGGGTTATAAATCTGATAATTTAATTCAGCCACTAAATTAAAAATAAATAATAGTATACGTGTACATGCATGTATGTATATGTACGCAAACTGAACAGGGCCCCTCTGTGGCTCAGTTGGTTAGCACGTTAGCGCAGCGTAATGACCCAGGAGCCTCTCATCAATGCGATCACTGTGAGTTCAAGTTCAGCTCTTACTAGATGGTTGTAGGTTTCCCCCGGGCACTGCCCGGTTTCCTCTCACCATTATGCTGGCTGGCGTCGTATAAGTGAAATATTCTTGAGTACCCCATAAAACACCAATCAGATAAATAAATAAATAAATCAAACTGAACAAGTCTTGATGTGTTTCCCAGGGCTTCCCAAGGCTTTAAACACTCCATGTATAGCGAAGGCTGTGAAAGATATTTGTATATATCCACCTTTGCTGGATTCGAAGGACTCTGCAGATGGTCCATCTTAATTGGTCCGGGACCTGTATTTGTAAAACAGTTTCTTGTCTTGCCGACTTTAGGACTTGAGGAATATTTTCAGTTTTGATATTGTAAATTATCTTGACTTGGATATACTGAAGGGTTCTTCATACGGCATGTACATATCTGGCCTTGTAGGATTTGTTAGATCCTGTGTGTTGTGTGACGATTTTAATCAGTGTCACCAGTTATTGCTGCAAAAACTTAAGTGTGTCAAGGTTGTTCCATCGAACTCCTCCACTCTTAATTTTTCCTTTTTACAATGAATATAATTTTCTTGTAGGTAAATTTTGACAGTGTCAAGAATCTCTGGCACTCTGCTTCATGGTTGTTAATGTAATTCTGCTTAACCCTGAGAGCTAGGGGACATACACCAACTATGTTGAATTAGATCGCCACATTGCCTCTATGAACATTGGCTATCAAAGCGTGCCTAAGATACATGCATGTATTTTCAGTCACCCAGAATATGCCTCCCACCTTTGCATCATCATGGAAAACTGTTGACTGCTTCTCTTTGCACGCATGAATCCTTTCCAATATATCTTATTGTGTATGCTTTTTTTGATGGTTAGTGTTGAACGTTGTTTTGGGAATTGACATTAAGCTTCCCATTATACTGACCTGGAACGTCCATTTTGTTTGAAGACTGGCGTTCAGATGTCTGATTGTGGTGTCAGGGGCCTGTTCTACAAGGCTGTCGCAACTCTGCCTCCAGTGCATATACCATGGTGACGTATCTCTTCACTGTATGTTGCCATGGAAATTGTGCAAGGCGCAGATTGGGACTGCTTCGTAGCATGAGCCCCAGGTGTTGAGTCATTTACGTGCAATATGGTGTCATTGACATGTTGTATATTAGCCCAAATCAACATGGGAATTACAGTCAATATAAGCTTATTGCAACTTAACCGGTCAAAATTTGAAATTTAATATAAATAAAAAAATGGAATACATAATAAGTGTTTCCACTAGTGTTTAAAAGTGGGCTTTTAAAAGTTTAATTGATTTCTATTCCTTGATAAGTTGTCAAGAGCAATTAAGCTTGATTCGTCATTGATAGACCTTTAAGTATGACTGCAAATTAAACTACACACTTTATGTCGTTGAGTGACATGATATAACATGTCAGCTGTGCCCTCAGGTCTTTTCATCTCGGGTATTAACAGACCATGTTCCTCAATATTGTTCTTATTCATGGCTCTTAGCATATAACATGTTTTATGTTATTTTAGCCCAAATTTACCTTTAGATGGGAAAACATTATTTCGATCTGAAAGAAATAATTATCATTTTGTTTTTTAGCCAAAAATTAAATTTTTTTTCAAGTAGGAAGCTGTAATTATTCAGTTGGGGAAGTTATTTTTTTAAATCAGGAAACTAATTTCCCTGTTGAGTATAAGATCATTTTTTTTTACAGTTAAGGATAAATAATTTTTTAGTTAAGAAATTGTAGCTAAGACATTTAAAAATGTTGGACAACAAGTTGTAGAGTTTAGTGAAATAAATGCAAAACTGTGACCAAAAAACTAAAGTGTCAGGGGAAAAAAGTTAAAGCATGTCAGCAAAAAAGATTTAAGAATTTCACCTAAAGAACTCAAGATTTTCAAAAGTCTCGACACATTTGATTTCTCATTCAGGGTAGCATTGATAATCCCATATTGGATGTCCCTATCAAAGTACGAAGCACATATAATGTGAACTCGACAAAATTACATGCTCGAGTCATTTGGGTGCATTCCGAGTAAAAAGAATGATGTTTCCATAGAGATAAACTGTGATGATAATTTAGGTCATACCATCCGGCAGTTTTGGTGTAAAACTTCCGTGCTGTCGTTGTAAGGAATTATGCTGCTTAGCTGCGGATGTCTAATTAATGATATCACATAATAATCTAACCTTCCAGTGGTTAAGTGGTTGAAAAGGTTACAGATTTAGGGTACAGCACATAGAATTATGCTGCTTAGCTGCGGATGTCTAATTAATGATATCACATAATAATCTGACCTTCCAATGGTTGAGTGGTTGAAAAGGTTGCAGATTTAGGGTACAGCAGATAGACTCACAAGCATACGCTTGCCCAAGTAAAGATATTTATTCAAAACAGACAACTGATGATGTTCAGCTCTGTATAATCATCTGTGACAATTTGGCTTGTATCCACATACATTTACGACATTTGTCATGTACCTGGCAAGGTGCTGTAGATTCAACCTGACATTCTGACCTTGACCTGCTCCTCACCTGTCAATTAATTAAGACAGCTTCAGTAACCTAATGGTTAGAGCGTTCACCTCGAGTCAGGAGACCTTGGGTCAAACCTGGCTCAGATCACACTAGAGACTTTAAAAAAAGGGGTACTTTCTGCTATCCCTCTTGGTGTTCAGCACTGAGAGGTAAGAGCAAGAAAAGCAGGACTGGTTGGCCTGGTGGCCTTAAAATGATACTTTTCACAGAAGCATTTAAGTTTTGCTGATTAGAAATTAATCAAACTTGATGAATCAATTAAAATCTTGCAAAATCCCCTTAGAAAATGCTGTAAACTTTAGATGAAATACAGATTTCAATTCAATAGGTTCAAGAATATGGCCAGAAGTGGAGAAAGTCAAGTTTACCAAACTTGGAACTCAAGAATGGTGCCCTGGTGACACTTTTGTATAAACATAATGATCTGAAAGACAGAATTGATGAATGTTGAGTGAGGTCTCCTGATTTATAATAGCTGCATTTGTCGAGAAAAACTCAGGCCGATTTCTTCAGATCTCATTAAGCTTTGATGATTATAAATGGTCCAGATCAGTGCTATGAAGAAGTCAACTGTGATTGAAGTCAGGGAAACTGTGCAAGTGGCTTCGTGTGGCCTGCGTCCCACTTTATATATGACACCTGAGAAACTGTACAAGTGGCCTCGTGTTGCTTGCGTCCCTCTTTTATATATGACACCTGAGAAAACTGTACATGTGGCCTTGTGTGGCTTGCGTCCCACTTTATATATGACACCTGAAAAACTGTACAAGTGGCCTCGTGTGGCCTGCATGACACTTTATATATGACTCCTGAGAAACTGTACAAGTGGCCCTGTGTGGTTTGCGTCCCACTTTATATATGACACCTGAGAAACTGTACATGTGGCCTCGTGTCACCAGGTAACACTTGGAAACTGCACAACTGCATGTTGCAAAGTGAATAGGCCAGTAACTGTTGTCTTTGTATATTACTGGGCCAATGTAAAAAACAATAAAGGAGGATGGGGTATTTGTTCAGTGGCAGTTCAGATCCAAGCTGGATTGAATATTAAAAGATCTCTTGTAATATGTGAGTACTGCCCTAGTAATTTTTCCACAAACCTTCATTGTCATGCAGGTTAAGGCCAATTACCAAAGATTTTTAAAATGGTATTTGTTGCTACGTGTCTTGGAGCTCAGCACTAAGAGATCAGAGCAAGGAAACAGTACTGCATCGTTTGCCTGAAGTCAGTATAATGTGACTTCTTGGTAGCGTGTGATGTCAGCACTTTGGCTTTGTGGATTTGCTCTGGCTGCCACAATTAAGGGAGAGAACTTGTGTATCTGCACATCCTCATCGTGACACGTGACTAGAAGTCCATTACCTAGAAGTATGCAACTTTCATATATCTAGTCTCCACGACACGGTACACATGTTACATCATCTGTATGGAAGCTTGGGCCGTCAGGTGGTCTTGGGTGAAAATTGTGAACTGAATCATGGGAAATCTAATTGTTAATGGCTGCCACAAGAACTGACCACACCTTGAAACTGAAACTTAAACTTTAAACCGTATTTAAAAAATAGGATTTCGCTGATCATTGTTGCTATGCACTTGAGAAACCATGGACTATTTTTAAATTTCCAAGCAACTATAAGACAAATACTGTCAAATACATTGTTATCCTTTTATAAAACTTTTCGTTGTCGTCATTTTTTAAAGTCAGTTTCAACACAACTGTGTTAAGAACCCATCATGCATCTGCTGTTTTCAAACGTTTGCTGCGCAGTAGAGAGATACAGATATGTCACATACTGCCTTAGACATGGAAGAAAAGTGTACTGTGCTGTGGAGACTAGCAATAGGGAAGTTGCATACTTCCAGGTAATGGACTGCTGCTATGACGTGGAACCCCAAGAATTCATGCATACTGTTTACATCCAAATCCTCTTCATGAAGTCAGAAATAGATAAAAAAAACGACACAGTGACAAAGCATGAATCATTATTTTTTGTGGAAAATGTTGATCGACTGTTGAATTAGCTACATGTCATCCAAAAAATACGCATTGCTTACATATAAGTATGTGTCTGTGTTGAGTGATAGTCACACTTGCGTGGTCATAGACAAAACGCCGTTAATAAGCTTGAACGTGCAGTGCCAACTTAGCTGATTACCCAGACGTCTAAATTACCCCTTGAGGAGACAGTTGGGCATCAGCAAAGTAAAGGGTGTGTCATGGATAGATCTTTCCTGGATGCTTTACGCTTTGCCGCTGTTTGTCATGACCTTCTCGGAAGCACGATGCCCTGCTGTTTGCCTTTATGCAGGGCTGCGTTCGCACCACAGGAAACCGTAGATCAGGGGAGAATCGCTGAATTTGTGATTTGTCATGGTGAACTACATCAAAGAGATCACGACTTCAATTGATCACAAACAGTGGTATGCATAATGGCCTAGTGATCGCATGGCAGTGGCATGTGTCATTGGCTTCATGTAACAGGATCCCAATGCTTTAATCAATGCCTTACCGTTATACCACTGAAAACTGATAGCATTCATGGCCACAAATCTGGGTTGGAGGGAATGGTGCGAGAAAAATCGTCTTTGAAAAAGTTGTATTTATATTTGTCAAAGTTACTTAAAAGCTGATGATTAAATCAGTATATTCACAAATCTTGGCGGTAAACAGTGCTGAGTGTTGTATTGAAAAAAGTTGTATTTATATTTGTCAAAGTTACTTAAAAGCTGATGAATAAATCAGTATATTCACAAATCTTGGCGGTAAACAGTGCTGAGTGTTGTACTGAACAAAAGGTCATGGATACCAAACCTGTCCTGCATGATTGCTCTGTCACTATATTTTAAAAAGATATGATTACAATTGATGAATGGATAATTTCAGTTGAGTGGCACACATTGAATTCATTGGTTAATTATTTTAAACCTGTGTGGGGTATAAGAAATACAAGTTTGTTCAGGCTGGATGGTAGGTCTATAACCTACTAGTATTTCTTCAGCTTTAATTTTCATCTGTCTATGCCACTGTATTTTGCAACATTCTGAGAGAAATATGTGTAGAGAAATAATTTGCAATAAGTTTTAGGAAGCTTGCATCTTTAGTGACACAAACAGATCATTTTAGTGTCCTTTCCATTAAAATTTTATGCATAAAGCCCACTGAAAAAAGTACTTTAGAAGTTGAAAAGGTTGATGAAGATTTACAGTATATCATGTTTTATATGGCACTTAAAAGTGTTTAATATTCCATGCATATTTAGTGTCACAATTAAAGCTTAATTAGAGTGAGTCTTTGATACGGGTCTTAAGGCTTTTGGGGGCTTGCTTAGGAATGGCCATGCCGTTTATTGGCTGAATTTCTATGTCAGTTGGTGCAGTATTACGCGAAGTTTGTTGTTGCCATCTACCGTTGTGGAATACATATTTGAACAGCTCGCCCTGGGGGATGAAAATAAAGTCATAAAATACATGTGGAAAAGATTGTCAGTTGCTTGCCAAATGCTTGTGGTTTTTACTGAGAGCACTTTGGTTTTTCTCCATGTTACTCTGTGCATTGTATATATAAAATGAAAACCTGGTAACTTATAAGTGTCTGTATCTAATGCATGGAATAACATGCAGAAAGAAGCTTAGAAGAGTGGCACCATGTGTTATATCCCCAGTACTTATTTTTATGATGCTTACACCAATGCGAGTCTGGCATGGTTTATATGGATGTGATAAATGAACACATGGGCACCCAAGTCTCTCCAAATCTGCTAGGGAAACACAATTATGGACGGATTTATTGCCGAATGCTCTATATATAGGTCTCGCGGATCAATGGCATGATTTATTCGCTGGTTTTACCTTGCTATTAGTCCATAAATATCCGTGAATGTACAAAGGCTGCTACAACCAGCTGTGTAACAGATCCTGTAGACTGTTGTATTATCTGTACCAACCTGGCTACAGACGTACGATCTCATATTTCATCACATAACTCGTATAGACTGCAGAAAAAAAAACGAAAAAAAAAAAGAACCCAAAAAACAAGACATTGACCCATGAATTTCATAATCTGTATATACATGTAGTTGTTGATTTTTTTTCTTTTGCAGTATTCTGTATTGATGTTTTTTTTTTTACTTTGTATTATCGAGTTTGATGTTGAACCTCATTTGTTTTGACGTCATTTTTTATCTGACTGGACATGTCAAGTTATTTTAAGCAAACTGAAGAGAAATTGACACTTTGGAGGGACACATATGCAGCATTGTACTGATGGCCACATTTACATGTAAGGCAAATTTGCCTGAGATGAGCAGACATGTGGGTATTTTGTTGTCAAGAAAACTAGATGATTCAAAGGACATCAAGAAACTCCGCTGAATTATAGCTTCACATAGATGCGGGTGCTTGACTTTGATGGTACGCTATCTGGGTCAACCAAGGGCACATACTCATCTATGGCAGATGAACTGTGTTATCTGGGTCGACCAAGGGCACATACTCATCTGTGGCAGATGAACTGTGTTATCTGGGTCAACCAAGGGCACATACTCATCTATTTCAGATGAACCACATTATCTGGGTCAACCAAGGGCACATACTCATCTGTGGCAGATGAACCACATTATCTGGGTCGACCAAGGGCACATACTCATCTGTGGCAGATGAACCACATTATCTGGATCAACCAAGGGCACATACTCATCTATGGCAGATGAACTGTGTTATCTGGGTCGACCAAGGGCACATACTCATCTATTTCAGATGAACCACATTATCTGGGTCAACCAAGGGCACATACTCATCTGTGGCAGATGAACCACATTATCTGGGTCGACCAAGGGCACATACTCATCTATGGCAGATGAACTGTGTTATGTGGGTCAACCAAGGGCACATACTCATCTGTGGCAGATGAACTGTGTTATCTGGGTCAACCAAGGGAGCATACTCATCTATGGCAGATGAACCATGTTATCTGGGTCAACCAAGGGCACATACTCATCTATGACAGATGAACTGTGTTATGTGGGTCGACCAAGGGCACATAATCACCTGTCGCAGATGAACTATGCTATCAGGGTCAACCAAGGGAACATAATCTTCTATGGCATATGAACTTCTTTATCTTGGTCAACCAAGGGCACATACTCATCTATGGCAGATGAACTGTGTTATCTGGGTCAACCAAGGGCACATACTCAGCTATGGCAGATGAACTACTTTATCTGGGTCAACCAAGGGCACATACTCACCTATGACAGATGAAGTACTTTATCTGACAAGGTAGATAAGGATTTTTTTTTTTATAAAATGAGGTGAAATTAAATTTTAGCTTGTTGGGTTAAGCCTTGATTGTCTCACATCTGAAACTGATGCCGTGGTGGCTTACTTGCCTTCCACATGTCATGTCAGTGAAGCAGCACTAGATAAACATGCACTCTAAGGATCGTTGCCATATGACTGAAATTGTTAAGTATGACGTTAAACCCTATACACTCACTGACTCTTGGATCTGAAAATTAATTTTCCTTTGTTAGATTCGATTCAAGTGTAATTTTTAAAATTATTTCTGTTTGAAATCATTGTTATGCCTTTGCCTAAACATGAGAGGTATGATTGTATTCATACAACCTTCTCGACCTTGTTGTACGTATGCATACATTTATAATTGTCTGCTTGCATTGTGTTTGTTTTGTTTAGATTTGAAATATTTTCATTAAGTGGCTCTAAACAGAGATAATGTGTATATGTATTATAATTAAGATATTAACATGACAATCAATCAAGTGTTAATGATTACAGGTGGATGCATTTGACTGTCAGTGTAGGCAAATAACATTTCATGCTTCTCTATGTCAACTTTTCCTGAAATCTGAGGCATTTCCATACATATGTTTTAACTTATTGAGTTATTAAAACACACTTTGTATAATTGTTAGGTAACTGTTGAGGAGTACAAATGGATGGACTTGATTTTCAAGTACAGGCAAACATTTCATGCTTTTGTCACGTCAGATTTCTCAGATTTGCTCAAAGCATTGTCATGATGATAACTTACAGTGGTGTAGTGTGCACATTTTGATTGTCTAGAGAGGGAAACATTTCATACTTTTGTGTCATTTTCCCGAGATTTGAATGAAGCATTTTCATATTCCTCTCCCAACAGTAATTCTGGGCATTGTTTACAATTAAGTTATCAAAACACCCCACTGTACCGACCAATCAGATGTTGACATTTACATATGGATAGATATCATTTTCAAATATAGGCAAATGTATTTCATACTTCTGTTATACTGTTAATGTATGTCAGCCACCAAAAGGTTTCATTCTGTAGCGTTTCATTCTGTAGCGTTTCACCGATGTAGAAATGAGAAACCTTTCCTGCTTCATTCGGGACATTGTGTTTTGTTCATTCGGGATTTCTCCATTGTTAGTGATGTTTTGTGGATAGAATAAGAATTAAAGCCATATTGCTCGTGCATTTCAAACTAAGAACGGTCAATTCGTCACAGACCCTGATTCCGCACTGCTAGAGAAAAGGTATTCCATTAAAACCTGATGATCCAGACAACAAACCTTTCTACTCGGCTCCCATGTCTGGGTTATATAGAGGACATGCATCTGGGTCAAGAAGAAATCTTATTTCGTCGGCTCCGTCTAGTGTTTGCTGGAGTGCGTGCGCCACCAATTGGCCAATTTAAGTATCGACTCCATCAAATACTCCTTTTTTTCTCAGTCTGAGAATTAATGCTTGACTTTTAGCTGGGTCTGTTTGCTGGAATTTTCTCAAAATCTCCTCAAGAGTAGTCTGTGGGCGACACTGATTGCCAGTGCGATGGATGAGAAATGGGTATGACCGCCCTCAGGCAGTCTACGCGTAGACGGCAAAATTATGTTACGGCTGTTATTTCTCGAACTGTCAGCAGAAGTACGGAAAACCTTGAAATCAGCGTCCTTCATTATGCAAAGTAAACTCTGTCTGCAGCTTTTACTTGGGGAACGCAAAGGCTAAATATTTACCTGTAGCTTGATGATGTTAGAGGCCATCCTTAACAAATTCTTTGTTGCACATAACCCAACCATGTAAAAAACTATAAGATGGGGAATATTTTTGCTGGCTGACGACAAGATATGGATTTTAAAGACATTAACACCAAGAAAAAATCTCAGTAAAAACTTAGTTTTCACCAGTATGGTGTGCTTTGATAAGAGTGAAACCTCATCTGTAACTGTTGCTGAAGGGGTGCGGTTTGCAATAATTAGTATCATTACAATGCCTTTAAATTCATTTTGACCAAACTTTAGAAACATCCACTATGTAGCAATAACAACAAATAAATAAATAAAATAAAATAAATTCACAATGAACTTGTTTTTAGAGCAAGGAAAACCGTGAACAAATGCAATGTAATCAATACTGGTGCGTCATTATGTCACAAATGGAATAATTGTGGGTTTCCCCCGGGCTCTGCCCACCATAATACTGGCTGCCATCGTATATGTGAAATATTCTAAAGTACAGCATAAAACACCAATCAAATAAATAAATGAATATCTCACAAACGTGTATCACAGTTATGAGAGTTTCGTATGTAATCTTACACATAAAACTGTGAACATAAAATCCCAACATTTCACTGCATGTCTTTTGGTAGAAAAATAAATCTAAACATATTATTAAATGCTATGGGGAACATAGAGTTCACTGGGTTTTCCACTGAAGCTTACCTTATTTTTTTTAAATTTTAAATTGTCTTATCAACTTGAGGAAACAGTATAGAATATTGAACCCTTAGCCGATGTGTTACTTTCATATTGTATAAAAAAACTGAAAACGATGGGTGAATGTAGATCACTTCACAAGCGTAATCCTTAGCCCAGACCACAATGTCACACTGAGGTTTTAACTTTTAGATGGTCTTGCCCATATACAATTGCAGGCGCATTAAGCTATAGAACTGGTCTTTGATGTGGGATGAGTGGACAGTGTGCAAAGACAGGTCATGAATAATCAGAGAGTTTAACAGCTACCTCATCACCCCTGCCCTCCCCCCGCCCTCCCCCTGCCCCCCCCCCCCATCCTCCCACTGTCCCAGACCACTGCATTACGTTTAAATCATTGGCCAGATATACCATTTATTTCTCATTAGGGTATTGAACTCATCGCGGATCAATGTGTAGCTTTGTACAACGTTAAAAAAAGAAATACAAAAAAGGGAAATCATTGAAAATCTGTGAATTTAACAGAGATAATTTTTTTTTGTGGCTAAGACCACTGGGTTATCGAGAGCATTTAACGCTTAATTCACTTCTCACGTGTGTAATTAGGGTGCATTGTGGTATTGATCGAGCTAACCAATCACGCCAATGGACTGGCGGCTGCATGCACAAAAAGCAGGGTGTCAGCTAGGAAAGATAAGCCCATGCTAAGAGCAGAGGATGCGAGCTCCAGCAGTCATCACGACATGCTGAACAAACTACGAACTCTTCAAGTCATGTGACCTTTCAGAGAAACCCTGAGATGAACAAAAAGCGCGAGGCGTCAGCTCACTTCGCCCGGTTTACGAGTGATCTGTAACTAAGGTGAACCCAGGAGTGAAATGTCTCCGAGGATTTTGTATTGTGGAAGGCCTAAAAAGGAATTACTTGATGTAAATTTTTTTTTTTTTTCTTTTTTTCTTTTTTTTTCTGCTGTCTTTTCACCCCATTTAGACTCGTTTAATGTACCTGTGTTAAAATTACATTGTAATAAGGCAAGTCCCACTGGACAATAGCTCTCAGCCGAGTGCGAGTTTTTTTGTTTTTTTTTCACAGAAATATTTCTTTTGGATTCAGAGATCTTGTCAGCTCCAGTAACTGATCTGTGACATTCTTTGAAATTCTTGGATACAGCAGGGAATGGCTCTCATACATGTACCTTAGTCCATTTGTATGAAGATGACAATAATTGGCTCTATCCCGAATCGTGACTCTTTTATCATGAACTCCTGGAGCTTCTGTTTGGTGTTGACAGTCATTTGAGTTGTCACAGTCATAAAACTTGAATAGTCATGAAGTTAAGAAATTTTTTTAGAAAGTCACGAAAAATTCATGCATTTTCGTGTTTTTTTTGTTTTGTTTTGTTTTGTTTTTTTTTTTTGATGTATGGGTGTTGACAGAGTTGTAATCAGTCAAGATAAAGACTGAATTGACATGAATGGAATGTCGCATTCATGAATTGCCGTAAAAAAACCCCATGAATTTTAAATATTTTTGAGTGTTATGGCATCATCATACAGTCATTAGTGGATATTTATTTTTTTTCATTATTTCGACCTGATGGTGAAACATTTTAATGTTTCTACACCTTTTAACGGTGTAGTAGTGGCCTGCAGATGTTCTTATTTGAGACGATACAAGTCAGAAATTCTCAGCATATTTCCTCAATGAACAAGTCACAGATTTTTGTTCTGAAATACCTTTAGCAGCACACTCGGTTCATTGCAGTACTGATTGGAGAATTTTTGGAGAAGATGTGTTTGTCAGTTATGCTTACAACAAAGTACACATTGTCCAGTTTCCATGATTTTCGCCACAAAATTTTAAACAATAAAATAATTATATAATTACCAAAAAAAGGAAACTACCATAATTCTTCAACCTCTTCAGCCAATATTTTGAAACATTCTGTGAGAATTTTGCTGTGTAGAGAAATAATGTGTACAGTTTTACCAAGTTTGCATCTTTAGTAACACAAACAAATCATTTTTGGTGTCATTTGCACAAGAATTGTATCCATAAATTCCACTGTGAAAAGTGCTTTATGATAATAATAATAATAATAATAATAATGGCTTTATTTCAAGAGGGTAAAATATAATGCTTACAATGCCAAACTACCGTGAGGCCCTCAGACACAAACAGTTTGAAACAATATGTTACATTACATATGTGTAGGAAAACATGGTAATTTGGATTGTGTAAACACAAGAAGATTTTGAAAACAATATATATATATATATATATATATAGATATATAGATATACAGTGGCAAATTAAATCAACACAAAGTACTTAAACAGTGAAATAATAATAAAGGCAAGTGTGAATTTTGCCACCATAAGTATCCCAACCAATGGAAGACATAGGTTAGTCAGGGACAGACCATTACCGACCCCTTCCTATCCTCTCCAGAAGATGGAACCTCATGATACACATGTTCAGAGCACAGAACGAGTTAGTGGGAGACGGCCCATTACCGACGCCTTCCTATCCCCTCCAGAAGTTGGAACCTCATGATACACATGTTCAGAGCACAGAACGAGTGAGTGGGTGATGGCCCATTACCGACGCCTTCCTATCCCCTCCAGAAGTTTTAACCTCATGATACACATGTTCAGAGCACAGAACGAGTGAGTGGGAGACGGCCCATTACCGACGCCGTCCTATCCCCTCCAGAAGTTGGAACCTCATGATACACATGTTCAGAGCACAGAACGGGTGAGTGGGAGACGGCCCATTACCCACCGCTTTCTGTCCCTCCAGAAGTTGGAACCTCATGATACACATGTTCAGAGCACAGAACAAGTGAGTGGGAGACGGCCCATTACCGACGCCTTCCTATCCTCTCCAGAAGTTGGAACCTCATGATACACATGTTCAGAGCACAGAACGGGTGAGTGGGAGACGGCCCATTACCCACCGCTTTCTGTCCCTCCAGAAGTTGGAACCTCATGATACACATGTTCAGAGCACAGAACAAGTGAGTGGGAGACGGCCCATTACCAACGCCTTCCTATCCCCTCCAGAAGTTGGAACCTCATGATACACATGTTCAGAGCACAGAATGAGTTAGTGGGTGATGGCCCATTACCGACGCCTTTCTATCCCCTCCAGAAGTTGGAACCACATGATACACATGTTCAGAGCACAGAACGAGTGAGTGGGTGATGGCACATTACTGACGCCTTCCTATCCCCTCCAGAAGTTGGAACCTCATGATACACATGTTCAGAGCACAGAACGAGTGAGTGGGAGACGGCCCATTACCGACGCCTTCCTATCCCCTCCAGAAGTTGGAACCTCATGATACACATGTTCAGAGCACAGAACGAGTGAATGGGAGACGGCCCATTCCCAATCCCTTCCTATCCCCTCCAGAAGTTGGAACCTCATGATACACATGTTCAGAGCACAGAACGAGTGAGTGGTAGATGGCCCATTACCAATGCCTTCCTCTCCCCTCCAGAAGTTGGAACCTCATGATACACGTTCAAAGCACAGAATGAGTTAGTGGGTGATGGCCCATTACCGACGCCTTCCTATCCCCTCCAGAAGTTGGAACCTCATGATACACATGTTCAAAGTGCAGAATGAGTTAGTGGGTGATGGCCCATTACTGACGCCTTCCTATCCCCTCCAGAAGTTGGAACCTCATGATACACATGTTCACAGAACGAGTGAGTGGGAGATGGCCCATTACCGACGCCTTCCTATCCCCTCCAGCAGTTGGAACCTCATGATACACATGTTCAGAGCACAGAACGAGTGAGTGGGAGACGGCCCATTACTGAGGCCTTCCTATCCCCTCCAGAAGTTGGAACCTCATGATACACATGTTCAGAGCACAGAACGAGTGAGTGGGAGACGGCCCATTACCGACGCCTTCCTATCCCCTCCAGAAGTTGGAACCTCATGATACACATGTTCAAAGCACAGAATGAGTGAGTGGGTGATGGCCCTTTCCCAACCCCTTCTCATCTGCACATGAGCTCATGAGTGATATGATGGCATTCTCAAAAGGAAGTATCATTTTCAGTATATAACCCCTTGAAGATATCGGTTCTTCAAACATTGCACCGAGGAAGAACACTGAATTTCTTTACTCAAAGCATTCCACAGAACTGGTCCTGAGTAAGATAAAGATTTTTTCTGTTCTTGGGAAAGGCGTTTTTAGTTTAACTGCAGTAGTAGGTCTTAAATTCATAGCAGGGTTTAATTCAGTTGAGAACAGAGCTGACATATATGCTGGGAAAAAATAAAGAAGGGCTTTGTATACATTGATAACCTAGTAGTAGTCTACAAGTTGATAAATAGTGAATCATTTTAACTTTTGGAAAAGAACTGTTGTTGGGGTCTGTCTAGAGTTTGAAGAATTACAGTACACTGTTTGGTCTACAGCAATTTGATAGCAAGTTTATCATAATATTAATGCACCAGCATCATCATTATTAAGGATTCATTTACTGGATATTATGTTTGATGGATTACTTCATTTATATCAATCTGCCAGTACTGGATAAGTACTTTATAGCAATGATCATGCTATGGTATCTCCATTGACAAACCCATTAATCAATGTTGAGGGTCTCCGTGGCCTTGTGGTCAGCATGCTAAGGCAACACAGGGATTCAGGAGCCTATCAGCGACACGGCTGTTGTGAGTTCAAGTCCAACTCATGTTGGCATCCTCTCCAGTGATATGTGGGAGGGTTTGCATGAGATTGCCCTAGGCTCTGCCTGGTTTCCTCTCACGATAATGCTGGCCTCTGTGGTATAAATGAAATATTCTGGAGTATAGCAGAAAAAAAAATCCATTAGAAGTTAATAAATCAATAATAAATAAATCAAAGATGAATAAATAAAGTTAACTAACCACAGCAGCACCTACGTTGTCAAAGTCAAATCTTCTTTTCCGAGCTCATCATTATGGCATCATAATAAAGACAAAACGTTACAGTAGAAATTAATGTAACATTGTAACATTGTTGCTTGTTGCACAACAGTCATTTTTTGACATAACAATGGATCATGGTTCTGGTTCACACTTTACCATTCTACGGGATTAAGAAAAATGGTGTCTTCCCATTCAATTACTAGTACAGGGAATATTGTAATCCCCTGGTCTGTCTCATCTGAGTATGGGGGTCTTAATTAATGACAGTAAGCGGTTGACATTCATGTGACACTTTTTTTGTTGTACACTCATCTTCTACAGATATGCACATATCACACGTGGGAAAGTTTGTTAGTAACTTTCCCAAAGTCACTGGTTTACACTGGATAATGCACTTTTGCTTAAACTGTGTACTGTACACTCCCATTTCCTCCACCTGCAGAATGACTGCCACTGTATAAGCGAAAAATTATCGAGTCTGGCATAAAATAACAATCAAATAAATACAGTGGCTGAGGTGGTTAGCACACCAGTGTGACGCATTGATCCAGGAACCTCTCCCAATGTGGTCGCTGTGAGTTCAAGTCCAGCTCATGCTGGCTTCCTCTCCGGCTGTGCGTGGGGAGGTCTGTCAGCAACCTGCGATTGATCCTGGGTTTCTACTAAGCCCTGGCGGGTTTCCTCCCACCATAATACTGGCTACCGTTGAATGAATGAAGTGTTCTTGAGTTCAGCGTAAAACACCAATCAAATGAATAAATAAATAAATAGTTGTAAATAAATGAAGAGATTGTAGGAATAAACTATCTATAACTTGTGGGTATCTTTTGTTTATTTGCAGATAGCAACTTTGTCCTCGGCAATGCTCAGGCTACTGGTTACCCTATTGTTTATTGCTCTGATGGTTTCTGTGAGCTCACCGGCTTTGTGCGCGCGCACATCATGGGGCGATGCTGCTCCTGCGATTTCCTGTACGGCGCAGACACATCGCAAGATGAAAAAGACAAAATCGAGCATGCCCTGGAACTACGGATGGAATATAAAGCAGAGGTTCACTTGTACCGGAAAAATGGTGAGTGAAATATTAATTGAAGTAAAAATGGTAAGAATCATTTGCATGTGGAGTATAAAGCAGAAGTTACGGCTTTTATAGAAAAAAAATGGTTAATCAAAGACCACTCCTGTCAATACTTAGTTGCTTGTTGCTTTTTTTTTTGTTTTTGTTTTTTTTCGCCACCAGAACATGTTTAAAAATTCATACGCTACTCTTTTGATTTACTTAGACCCGATCATTATATTCTGCTATGGCTGACTACAGTTGCAATTTGAGGCCATTCCTATTCAAACATTGTCTAATTTCATTTTCTGTTGAAGGCACGGAGAGGGAGGGTATTTACAATGTCCTAATTTTAATTTGTGCTGGAATTAGGCCAATTATTCAGACATTTTTTGTGAACTTTTAAAACTTTTTTTGACTGCCAAAAGAAAAAAAAAATACATATTTGTCAGGGCTTCCAGTTGTCGTTAAAATCCTGCGGGTATGTGAATTTTGTTGAAAGCTTGAAAGTCCTTGAAAAAGTGTTTATTTTGAGCCCTTGAAAGTTGTATGTATGATCTGTACAAATGCACTTTCAGAAGCACATAAGGACCTTTTGATGTCAGCAATACCAGTTTTCTGATAAGAAATGGCTTTAACTGCAGGAAAACTCTATAGTGGTTCCATAAGATGGACACATTCATCAGAATCAAGCAAAATGTGTCACTTAACAGAGGCTAAACTTTAGGTGAAATACAGTAATTGATTTTTCATTGTGAAATATAATATGGGATTTAGTTACAAATGAACCAATAAGTAATTAAACTACCATAATATCCATTAATCTCCAAACAAAGGTTGGTACTTTCACTGGTTCTTGAAAGCGTTGGAAAACGTAGAGTATTAGGTCATCAAAGGTGCTGAAAATCATAGGATATTATGTTCTCAAAAGAGCTGGAAAATGTAGGATATTATGTCCTCAAAGGTGCTGAAAAACGCAAGGTATGCCCTCAAAGGTGCTGGAAAACATAGGATATTATGTTCTCAAAAGTGCTGGAAAACATAGGATATTATGTTCTCAAAAGTGCTGGAAAATGTAGAATATTATGGCCTCAAAGGTGCTGGAAAAACGCAAGGTATGTCCTCAAAGGTGCTGGAAAACATAGGATATTATGTTCTCAAAATTGCTGGAAAATGTAGGATATTATGTCCTCAGTGGTGTTGGAAAACGCAAGGCATGTCCTTAAATCTGCTGGAAAACATAGGATGTTATGTCCTCAAAAGTGCTAAAGGAAAACATAGTACATTAGGTTCTAAAAAGTGCTGGAAAACGTAAGGTATTGAGTCCTTGAAAATGCTTTAGAACAAAGAATATTTAAAGCTCCTTAAAGTGTCATAACCCAGTACTATGATGATTTCAGCTCTGAGTTGAAACACACATTTTACATCGAAGCCGTACTGGTTGACTGTCACCTGTGCTAGACGATCTATACCAGGAACAAAGGCTATTACTCTTGAATAGAAACTTCTTCATTTCTTAGTATTATGTTTCGATGGCGGTGCCTGGAGTTTATAGGTCGATAGTAGGAGAGAGTATGTTGTTTTATTTTATTTTTTCTGGCTCTAGGCATGGCAGTTGTAGTTTGTTCAGTTTTGTCTGGTCATATGCTTGACCTCATTTAACCAGTGCTTTATTCTTAATTATGTATTCCATCCCCAAAATTCTTTCTCCCCCCGACCGCATTGTACTAATTCTAAAATCTGTAAATGTTGACTTTACACTAACCTAAAAAATACATGCCCTCGTTACATCTTGCTAGATCTGCCAAATATGAAAAATAAGTAAAATGGAAATGTATTTCTTGACTGCTTACACTTTAAATCTTCTAATTTTAATGCAATCTGGCTGGATTTCAAGATTTGTGAACATTTGTTCATTGGAAGTGTGCACAAAAGTGATGTACTGTGTATTTCTACATTGGGGAGGTTGTAAATTTTACATGCAGTGAGGACACCAAATAACAGATGTCTATTTGAATCAGATTTACTCTCGAAACCATTTGGAATTACATTTTGAGGTTAATAATGGTTGAATTTTTAAAAAAATCAATAAGTTTATGGATGAAATGATTTGTAATTTTTGATGAGTCTTTGATGAAAGGCCCTTGAAAAGGGTGAGCTGTACTTGTCCTGCCAGGTGCACTAAAGGGCAATAACTCATGTAATCTCCTGTTCAAACAAGACCAAGGGAGACAACTTTGTAACTGCCCAGCTTTGGTTTATTGTAATGATGCTGGTGGAGAGTTGAATTCTAATAGTAAAACATCAGGTGGCTCCCCTCCACCATGATGACCCCTCCCCCCCCCCCCCCCCCCCAATGCCTTATAGTTGTTTTTAATGGTAATAATGCTTGTGGAGATTTGTTTTAAATTGTAGCAATCTTTCATCTTTCATCCTTTTCCCTTTACTGGGTATACCCTAATTCCGCAAACTTTTGCATATGAAAGAGCAACTTTAAGTGCAATTTATGCACATTTTTCAATTGGAGGCAAAACTACATTGGTTGGATTAACCAATTTTAGGGCTTCATGGAAAGTATAATTTTATTGATCTGCACAGAATAATGCCTTCAGAATATGTCTGAGTAAACACATTGCAAACATGTGAAAAGTTACAGTAGTTCTTTTTTCACTGATTGCAAATTTTAATGAAGTGTAATTTGAAAAGTTGTTCAAGATATTTAAAAGCATATAATCAAAGGTTTTTCTTTTTCAACTTTAGAAACAACATATTTATACTACATTGCTAAAAAAAATGTATTAGGTATTAGGTAACTTATTTAGTTGGCATGTAAATTCCAACTTTTTGAAAATGTAAGTATTCATACATCCAGTGTGATGCAAAATAGTATTTCTTAACTTATATCCAACTTTTAATTTATTTGTACTGCCTGGAAAATAGGCTGATAAACTAACTGATCGAGTATTAAAATCTGGATAAATGCTAATGGCAACAATTTGATCAGCATTTGCTTCTTAACATTTGTTTGAAGTTTTGAGATATTTAATGAAAAGAATTTAGGATGAACAATTTAGATAATCGGAAAAAGTCAGTGCCATGATCAATTTGTTTATGTCAGAATATTAAATATGGAATCATAACTGTTAAGCATTACTTCAGTCAAAATACTTGAGATTATTGTCATGAAAATTAGTGTAAAGATAATTTATTTTGTTTGTGACATATTTCATTTATGCTTCCATTGTGTTTCATTCTTTTTTGTCAGAAATGCCTTCTTCTTCTTTCTTATCCGGGATCTACCTCATCCAACATAAGGTCTAGACAAATTCAGTATAAAAACTTACTTTATATCTTTAAGATGAGTAAACAATACTAATTAACCAAAAAATTCTTGTAATTTTCTCTTTTTTTTAAAATAGGAACACCATTCTGGTGTCTGCTGGACATCGTTCCGATCAAAAACGAGAAGCGGGAAGTGGTCCTTATCTTGGTATCGTACAAGGACATCACGCGGGAAAGACTCTCGCCCAATGAGATTGAAGAGACCGGAGACAAAGAGGCCAATGGTAACATTCCTTTTTCCATTTATTGGTGATAGATTAAAGGATATTTCATGGCATGTGGGTTTTTTTTATTCCTGACGTTAATTCTTCTAATTTTTAGGACAGATAATAGTAGTCCTGAAAGTAAAGTTACATTTTTCTCCCAGCTTTTTCGAAAAGTAAAGATATGAATATGTTTGTCTTTAGATAGACTAACTGTGGGAAAACAAAAGAAACTAAATATTCCTCATACAATTAGTGTGTAGTGGCTAAAAGAAGTAGACCAGATGTCTCCAAAATTTTAACAATTAGGATATTCATAGCCAGCTGACCAAATGAATTCAGTATCAGGAGGATTTGTGCCACTATTGATAAAAAGTTTCTTCCTTAAAATATTTGTCTGTGACAAAATATTCAAGGATAGGCAGGCGGTATTTGTTTGGCTATATTGTCTGACCAGACAGCTGCATCTGTCATTTTGCTGCAGCAGGGGAGCGTAGATTACCGCTCAAGGTCGTTTTTGACCCAAGGGCGCTAAAGCGTTTTGGTTCCGTCTACTTCTCAATCAGAATTAGAGTATATAAGCGCTAAGGATACATTACTGTATTGTATGTGTTTTACATTTGTTCACAAATTGATTTGTGTATCATGGTACACATATATGGCAGATTGTTTTTTTAATTGAATACACCCGTTGGTTGTGCAGCTGCTACATTTATGCAGGAACATCCCATTTGTTATGCACTAACATGCTACATTTTTTTTTTTTACCTGCTAAGTAATATGAAAACATGGGATTGCCTTAGACTAGAGGGCATGGGAGAACATAAAGCCCAGCATATAGCCCAGTTGGCTATAAACTAACTTCGCAGTAATTAAGATTAGATAACAATGGTAGGCATATAGCCCAGTTGGCTGTAAACTAACTTCGCAGTAATTAAGATTAGATAACAATGGTGGAATCATCGCACTTCTAATCACATTAGTGTGATTTGTGATGCTGTAATTGTGGTAATGTTTAGGCACGGCCGACCAGTTTAATGGCACCTCCAAAATTTCCCGAGGGACTGATGGCCGTGGAGAGGATAGCAACAGCTTCAAATACCAGCGGAGGCGCAGCCGAGCCGTTCTATACCACTTATCAGGACAATATGATCGTCAGAATCGCACCAAGAGCAAGTTACAGCAGTTTAATCAAGTGAGTCAAAAAAGAGCTACCTTGTTGCTAATTGTTAACATCTTTCTTACAGTTGATGTTGATGGAATTGATGCATTTTCATTGTTAAATTGTTAAACAACTGTTTCCTTAGGGTTGATTCGAGTAAAGGCCATTGTAAGTTAATTAGTCTCAAGGATTCAGATATGACAAGCTCAGAATGAGATGGGTGGAAGATTTCAAGATAGAGGAATAGAAATTATAATTTTATGTAGTTATTTTGGCTTAATCCTTGTGTGAATTTTTGCTTTGTCAAACAATCTGGACTTTTGTTCGTCTTTTGCTTGAAAAAGATAGAAAAGCCAGCTAGCTCTTTGGAGAGTGAGAGAGAGAACAAAACATTTTGCTGTATTATTTATTGGTTTGTTTTCAGGTTGGGGTTTTTTGTTTTATTTTTTATTGGTTGGTATTCAGGTAGGGGTTTTTTTGCCGTATTATTTATTGGTTGGTATTCAGGTTGGGGTTTTTTGCTGTATTATTTATTGGTTGGTATTCAGGTTGGGGTTTTTTGCTGTATTATTTATTGATTGGTATTCAGGAAGTTCAGCAGATTTGACATGTATTTAACATTTTTATTGTGTTTTTTTTCAATGCTCTACATCTTTACTCCAGTCTACTGGCCATATCATTGTTAAATCTTTGTGTGACAATTTACATTCTCCAAGAGTGGTAATGTTTAATAATAATAATAATAATATAATATCTGTATTTTGCTGGAGGTAACTCAGTCAATTTGTATAAATTGTTCTTCCTGAAGGCCTTAACAACCAAATACAAAACAGTACATGGAAACAGTTAAACAGTGACAAAGGATAAATGTGGCAATTGCCCCAACAACCGTCCCAACCAGCAGGTGAGACAGGACAGTGAGAGACGGCCTTTTACCGACCCTTTTCCGCTCTACCTGCTGGCCAGAACCCCTACACACATGTACAGAGAAACAAACCAAGTGAATGGAAGATGGCCCCTTTCCCATCCCCTGTTTGGTTTGAATGATAATGTTTAAAGCTTAGCAGATTTGATGAATATTAATTTTTTTTTTTTTGATAAATACTTTAATGGGGAAGTTCATTAAATTTGTCAAAGGGGCATTTTTTTCACTCATATTGATTGTAATCTTAGACTTATGGTATCTGAACATGTATACCTCCATACACCTACATATATACCTCCATACACCTATATATACCTCTGGCACAATACACACACTTCCCTACACCATTCACATACCTCCATACATCTATATATACCTCCATAGAATGACACATACCCTTACACACACACATGTACCTCGTTACACCTACATATACCTCGTTACATCTACATACACTTCTCTACACCCTACATATACCCCCACAGTACACATACATATAACTCCTGACACCTCCATACACCTACAAATACCTCAATAGTACACCTACATGTACCTCCTTACACCTGTGTGTAAAAATAGATGTAATTTCATACATTTACACATACCTCCATACTCCTACATACACCTACAAGTACCTCCTTACTCTTACATACACCTCTTTACACATATTAGTACTTCCTTACTAATACACATACCTCCATATTCCTACATACACCTCCTGTCACCTGTATGCACCTCCTGACCAATACATATACCTCCATACTCCCACATACACCTCCTTTCACCTATATGTACCTCCTGACCAATACATATACCTCCATATTCCTACATAGACCTCCTTTCATCTCTATGCACCTCCTGACCAATACATATACCTCCATACTCCTACATAGACCTCCTTTCACCTATATGTACCTCATGACCAATACATATACCTCCATACTCCCACATACACCTCCTTTCACCTATATGTACCTCCTGACCAATACATATACCTCCATATTCCTACATAGACCTCCTTTCATCTCTATGCACCTCCTGACCAATACATATACCTCCATACTCCTACATACACCTCCTTTCACCTATATGTACCTCCTGACCAATACATATACCTCCATACTCCTACATACACCTCCTTTCACCTATATGTACCTCATGACCAATACATATACCTCCATACTCCTACATACACCTCCTTTCACCTACATGTACCTCCTTACTAATACATATACCTTCATATTCCTACATACACCTCCTTTCACTTACATGTACCTCCTTACTAATACATATACCTCCATACTCATTCATGTACCTCCTGAGAGACTACCACATACAGGACTAAACATGAGAAGAAATAAGCAAAATAGCTTTTAAAAAATACACAGGTAACAGTTGCAATTGATTTTCAGCCAAACACACATATCTGTGTTATAGGATTATTTGAAGAAGGAGGTGGAATTGAAGGAAGGATGGGCATGGGTAAGATTTATTTGAGACATATGGTGCCTGCTGTACCACATGTTTTATTAATACACCTACATCTTACCTGTGTGATTAAGCCTGGATGTACATGTAGCTGTTGGATATAAATAGATTATGGGGATTGTAAATATGGCCACATTTGTGCTTGCTTTAGATCCACTTCAAACAAATCACATGATCATTAGGAGACAATTTGTACAAGAACGGCTGTTAACATGGACAAGCAGACATGGATGACAAATGTGTTTTCACAAGAACCACTTTGATTGGCCCAGGATATATGCCAAGATTAGGGTATCGGTGTGCTGGAGCACACTGGATTCTGATTGGATAAAATTGTTTGACCAGGAAGTCGATGCATGTATAAACTGTGATTCATTTTATGAGTAAGATGTGTGTTGATGAACTAAACCAAGAGATAACTGAGAGTAACCATACAATTTGGATTGCCTTTAGATATTTGGGTCAACAAGATTTTGATTGTTTCTTGTTTTGTGAGTTTATTAGGGTCAACAATGCTCTCAAGAAGCCTTGTAGTATTATCTATTATGGGATGCTGTTTAGAGGCTTGCATCGCTGGTTGCCTTTACAGGAAGTTCAGTTGAGGCCTGGTGTCCCTAGCCTGGTGTCCTTGGTCTGGTGTCCTTGGTCTGGAGCCCTTGGCCAGGTGTCATACCTGGTGTCCTTGGCTTGGTGTCCTTTGTGTGATGTCATGCCTGGTGTTCATGACTTGGTGTCATGTCTGGTGTCCTTGGCATGGTGTCTTCAGTGATGTGGACCACTATAATAACATCTATGTCAGGACTGAAGCTGACTAGGTACTTGGAAATACTTTCATAATATGACTGAAAAGAATAGGAAGTAATGTATAGACATGACCTTGAACTCCAAGCCATGTCAAGGTCAGGTTAAAAGGTCTGCCATGTACTTGGCCAGTGTCAGAGGGTGTACTGCAGGAACAGGGGTATATATAATCGTATCATATGTACAGCATTTATATAAACACAAGAAATTAATGCTAACGTAAAAAAAACAAACGGAAATAATCTGCAACCAAACCAAGAAACTAGCTGAGAAAAGAAAAAAGTGCATATCCGACGTTTTTTTGGTTAAATTTCTGTGGTGTCCATTAGTGACCTCAATTATTTGTGTATTTTTATTGCCTGGTACATGCCTTGTAATTACTGGTCATCAAGTTCCTTCCAAGTTTTGCGTTCGCCACCACTTTGTCAGCACAGTTGTCTTACATATTCTCTCTTTCTTTTATAGCCTCTTCAATTTTACCCTTAAGTAGTGTCTCATAATAAATGGCTATACATGTTCTTAATAACATAGCTACCCGGAGATAAAAGGTTTTGATTCCGAGAGCTAGGGTTTAGAGGCTATGTAATTTGGCCAGAATGTTGGGTTGCACTCATTGCAAACAATCTGTGTCGAAAGAAGTGTGCATAAAAGCTGGCTTGTTTCACAAGAAACTAAGTGGAGATGTGATGGAAATGAAAGAGGGGGAAATTCCTATTATGACACTCAAAATATATGGCTGTACTAGTAATTGTATTTGCTAGATACTTATTAAAATCACCGTGGATACAAAACCAGTAATAATCTGACAGATTCCATATAGAGCCAACGAAATGTAAGGATTCCGATTATTTCAAAATAGTTTATGAATATTTTTTTGTCACACATGTATTTCTTTTAAAATGTGGTATCATTGTAATGCAGTGAGATAGGTATCGCTATTCCCTTTTTGCCCTTTTAATATGGATGGGTGTTTGTTTTTATCTTGGCATATCTTTCCATTATCATTATCTTTGCAAAACAAACTTCATTTTTGGAATTCCGTAAAGTTTAACTCGTGCATGACTATAAGTTACACGTTATGGTGGAATTTGATAGTTTGTCGTAGGCAAGAAGTTGTGACCTTTGTTGTGAGGCAGGAAGATTTCCTTCTGGAAAAAAGTTTCTGCTCCCCCCCCCCCACCCCCCCCCCAAAAAAGAGAAAATTTTTGATTCTGATTCTGATGGATTCATCCACCTAACTTATATGGCAACTTAACATTTCTCTGTTAAGTTACATTCATTTCTTATCAGGAAAGATTAAGTGTTGGCATCAAATGTATCATCAAATGGCCATCAAAAATGCTTTTGCATACTGTAATTCTTCAACCTTTTCATATATGTGCAAGGTGTTTATTCCAGCATATCATAAGGACATTATGAAGGCATATTTTTTGTTAAATTTCAGGCCATTACCGTCATGTGTACTGCATAGCTTATATTAAAAAATATTGGTGAGGCTTATGATTCTGGGAACTGAGTGAGGAACCGAGAAGGGCCCAGATAAATACCAATTAGATGCCCTTTGCCCACAACCTGCTTTTTATAGACGTGCTTCATGACAGAGTCGGAACAGATTGAACCATAGGGACCTGTATGTAATTGAACATGCGCTCTAACCAAGAGTATTTTTAGATTTTTGCGTCATTTTTTTTTCCCATTGGTTACATTTTGACGTAAAAAAACCATGTTTAGATCAGTGATGTTTCAAGGTTAACTATGAGAGAGAAATTCACTTTTTTTTATGCTATTACTTTCTTCCGTTTTTTGTGATTTGGTCGTGACAGAATATTTTGAAAATTACTGTTTTCAAGGTTAAGGTGTGTATATCTTACGAAAACAAAAAAATGCCAGTGCCCGTATTACTTGACTTGACGAAGGGTAGGGTCATTAAAGTCGACAATAATTTCTGTGTCATTTTAATTTTCCAACTACCCACATAAATAATTATTATTATACTGCAAGGGACCGTGGAATTAGGGAAATAGCTAAATGTTTGCCAGAAATTTAAAGAATTCATTGTGTAAGAAGCACGAAAAAAAAAAACATGTTTGCAGGATACATGTAATTAATGTCAACCTGGCACCCCAAATTTCTTCATGGAACAGGACCCGAATATTGGGTCCCACTGCCCTCTGCCTGGTGTCATGAGTCCATATCATGCAGGCCGTCATCATATAAGTAAAATTACTCTTGAGTACGGCATAAAACACCAATAAAATAAATAATTAAATCAACATGTACTTGGATTTCAGGTGTTACTGTGCATGCAAGTATATGTAATACATTTAGCTCACAATTTTGTACACAAAATTTTGTACAAAACAAGAATTGTAGTTCCAGACAGAAGTGAAACAAATCACTGCATATTCAAGGCTAAATTTCTTTCAACCCTGTGAGTCAGCCATGTGTCAGTGATCTGCCATTGGAAACCAGAATTCATACCTGTACATTTTTTCGAGACTGAACATCTGTTCAGGGTTTTGAATGGATATATATGTACGGATGATTCTCTATAATTTCCGGGTATTATCAGCCATAGTTGTCAGAACATCATTGTTTATTTCCTTAGGCCTTCCTCTGTATAATGTTGTCTTTGACATGTTCAACCCTGGGGGTTGCTACCCACACTTACCCACAAAGAAGTGAAGTGCCCTGGATGTGCACGGTTTTGAATATTAGAAAGCTGGGGACCCCGGGGGTTGCTACCCACACTTACCCACAAAGAAGTGAAGTGCCCTGGATGTGTATGGTTTTGAATATTAGAAAGCTGGGGACCTCGGGGGTTGCTACCCACACTTACCCACAAAGAAGTGAAGTGCCCTGGATGTGTATGGTTTTGAATATTAGAAAACTGGGGACCCTGGGGGTTGCTACCCACACTTACCCACAAAGAAGTGAAGTGCCCTGGATGTGCATGGTTTTGAATATTAGAAAGCTGGGGACCCTGGGGGTTGCTACCCACACTTACCCACAAAGAAATGAAGTGCCCTGGATGTGCACGGTTTTGAATATAAGAAAGCTGGGGACCCTGGGGGTTGTTACCCACACTTATTCACAAAGAAGTGAAGTGCCCTGGATGTGCATGGTTTTGAATATAAGAAAGCTGGGGACCCTGGGGGTTGTTACCCACACTTATTCACAAAGAAGTGAAGTGCCCTGGATGTGCATGGTTTTGAATATTAGAAAGCTGGGGACCTCGGGGGTTGCTACCCTCACTTACCCACAAAGAAATGAAGTGCCCTGGATGTGCACGGTTTTGAATATTAGAAAGCTGGGGACCCTGGGGGTTGCTACCCACACTTACCCACAAAGAAGTGAAGTGCCCTGGATGTGCACGGTTTTGAATATAAGAAAGCTGGGGACCCTGGGGGTTGTTACCCACACTTATTCACAAAGAAGTGAAGTGCCCTGGATGTGCATGGTTTTGAATATTAGAAAGCTGGGGACCTCGGGGGTTGTTACCCACACTTATTCACAAAGAAGTGAAGTGCCCTGGATGTGCATGGTTTTGAATATTAGAAAGCTGGGGACCCTGGTGGTGGTTACCCACACTTATTCACAAAGAAGTGAAGTGCCCTGGATGTGCATGGTTTTGAATATTAGAAAGCTGGGGACCTCGGGGGTTGTTACCCACACTTATTCACAAAGAAGTGAAGTGCCCTGGATGTGCATGGTTTTGAATATTAGAAAGCTGGGGACCCTGGTGGTGGTTACCCACACTTATTCACAAAGAAGTGAAGTGCCCTGGATGTGCATGGTTTTGAATATTAGAAAGCTGGGGACCTCGGGGGTTGTTACCCACACTTATTCACAAAGAAGTGAAGTGCCCTGGATGTGCATGGTTTTGAATATTAGAAAGCTGGGGACCCTGGTGGTGGTTACCCACACTTATTCACAAAGAAGTGAAGTGCCCTGGATGTGCATGGTTTTGAATATTAGAAAGATGTGTTAAGGTCTGGTTTAATATGATTTATTTTTTGATTTGTGATACATAGTAGATACATATTAAATACATATTCATGTAAAGTTCAGGCTTGCCAAACAAATTTGTTTTGAGAAAATGCGTGTTTGGAAGGCATTGATGTTGAAAGACAAACTTTTGCAATAATACTTCATCCTACCTTCAAAATAAACCTTTAATAAATAAATCTTTATAATTAAGATGTGTTTATTTATTTAATTGGTGTTTACACCGTACTCAAGGATATTTCACCTATACGATGGCAGCCAGCATTTTACAATGGTGGGAAGGAACTCTTGACTGTCCACAAGTTGTGAGCAGACCTTCCCACGTATGGCCGGAGAGGAAGCCAGCATAGCTATCCTTTAAAAGATCAGAACTCCCAGAATTGCGCAAGATTAATGATTTAGTCATGGTCAGAGTTTTAGATTATACATATATCGATACAGTAAATGCTTACAAAGCAAACCTTTCACTACAAGTGAATAGTAATCAGAAATAATGGATCAGCACAGATGTTGTTATTTTTTTTTTCCTGGGTAAAGCTTGGAATTTGGCCGACAAATTTTCGTGTCAGAAATGATTCCCCAGAGGGCGTATTGTGCACCCGAGGTAGCCCGAATGGGATCTCCAGACCACATGCTGATTACATATGTGGGCATTTGCCCACTGAATTATTTATTTTGAATTAAGTGAGCAGGGATTAAGGGAGACTACCATGTTTACTTAGCGAAATGAGAATTTCATGGTTCTGCCGGGAGTTATTCGCAGCCACTCAATAAGTAATGGGATTACGTCAGTTTATTGCATTAATCGAACGAAACCAACGAAAGTGGCTGTTTCATGATGAACTTGAACTGAGGCCAGCAATTTGAGTTTATCTCACTGAAATTGCATCCGATCGCAGAGTGGTCAAATTAGTGGTCTGTGTGGCAAGCATGATTAATTGTGAACATTCAACCACTGTTCATTTATCCGTCCATTTGGATTGTGCTGTAAACAAGATGCCTATAGCAAACGTCAATTGTGTTTGTTGCGTTTTTTTTTTTGTTTTTGACATTGGTTAATCCTAAGTTGTTTGTTCATGAACCCGCAAATCTATAGTGTTTTATCGATGACAGCATATGATTGAGTCCAGCGTCTGAACTAATTAATTTATAGTGATACTGTAATTCTTCAACCATTTTACATGTTTCCAAGGTTTTTATTCAGGCATATTCTGAGCCTATTTTTCTGTGTCTAGTGATAAAATTACACCCTTTGTGAAGCACTGAAATTGACCAGTCTAACCAGTGTGGTTTTGTCTCCAAAATCAAATTTAAAATTCGCCTAAATTGCACTTAAAGTTGCTCTTTTAAAACGCTGAGGAATTGGGCAATATTGATGATGAGTGAAGGGGCGATATGTAATTAAGGTGTTTGTCAAGGTGTGGTTGTAGTCAACACCTTGTTGAGGTGACCTCGGTGATTAAGTTGTCTTGAGAATTTTACCATCTGCATTTTTGTTCTTCTATGATCCTCAGGTAGGCTTACATCACCCTGGTGCAGTGACTTAAAGTGCTCTTCTTGCCACTTGCAGCTACTCTGCACCAGATCAATAAGTAACGGATTCAAATGCAGCTCAGGAAAATTTGACTTCTTTGTAGATATATTTGGTGATTATATTTTTGATGACTATTTATTGATCTATTTAAGGGTTTTTTTACATTAGCTTTACATGTAGTCATATTGGTGTATCAAGCACGGCGTAGTGCTTAAACGTTTTCATATTCCTTCATATGCCCCTGCAATTGTTCTTTCAATAACAAAATTTATTTTTTATGAGGTAAGTGTTATCATAAACTTTTTTTCCAAATATAAATATTTATATTTATTGAAAAGTACAATTTTGATTTATGTATAGTGAAGAAAATGATAATTTAAGTGAACAGTGCATTGAAATGGCAGAGAGACTACAAAGTTAAATGAAGTGCTTGAATTCTAAAATGGGTTTTACTCAGCATTATTTTGACAATGCTGGATGTATGCCAGTAATGGGTGACACTGAGCTTTCTGTTTTCACTCTTATAATAAAGGACACAAGAAACACTTGGGTGAGTGAATTTGAGTATTTGGCATTTTCAAACCCAGTGATGATGCACTCCACACTGTAATACAACTGAAGAAGCTACTCTATATAGCTCTTAACATAGAGGGACACAGAAAATCAAAATCTTCTTGAGTTCACTAAGCACTTTGCAACATCACTAAACACCTTACCTCTGTTCTGTCAAGAACAAAGTATAGCTTTTAAACTGTGCCGAATAATGCCGATGTGATTTTTTTTTGAATACCTAGCAACATGATGTCAACGGCATCTTAAAAGAAAATGCTCCCAGTTTCTTCCACATCATAGATATCAAATCTTCCAACGAGTCATGGAAATTCCTCGTTATATCACCGCTTCTGGTGCCTTTGGGATATAAGAGGTTGACATTGCCCGTGTGATTGTTGTTGCAGCCTAATGCTCGGCAAAGATGACATATCCACCACGATTATAGAGTGCATATATTTGTTAGTCATATATAGAAAAGTCTGTCAGTAACTTACAAAAGGCTGGTGGTTTTTTCCTTGCTTGGCCAGACCTCGGCACTCTGGTTGCCTGCTGCAGCCATAACACTGGCTGCCATCGTATAAGTGGAAAATTCATAAGCTGTTGTTAGTGTAACTACAACAAATTTAATAGATAAATATTTATTCCCTCCCTCAAAAAAACAAAAACAACAACAACAAAAAAATAACAGACATAAATAATCGATAACGTTTGATGTGGACGTAGTTTTCAAAGGTTAGTCAGCTGATGCTTCCTATGGTGTCCTTTCCACCTTCATCTACCTGAATTGTAGATCATGTTTTGTTATTTTTCTCTCTGGTTATACATGGTATTTCCCTGATGAGAGCGTATACACAGCCAGACATCCAGATATATCGATATTTCAAAGTTGTGTTGTAATTTATATAGACATGTCATTTCTTTTGTCTGACAGTATATCCATATATCTATGTGTGTGAGATTTTCTGTGGGATATCGCGTAAAGCCATGCTTTGTTGCTATTAACTTTTTCGAAATCGAAGTAATAAAGAATCCAGTATCGAAAACTGTCAACGCAATGCAGCGAAACTTCAAAGAAAATGTAACTCGATATCTTAATGAACGGTATGGGGTCAGGAGAGAAAAAGCCTCGTGTTTTTCTGGAGTCATTCGCTATTAGTTAGAAGTGGTTTGATGTGCCCTGACTTCAAGGTCTGGCCAGCATCCTGTCGCTCTTGTTTGCACAGTTTTGGCCCTTACTTGTGTCAGTGTCAATCGGGTTAATCGGGTATTTCCATGCCGGAATTGTCTTGGGACAGGAATCGCAGTAAAAATAAAATTGCTTCTTTTCTGTGGAAGACTTGTGTTCACAGTTAACAGCATAGCTATGTAGCTGTCCACCTCCTCCTTCCTTCCCGACTACTTCTTCACTCCCCCCCACCCCCCTTCTCCCCACCATCCCATTCCATACGTACTCGCCACAGTTTCTCCGTTCTCCACAATCCCATAGTATACATTGAAAATCGAGAGGGAATTTCTAGCATAACACTAGTGGATGTAAGACCGAATCTTTTAACATTTGTTAAAAGAAAAAATGCTAGACCATATTCACTGTAATTGTTCGACCTTTGACTGCCAATGATTGGCTCCTGTATATATAAACACTCCACTATAAACCATTATAATTTTTCCATAACCATTTATGACATTCTAATTGCACTGTGATGTAATAGCGTGGTTACAGGTAAACACTGCCATTGATTGGCTCCTGTATATATAAACACTCCACTATAAACCATTATAATTTTTCCATAACCGTTTATGACATTCTAATTGTACTGTGATGTAATGACATGGTTACAGGTAAACGCCACCAATGATTGGCTCCTGTATATATAAACACTCCACTATAAACCATTATAATTTTTCCATAACCATTTATGACATTCTAATTGTACTGTGATGTAATAGTGTGGTTACAGGTAAACGCCACCAATGATTGGCTCCTGTATATATAAACACTCCACTATAAACCATTATAATTTTTCCATAACCATTTATGACATTCTAATTGCACTGTGATGTAATGACATGGTTACAGGTAAACACCACCAATGATTGGCTCCTGTATATATAAACACTCCACTATAAACCATTATAATTTTTCCATAACCGTTTATGACATTCAAATTGCACTGTGATGTAATGACATGGTTACAGGTAAACACCACCAATGATTGGCTCCTGTATATATAAACACTCCACTATAAACCATTATAATTTTTCCATAACCGTTTATGACATTCTAATTGCACTGTGATGTAATGACATGGTTACAGGTAAACGCCACCAATGATTGGCTCCTGTATATATAAACACTCCACTATAAACCATTGTAATTTTTCCATAACCATTTATGACATTCTAATTGTACTGTGATGTAATGACATGGTTACAGGTAAACACCACCAATGATTGGCTCCTGTATATATAAACACTCCACTATAAACCATTATAATTTTTCCATAACCGTTTATGACATTCAAATTGCACTGTGATGTAATGACATGGTTACAGGTAAACGCCACCAGTGATTGGCTCCTGTATATATAAACACTCCACTATAAGCCATTATAATTTTTCCATAACCATTTATGACATTCTAATTGTACTGTGATGTAATGACATGGTTACAGGTAAACGCCACCAATGATTGGCTCCTGTATATATAAACACTCCACTATAAACCATTATAATTTTTCCATAACCATTTATGACATTCTAATTGCACTGTGATGTAATGACATGGTTACAGGTAAACGCCACCAATGATTGGCTCCTGTATATATAAACACTCCACTATAAACCATTATAATTTTTCCATAACCGTTTATGACATTCAAATTGCACTGTGATGTAATGACATGGTTACAGGTAAACACCACCAATGATTGGCTCCTGTATATATAAACACTCCACTATAAACCATTATAATTTTTCCATAACCATTTATGACATTCAAATTGCACTGTGATGTAATGACATGGTTACAGGTAAACACCACCAATGATTGGCTCCTGTATATATAAACACTCCACTATAAACCATTATAATTTTTCCATAACCATTTATGACTTTCTAATTGTACTGTGATGTAATAGCGTGGTTACAGGTAAACACTGCCATTGATTGGCTCCTGTATTTTTAATCATTCCACTATACACCATTTATGTTTTTGGAATAAAGTGGTTAGTCACGTGATAATGATCCCGGCATGTGGATCCAAAGCTTGTGAAATATTTTACATTTACCTGGTGATGTCATGACTTCTTTGTTATTATTATTATTGAACCCTCGTACAACTATGAGTCTTTAATGAGCAGTATATAATAAAATTATTTTTTTTTTGTTAAGCCTTGAAATTGGCTGATCCAACCAATGCAGTTTTTGTCTTCAAAATCTGATTTTAAATGTGGATGAATTGCGCTGAAAATTTACCTTTCATATGTGAATGGCTGAGTAATTAGGCTAGGCTGTATGCATATGTAAAGTATCTCACATGAAGTTTAAAAAGCATGTATCTTTTTATTTTTATGATGTTGTACGAGAGACTTATTGTAGTTCATAGTAAGCAAATCGCATATATTGAGAAATTTGATTTGTTTATTTATTTGATTGGTGTTTTACATCATACTCAAAAATATTTCACCTATATGGTGGCGGCCAGCATTATGGTGGGAGGAAACCGGGCAGAGCCTGGGTGAAACCCACAGTCATCCATAGGTTTCTGACAGACCTTCCCATGTGCGGCCGGAGAGGAAGTCAGCATGAGCTGGACTTCAACTCACAGCGGCTGCATTGGAGAGAGGCTTCTGGATCATTGCACTACGCTGGCGTGCTAACCACCTCATCTAAAAATTTGAAAGCGCCAACATTAATATTAATATTAACCAATTAGATATGAGCTATTTCCATAAGCCAGGGATGCAAATTTCCCACTTACGTAACCCAAACCATGGTTTACCTTTTAACCATGTTTGTGGTGTAGGAATGACATATACAACATTGTTTTCTGGTTTCTCGAACATGGCGCATCTGACAGCGTTTTATTTTTATTCTCTCTGAAAACTAAAAATTGAAACAGACTAGCCATCAACCAAAATGGACGTTAATGTTTCAGATCAATAATCGCCTGTCAAGTTCACAAAACAAAGTTTAATTTGTGTACTTACTTAATTGGTGTACGCAGGAATATTTGGCAGAGCTTTTCACGCAAAAACCAGCAAAGAACTGAGAAAGTATTTATAAAGTATGAAATTTAGACGGATTCATACAAAAGAGAAGCCATCAGCAGTTTTCAACGATTTTGGAAAGAAGTTAAGAAAGGAATGGTTTTTGCGAATGAATGAAATCAGTATCCAAAGCTTGTACCATGTTAGGTTATAAGTTATTGAGAGTCAAAACATGTGTCTCATTTGTGCTTTCATTGCAACTGTTCATGAAAGTATATTATATTATAATTATTTATTTGATTGGTGTTTTACATGGTAATCAAGATGTTCTATTATAACATTACACAGTACTATAAAGGGGCAGAGTGCACATCCATCTAATGTTTTGTTATTGGAGAACCTTCACCAGGCCCTCCCTCCCCTGTCTTATCATCCTCACACTTAAGCTCTATTTATTTATTTATTTATTTGGTGTTTTATGCTGTACTCAAGACTGTTTCACTTATACGACAGAGGCCAGCATTATAGTGGGAGGAAACCTGGCAGAACCCGGGGTAACCCATGACCATACGGTTATTGCTGGCATACCATCCCACAAAGAGGAAGCCAACATGAGCTGGACTTGAACTCACAGCAATAGCATTGGTAAAATGCTCCTGGGTCATTGCGCCTCACTGGCTTTAAAAGCCTTATATGACAGTGTCAAGTATACGTTGGTAAAATATTTGAAACAGTGTCTTAAATAAAAATAAAATCAGTTAATAAATGAAATATAAATAATGAAATAAATCTCTGAATTCCTGTCCTAGGCAATTCTATTCGAACCACTGCTAATTGAGCTTAATACAGTGTTACGGCCAATGCTTAGGTATATGTACATCAATCAAACTGAGAAGTCATATATTTCACCTTTTAGTATATTGCGAAAAATTAAGATTTATTTGTGATCTTGAGACCAATGTTTTGACTTTTGACAGCATATTCAATTTCATAGCTGTGTGCATGAACACTGTTTCTTTTCATTGATTAAAAAGTGACGATATTATAATCGCTGCGCAATCATTAGCTGTCAAGTCTCAAATAGGCGTGATTAATCTTGCTGATCACACATGAATATGCATGAGGTTTCGATTTGGTGCATGTGCTGTTAAATACAGTAGCGATCGTTAAGTCCTGCACTCAACACCTATACAATCAAGCGTCTTAACTTAGATCTAACGATTTTATACTTTGAAGGGATAACATGACTGTTCTTGTCTGTAGTTTTAATGTGAACTGACAAATAAATAGTCATGTTGACCCAGGTATGGTAATCCAGGGGGAAAGTGTCGCTTCAGTCCTTTGATTGGATAGCTGTATACAACACACTCCAATTTTTAGGTGATGGACAGGGCATATACTCTTTACAGGGCAAGCCTTGCTCCCTACGATTGCTTTACATCACTGCTACCACAGGTAGATTTTATACAGAAATCTTGAACGTCGCCGAGGTAAATATGTAGGCAGACAGAGCCAAGGAGAAACTGATGAATGGCTTGATAAAGTAATTGTGATTTATTTTAAGGTGCTTCATCAATTTGTGAGTTTATTTGCTGTATAGAACAGTGCTGTATGTATTGAGGTTCCTCGCACCATAATGCTGGCTGCTGTCGTATAAGCGATATAACATAATATTTGATATAGATATTAATAATACGGCATAAAACACCAATCAAATAAATAAATAATAAATTTTAAGCACCTGAATATGTTAACAGTTATTACTCAATTTCCGGGCTTCATGAGATTTTTTTTTATGAACACATTTTCAAAAATCATGAAATAAATTCCTTTGTTTATTTGGAGAATTAACTTTATGAATAAAAGGAAAATAAACAAAAATGTGACATTGGATCTGAAGATCTGAAGTGTATGGCTAAAGGATTATCATTCTTTCTGACCACATGCAGCTATAGGTCTTTAAAACACGGCAGGAGCTGTCAGTCTGTCTACCCTAAAGTGCTTGTAGCACAACAGTGCTACCTGTCAATCGTTTGTCACATTCCTGCCCCTGCTCGGCCATAAATGTATATTTTTGTCACAGTGTGGACGTATCCAAGTGCAGCCTTGACTGCATGCAGTTATTAATAAAGGAGCTGTTAGGATGTAGCTTTTAGAGCTCACAGTGATGATATTGACGTGACAGCATTGTGAGATCTAAAGCTGCGCAGTATGATTACATCACATCGCGGGAAAATCCTCGCTACCAGCACCAGCAGATAGCTTGTCTCAGTCTGACTCGATCCCCCCTCAGAGGCACTAACGCTGGGGATAATGATCGCTGCGGCAAGCGCGGACAGTTTAACTCGCTCCCGGGACATGGTGTTATTATGAAGGCTCCATGCGTACGGACATCAGGAGATCCTGTTGTAACCCTGAGAGAAGTATACTGCTATAGTGGCTGTAGCACAGAGATGGTCGAGGCTCACGAACTCCTGCTAAATTGAAACAGGCACTCATGCGCTATGAAGGGTATAAGCGCTGGACAGGCTGATGTCAGCAAGTGTAGTGACAACTGCTGTGATGGCAGTGCACGATGTGCATATCAGGTAAGGGCATGTGTTGATTTTAAGATCTTCAAAGTTTGTTTAGAAAGTGTTGATTTTGAGGGTCTTGTAAGAGAAAGCATAGAGATTTTGGAGACACTGTAAGAGTTTGTTTAGAGAATAACTCTTGATTTAGGAGATACTGTAAGAATTTGTTTAGAGAGTTACTCTTTTGATTTTGGAGACACTGTAGGAGTTTGTTTAGAGAGTAACTCTTTGGATTTTGGAGACACTGTAAGAGTTTGTTTAGAGAGTAACTCTTGATTTTGGAGACACTAAGAGTGTCTAGAGAGTAACTTTTTTGATTTTGGAGACACTGTAAGAGTTTAATGAGAGTGTGAATTTGTGGATCTTGTAAGAGTTAGTTTAGAAAGTTTTGATTTTTTGGGTCTTGTAAGATTTGGCCTTTTAAGTGTGGCCTTGTAAGTGTTGGCTAGGAAAGTTTTATAGCAGTTTAGCATGGTCGACGTTTTGTAACTTGCTAATTAGAGGTTTTCTCTTCATATTTGATTACTTTGAGCATTCTTGCCTTGTTGGTCTCACAAGATAACAGGCAATATTATAACCAACTGGATTACAAACATATGGGTTAACTTTCAATAGCTTTTATCCTTTAGTTCCACCAGTATGATGTTCATCCTTATTCTTTGTGAAAAAACAGTAGTTGGATCTCTTTGACTAATCATACATACCTGTAGTTCGTATATATCAGCCTGTAAATCGAGTTATTCTTGGTGTATATAGTACCAGAACGTAGATTTATTTATTTATTTGATTGGTGTTTTACGCCGTTCTCAAGAATATTTCACTTATACGACGGCGGCCAGCATTATGGTGGGTGGAAACCGGGCACAGCCCGGGGGAAACCCACGACCATCCGCAGGTTGCTGGCAGACCTTCCCACTTACGGCCGGAGTGGAAGCCAGCATGAGCTGGACTTGAACTCACAGCGACCGCATTGGTGAGAGACTCCTGGGTCATTACGCTGCGCTAGCGCGCTAACCGACTGGGCCACGGAGGCCCACCAGAACGTAGATTAAAGTTATGTAAACAAAGGTATATTTTGTTAGTGTCCGTTTTGTTCTCATGGTATACAGCAAAAGTTGAAGGAATTAAGCTCTGTCTGTTTGTCTTGTAGATTCTAACTGTCCACCTGTTTGTATAATCACCTGAAACCTGCATGCCTAAAATCCCTGCCAGACTTGTGTATCTCTTTTTGTGTGTCAAGACAATTGTAAAGGATTTGAATGCATGTTGAAGAGCAATATTTTCATATTCGAAGCTCTGGTGCTTTTCAATTTGCGTTACCTGCGAAGGAGATACGTGTTTCATCGTTTGTATAAACCAATGTTTTGGAGACATTTTGATTTAAAATGGCCACTCATTTTATATTAAAAACTCTAGCTTCTCTGGCAAAATGCTGAAACCATACCAAGGTTAGTCAATGCTCTAATTAAGAACTGTATTTTTGCTGAAAGTTTACCCCCCAAAAGACAAATAAAGGTCATGAGATATTACCTTAAGTGTCGAAACTCACATTTATACGGCATGGGATTGTGTTTGTACCTTAATCGAAACAAATCTCAAGAAACTTGACTTGACTATTTAACTTTAATAGACATGGGCATAGAAAGTTTACTGTCTGGGAGAAGAATTGCCTTAACTTCTGATCATTTTATACATGTTTCTTTGTATTTAAAAATTAAATGTAAAATTATGGAACTATTCTGACTTTGTTTTGATGATCAAGTGAAAAAAGCCTAGTCTGAAAATTAGCCTTGATGTGAAAGATCTGCCTTAACTTCTGATCATTTTAGGTATATTTCTGTATATCAGATTAGCTGTGAAATTTTAGTACTATTCTGACTGTTTTGATGATAAACCAAAAAGTTTAATCTGAAAAATTAGCTGTGATGCAAACGAGCTGCTTTAACTTTTGAGCATTTTAGGCATATTTCTGTATATCAGATTAGCTGTGAAATTTTGGGACTGTTTTCACTTTCATGATGCAGTGAAAAATCTAAATCTGTAAAATTAGCTGTGATGTAAAAAGAGTTGTCATTATATTTTAATTTTTGATCGTTTTAGCTATGCTTATTTCTGTTTATATCAACTTAGCCGTGGAATCATGGGACTTTTCTGGCTTTGCCTTGATGACATTATAGTCTACGGTACACATGGGCCTTGATATACTGACAACATGTTTGATTTGCTTGGTTTGTGTATGTGCCAGCCATGACACTGTTGTCGCTGCTCTAGTTTTACTCTCCTTGTGTATTGAAGGACATTGCTCATGACAAAATCAACACAGCTGATATGTACATGTGGGCCTAACTGCATGGACTTTATTAGGTTCCATGTATATATATATATATATATATATATATATATATCCATGTATATATATATATATATATATATACATGTATGTACACACTTAATTCTTCAGCCTCCTCTCCGGCTGTACGTGGGAAGGTTTGCAGCAACCTGCGGATCGTCGTGGGTTTCCCCCAGGCTCTGCCCGGTTTCCACCCACCATAATGCTGGCCGCTGTTGTATGAGCACAGCGTAAAACACCAATCAAATAAATAAATAAATAATTCTTTAGCCTTTTCAACCACAACTGCAACCAACATTTTGAAACATTCTGAGAGAACTGTGGGGTTGCAGAGAAATAGTGTGCTCAGTTTTAGGAAGATTGTGTCTTTAGTGACACAAACAAATCGTTTTTGGCACCATTTTCATAATAATTGTATGCTTAAATTCCGTTAAAAAAAGTGCTTTAGTTTTTGAAAAGGTTGAAGATTTGCATGCAGTATAATATATGCCTTATATACAAAGAATATACATGTAAGCTTAATTGGTATATACATTTATGGGTGTATCATATATATATATATATATATATATATACAGCACAACTGGATATATATATATATATATATACAGCACAACTGGATTTCGTATTACATTGACTCCTGTGCTTATTACTGATTGTATTTCCACCCATTGCCTATCCAGTGGTCAACAGCAGGTACACATCTAATTAGGGCAAATAATTGACCTGTTCGTTATCATTAAGGACGCTGCACTAATCAGTGGTACTGTATTTGGCCTAAAGGTTTGCCTGTTACTAAGTAACACAGTTTTCCTCTCATTATCATAGTCGTACAGGTCTTAGAAATGGAGTTTTGAGGCTGTTTAACTTGTAGAATGATATGCAAAAATTTAAGATTCAAAAGTAATCAAAGACCAAAAGTAATAAAGCCTCTAAAATTCACTTTTTTTAGACAAATTTTTAGGGCAAATACATGATGTCACATTGTTTCCTCTATCTATGTCTATATAGGATAGAGCCAACATGGTAACACCCTTCTGCACCGTGTTCAATATCCCGTTTGGATAGTGGTGTACATATCATGTTTTGTAATGGTCATGGTGATCAGAACTTCAGTCCCACATCTGAAGTCGCAGAAATCATAAATTCCTTTTTGTACTTTTCAGCCGATATTGGAGGACCGTCTCTCTCTCTATATTCTTGTGAACGCTCTATTCCTAGAATGGTGTAGCCCATGTTCACCAAATTTACACCACATTTACACCACATTTACATCTTAGCATGAGGAAGAACCTTTTCGTTTTTCAACAACCGTTAAATTTTTCTTCAAGACAATTGGGGGCCATTTAGAATAAATTTTATGAAAAGCTTCCAAACATGGTATCTCCAGAGTGGTTCAAACCAAGTTCACCAAACTTACACCACACATTCACTTTGTCTTGAGGAAAGAACCCTTTTGTTTTTAGAGACCTTGACCATTTTCTTCAAGGTCGTTAGGGTCATTTAAGTTTAATGTCATGAAAGGCTTGTAAACATACTCCCTCTACAACGGTTTAGCCCAACTTCACCCAATTTACACCACATTTAAACCCTTGGCATGAGGAAGAGCCCTATTGATTTTCTGCAACCTTGACCTTTTCTTCAATGTCATAGGGGTCATTCAAGTTAAATTTTATACAAGAAACTGCAACGGTTTCATGCTTCATAACTCAAAGATGATCTACACATTATTACAAACCACCGTTAAGGTGGATCTAGCTATTCATTACATTGTACAGGTGCTCAAAGTTGAGGGGTTTCATGTGCATTGTGCCAAAGTTTTTTTAAATTAACACATTAACGATCAGTGTGTGGAAAATTTCTTTTTACATTTTTTTCGTTATCCTATACATTTAGTAATGCTGGTCAATATTTCATTTCAGTATATTTTACAATGTGGAATGCATGTATGTTTTAAGTGGGGTTGCTGTAGAGGCTACCATTGGCTTCCTACCATATCCACAGTCACTAGTGTGGCACATTAGAAAATTCAGGACTTTTGAAAGGAGTAGTGTTGGTATGGTAGTTGTTTTGTATTGGTATGCTAGTTGTGTGTTAGTGGTATGCTAGATGTGCTGCTGTACCACTAACTGACTACTGCTGCACTACCAGCTCACCACTAACTGACTACTGCTACACTACCAGCTCACCACTAACTGACTACTGCTGCATTACCAGCTCACCACTGACTACTGCTACACTACTAGCTCACCACTAGCTGATGACTGCTGCACTACCAGCTCCCCATTAACTCACTGCTGCTGCACTACTAGCTCACCACTGACTACTGCTGCACTACTAGCTCACCACTAACTGACTACTGCTGCACTACCAGCTCACCACTAACTGACTACTGTTGCACTACCAGCTCACCACTAGCTGATGACTGCTGCACTGATAGCTCCCCACTAACTCACTGCTGCTGCACTACTAGCTCACCACTAACTGACAACTGACACACTACCAGCCAACCACTTATCAACTACTGCTGCACTACTAGCTCATCTCTACCTGACGACGACTGCACTGCTACATGAAGGTCACCACTAATTGACGACTGTGGCACTGCTACCTCACCTCTAACTGACTACTGCTGCACTAGTAGCTCAACATTAATTTAGCCAGTGGTTGTGATGCCATACTATGATGTTGTCACTGACCAACATGGCAAATCACAAGATATTTCATATATGTTATTTTGTATATCTTTTTGAACCACTTTTTTCTCTTATAGCTGTTACAATTTTAGTCTATACAGTTTTTTTTACTTTGCTTTTTTACACCCGTAATGATTTTTATGTGCTGTTCAATGCTACTTAATGTAGATTCTAAAATTCCATCTTTGTTGTGTATAATTTTTTTTTCAAGTGTGTATTGTTTTTTAGCATATATCCTATCTGGTATAAGCTTGAAGTTTGGTTTGGCTCTCAACAAACAACCTGCATTCACAGTAGGACCTTTCATTTCAACAGCAATGTATTCATGTATTGACCCTACAAAATTTTCACGCTCATTGGCCCAATTTTTAACAGGTTGCAGACTGCAGACTTCTTGGAACAGAAGAAGCTACCCTGGTGCAAATTGCAAATTGTACTCATGTTTTTATTTGAGCCCATAAAACTCTGAAAAGCCTCCCGGAAATGATCACTAATTTTACATGTCCAATGAGATTGACAATCATCAAATACTTAAGTTCTTGGAAGTTAGCGTAAATACACAGCTGGCCGATCATTTCCAGGAAGAGAAATTGCGTCTGTAAAGAATCCTTTTAACTTCATTGTTCTCAGTTTAGAGCTTTGCATAAATCTGGTCTTTGAAGAGACCGTACAAGATCTTTCTTTGAGCTTCCCGTAGGGCATATAGAATAACAAGTATCTAGTGTAGTAAAAATTCATGGTTGTAGAGTACACTTGTTGCTGTTGTAGTGAGGAAGATTTTGTCTCGTGATGGCTGCTTGACATTTTTTATGTTTCTTTCACTGGTTAAGTTTTCAAGGAATTTGTAATTTTCTGTGAGTTTACACGGGTATAATGGTGCTCATTCTAGGTAATCAACGATCGATCCAGTATGTTTTAAAGCACTTTACCTTACCTATAAAACCAGATATAGTTAAGTATTAGACAAGATGGCCCACTTGTTGCTGATGACCATTGTGCTGCAAAGACTATAGTGTGTATGTGAAAGTACAGTGTGCCAGTTTCTAGAGCGAAGTTGAAGGATTGTTGTGTTTACTTCGTGCTTGAGTCCCTGATGATTCAAAGTGAATTCCTGTGCAGTCTGGTTTGTTACCTGCCCTTGTCACACTGTATTAACTCAGTTGACAACGAGACTTGTTTGCAATGACTTTTGTCTAGCACATATACCTAATCACACAGTACTTATTAACACAGAACTTCTGAGATTTGCATGACATCCAGAGTAAACTGTGAGCAGGGGCAAATGTGACAGTTATTATGACTGGACAACATAATGGGTTAATTCGGTCACTCGACCTAGTCAGCAGGGATTGGGAAGCCCCATTCCAGCTAATTAGTAGCTGTGATTGCCAGAGCTTGTATATATATTGTATAACTATGTGTGGAAAAAGTATTCAAAAAAAAAAGGTATCCGCAGACCACGGTTTTGAATTTTTGAAAACTTTATGTAGGCATAATGAAACTTTTTGGCCTTTTCCTTTTCAGCTAGGTCTACAAATTGACTCCAATACCTCTTGGTCATTACAAGTGTAAAGTATAATCTCCAGTTTTCAAATGTGAAATGTTAAAATTCCAGAAAGTGGAAACTTATTTTGTTTCTTGTGTCTTTCCAGTTTCATTCCATACCAGGGAAATCGTCCGTGCCAGAGTACAAAGTTCAGGAGATGAAGAAGTCGCGCTTTGTCATACTGCATTATGGGATATTCAAGATTGTTTGGGATTGGTTGATATTGTTGTGTACGTTTTACGTGGCCATCATCGTGCCTTATAACGCCGCCTTCATTACCACAGATGAGAGGAAGACCATATACGCTGACATTATTGTTGAATTTCTATTTGCCATTGGTGAGTATTGTTGACCTTTTGTGTTTGATTTAAAGGGCTACTTCAGTCCCCAGAGAAACGAAAGGCCAAAAACATTAAAATCATGTGAAGGATACCCTAGGGAACAGAGCTAACAGTCCAGAGCTAGTAGAGATAAGTGATTGGCTTTATGATCAGTAAGTAGAGATAATGATTGAGGGTATAATCAGTAAGTAGAGATAAGTGATTGGCTTTATGATCAGTAAACTGAGATAAGTGATTGGGTTTATGATCAGTAAGTAGAGATAAGTGATTGGGTTTATGATCAATAAGTAGAGATAAGTGATTGGGTTTATGATCAGTAAGTAGAGATAAGTGATTGGGTTTATGATCAATAAGTAGAGATAAGTGATTGGGATTATGATCAGTAATTAGAGATAAGTGATTGGGATTATGATCAATAAGTAGAGATAAGTGATTGAGTTTATGATCAGTAAGTAGAGATAAGTGATTGGGTTTATGATCAATAAGTAGAGATAAGTGGTTGGCTTTATGATCAGTAAGTAGAGATAAGTGATTGGGTTTATGATCAATAAGTAGAGATAAGTGATTGGGTTTATTATCAGTAAGTAGAGATAATGATTGAGGGTATAATCAGTAAGTAGAGATAAGCAATTGAATTTATGATCAATAAGTAGAGATAAGTGATTGGGTTTATGATCAGTAAGTTGAGATAAGTGATTGGGTTTATGATCAGTAAGTAGAGATAAGTGATTGGGTTTATGATCAATAAGTAGAGATAAGTGATAGTTTGATAATTTCTCTGCCTTTTTTTTTTCTTTTTTCCATTTCAGACATAATCTTGAATTTCCGCACCACGTTTGTTAGCACAAGTGGTCAGATCGTTGTTACTCCCAGACAGATTGCCTTAAACTATTGCCGTGGCTGGTTTTTATTGGATCTCCTGGCTGCCATACCCTTCGACCTTCTCTATGTCTTTGACATTAATTTTGTAAGTAGAAATTCTTTTGTTATGCTATATATATATTTCACCAAACTTCTTCAGTATTTATTTGCTTAAGCAAATGTGTTTTGCTGAAGCAACTTAATGCCATGCTTATGTAGTGTTCGACTTGAACTGTATTTAAAAGGACATAAGCAAAAAGGCACCGACGTCACCAATTAGGAAGTTTTACAAATCCAGGCCCTGATATTATTCCTTCACTGATGGGTGGCGTTGTTTGTCTTATCGGTGGCTAGTATCAGACATCCAAAAGAACAGTTATCGTAAAAGAAGAAATTGTGTGAAACCATATTTGAATTAAGAGACACATTAAAGTGTACATAAGAAAAAAATGTTCAGAAATACTTTAAATTGGTTGTCTTTTTAAGACACAAAAGCAGTTATATTTGAATGTTCATTTTTGAGCCTATACATTTGTCATTCTTTACATATTCATGCATATTGAGCACCTGCAAATCAATTAAAACTTAATTAGAATGATCCTTAAGTACACGTACATGCATATCAACTATCAGAGATTATTTCAAAGAAGTATATGTTTAATGTTCCATTGACTGAAAAGGACAAAATTGGTCAATGAAAACGATGTCATGTCTCATAGGTACACCACTTACATGCATGTGGCCCAAAAAGGGTTCCAGGTATTATTCTTTCTTAAACGGATATGGCGCAGCAAAAATTCTAAAATATCAATGAAAACACCTTTTGGGCAGTTTTGCGTGGCTCTTTGAATGGCCTTTACGTCATCTCACTGTTTATGTTCGCATTAAGCTTCTAAACCAGTTAAGTTAATTGGGTCAAATTTCAGGGCGAAGCTGTAATAGCTTACCACTTTCATGTGTGAATACACGGGTGTACATATTAAGGAATCATGAACTGAAACACAAATGTGCGTCTTATGATGCTATTATAGGGGTTATAGGGATTGGCCAGCAGAAATATCTGGAGGTTGGTTCAGTGACTGCACTTTATTGCCTTGTTGTTTTGGAGATTATAGGTAGGTAAAGAAGATACTTGCACCAGTTCTTATCAAAGTCTCAATATCTGATCCATTGGATCGCAGGTATTCATGTCTGTTTATAGCCTCTAATGATCTTGGTGACTTCAAATGTGAGTGTATGCCACTCATACTTTTCACTCATAACCTCATCCACCACAGAGACTAATAAATGCCATAGGCTAATTCCCTGCCCTCAAAGATTTAACTGTTTCACCACCTATGTATACCCCGATGTACAGACGAATAAACATCAGGGCTCGGTTTCACGAAGCGCCGTACGACATATTTTATTTGCACGTTTTCTTGTATGATATTTTGTATGTCACTGTTATCGTGCCATATTGTCCTGTATGTGCGATTATCGTATATGTCTTTGTGAAACTGGGCCCAGATTTCATTGGCGTGAACTAATGTAGACAAATGGTTATGTGTAGTCAATATCTCCATACACACTAGCTCACATACACAAATAAACACTGTTATAATAGTGGCTACCGTAATTCTTCTAGAATTTCAGACACTCTAGAAATTCGGAGGCTCTCGAATTTCCCCACCCCAACGCCCAGATAAAAGCCCTGGAGTGAAGCATTATTATCATCATTTGATGTAACACCATCATCTCAGTGTATAAAGTTTGGTAACGAAATCTACGAGCTGGACCAACTGTTCTGCATTTATTTGTCCCTTAAATTGCCATTAGGTAACCATATTGCATCATACATGCTGGATTCGCCTTGAGATGGCTGTAATATATAGCTAAAGTGGCATTTAGCTGTAAACATTCATTAATTGTATATCATTAATGCATATATTATTTTAGAAAAATTGTTAAGAATGACATTAAACCCCAAGCACACACACGTTAGTACTATTTATTTTCATTATATTTGATAGTGTATGGTTTCATTGAATTTTCTGAGCTCTATAAACAAAGGATGGGAATCTTGTATTTCATTGAGATAGGTGGTCATGGATTTGGCTGGATGGATACAAAGTTTAAAATTCTGGTTTAATGCCTTTCAATGATAATGCGATCAAGTTGAAGGACGGCTTATATGTGTGTGTCTACGCACTTCAAATGATAAGGCTTTAAATGTCTGTGTCGGAGAACGATCAAGAAGCTTAAACAAACTCAGTTAAGGGACTTTCCTTCTGGCACTTTGATAATTAGTGCGCATTTATTTTCAGCCGATAAAGACAGTTATGATCTGCATATATCACTTCGGATATTCGTATTTTGATTATTTCATCAGAGCCTCCGAGATGTAATTTGATGAGTATTTCACTCTTCATTGAACATTTCCCTGAATACAATGATAAGAAGACTCAGGTGTCACCAGTTTTATAATTATTTTACGCTTAACAGGTGAGAAGACAACAAAAAATCCAAAAATGGAACAAAAGTAAAACTGAATATCCACCTATTTATTTTGGTCAAATCTTGATATTTTTAGTGTTTTTTCACTCCTTCTGATCATGTAGACATATTTTCAGCGGGAAAAAATGCCTGGCACATTTCCCACAAGTCGACTAAGTTTTATTTTTATACCCTTCTGCGATATTGGATAAAAGATTTATTCTGCCTGTAAAACAACAATTTAAATTGGTGTGGCCTTTATTGGGTTGAGGACACAGGAAACCACAGCACTTACGGGACAAACTGCCTGACTTTAAGCTGCAGATAAACTGCTGTAGCTGTACATCCTCAGAGATCAAATAAATCTTGGTTTCTGGTGGAATATGCATACAAACATGACAACAACGCTCACCCCACCTCACCCCAACCCACACCCCCACCCCACACCCCAATTGATTTTATTGTAAAGTTTGAAGGGCAATACAGTCATGAACACGTGTAATATAAAAGAGAATAACTATTATCTCAGATTTAAAAGTTTTTTGTAAAATCGATTTTTATTTTGATTTGTAATGTTTTTCTGTTCAACACTCTTGTGGTGTTGTATTAGTTTTCTGGGGCACAGTAATCTCTCTGCTTCACATATACTTGAGTGTTGTCCCTTTGATGTTTAAATCGTTTCGCTCTGCATTGCTCATCTTGCAACGGGTACACAATTTGATGATGAAGATTACAGCCGTCGTAGAGAATACAGAGTCACCCAACTCTGTTTTATCTTCGGTAATTCTAATAGTGTCTCCCCAGACAGTAAATTAGATTTATTTAGAACCTGGGAATTTGTCTGTAACCCATTTCTGTTGCTATGGTGATTGCCGATCGCTTCATTACCCATCTAATATAATGCCAGCCCTACTCATTGAACGTTTGCATGCCATTGATTTTTTTTCACGCAGAATAAACGAAAGTGTTTGCACTTGCCACAAGACTCAAGCTCACAAAGGATTTCGCGGCCAACACTGGTTTTTGTGACCATTAATTGTGTTTACTGTAATTTGTGTTTTTGTTTTCCTAAAGGCTTAGGAGAGGATTTTTAGGATAATTTTTTGCGACTGAGGTGTGCAAAACAATTTGTATGCATATATTCAGGCAAGTTCTTATAAACTGTCGTCACATGTTGCTTGATTCAAGGGGACAAATTATCAGACTTAAACATTCTCTAAATTACAGACTGTGAAGCAGTCTTTGTTGTATGTGTCACATACCAGTCAATAAACCCACTTTTGTAGCTGCATTGTTTTAATTATCTCTTCTCTTGCCTCAAATTTTGCTGGATTTGATTTCCTTCCATTTGAGATTTATCAAATACCGTGTCAGTTTTCAGTCTGAAATAGAAATGCATGAAACTGTGGTGAAAACTGATGTAAAATTTCTAGCATGCCATTAGCTCACCACCAGCATTCCCTTGGCAGACTTCTAGCATGCCACTAGCTCACCACCAGCATTCCCTCAGCAGACTTTTAGCATGCCACTAGCTCACCACCAGCATTCCCTCAGCAGATTTCTAGCATGCCACTCGCTCACCACCAGCTCACCCTCAGCAGATTTCTAGCCTGCTACTAGCTCACCACCAGCACACCCATACAGAATTCTAGCATGCCACTAGCTCACCACCAGCACATCCTCAGCAAGCTTCTGGCATGCCACTAGTTTACCACTAGCATGCCACTTGCTCACCACCAGCTCACCCTTAGCAGACTTCTAGCATGCTACTAGCTCATCACTAGCTCACCCTCAGTAGACTTCTGTCATGCCACTAGCTCACCACCAGCACATCCTCAGCAAGCTTCTGGTGTGCCACTAGTTCACCCCCAGCACACCCTCAGCAAGCTTCTGGCATGCCACTAGTTTACCACCAGCACGCCCTCAGCAGACTTCTAGCATGCCACTAGCTCACCACCAGCACACCCTCAGCAGGCTTCTAGAATGCCACTAGCTCACCACCAGCACAGCCTCAGCAGACATCTAGAATGCCACTAGCTCACCACCAGCATTCCCTCGGCAGACTTCTAGCATGCCACTAGCTCACCACCAGCATTCCCTCAGCAGACTTCTAGCATGCCACTAGCTCACCACCAGCATTCTCTCAGCAGATTTCTAGCATGCCACTCACTCACCACCAGTTCACCCTCAGCGGACTTCTAGCGTGCTACTAGCTCATCACTAGCTCACCCTCAGCAGACTTCTAACATGTCACTAACTCACCACCAGCACACCCATAGTAGACTTCTAGCATGCCACTAGCTCATCACCAGCACATCCTCAGCAAGCTTCTGGCATGCCACTAGTTTACCACTAGCATGCCACTCGCTCACCACCAGCTCACCCTTAGCAGACTTCTAGCATGCTACTAGCTTATCACTAGCTCACCCTCAGTAGACTTCTAGCATGCCACTAGCTCACCACCAGCACATCCTCAGCAAGCTTCTGGCATGCCACTAGTTTACCACCAGCACACCCTCAGCAGACTTCTAGCACGCCACTAGCTCACCACCAGCACACCCTCAGCAAGCTTCTAGCATGCCACTAGCGCACCACCAGCACACCCTCAGCAAGCTTCTAGCATGCCATTAGCTCACCACCAGCAAACCCTCAGCAGGCTCCTAGCATGCCATTAGTTCATCACCACCAGCAAACCCTCATCAGACTTCTAGTATGCCACTAACTCACAACCAGTACTCCCTCATCAGACTTCTAACATGCCACTAGCTCACTACCAGCACACCCTCAGCAGACTTCTAACATGCCACTAACTCACAACCAGTACTCCCTCATCAGACTTCTAACATGCCACTAGCTCACTACCAGCACACCCACAGCAGACTTTTAACATGTCACTAGCTCACCACCAGCACACCCATCAGCAGACTTCTAGCATGTCACAAGCACACCCTCATCAGATTTCTAGCATTCCAGTTTAACCTTCTGTTGACAACTACATGTACATGTATTTCTGTCCATGATATACACAGTTCATCCAATGGCTACTCCAAATGTAAGCCAGTCAACACTGAATGCTTTCATGTTCAATTTGTATTTTTATTTGCAAAATAAATGGTTTTGAATATCTGAAGAAATATATAATGCTTATTGAGGTGAAAGTGATGCAGGCGTTGTTCATTCTGTTATCAACATAAATGCAATAGACTCGTCAGCTGTATTGATGATTTATTTGTTATGATCAATAAGTTTTCACTTGCACAATGGTGGTCAGTTTGCATGGGTGGAGGAAACTTGGGGTGAACAGTGTATATGTTGGACAAGTTGCTGATCAACATTTGATATAATGACTTGCATGCCAAATTAGTGGGAGATGAGTGATGTGTAAAGCAGACAAATGTAGAGTAAAACTAACTTATTTTTTTTATTTGCTGATTTATTTATTTATGTGATTGGTGTTATTTTATTTATTTATTTATTTATTCATGTGATTGGTGCTTTACGCTGTGCTCAAGAATATTTCACTTATACAATGGTGGCCAGCATTCATTGTGGGAGGATACTGGGCAGAGCCAGATGGAAATCCACAAGCATCTGCAGGTTGCTGGAAGACCTTCCCATGGTATGGCCAGATAGGCAGTAAAACTATGCAAACATCACATGTGGTATATTGTTGACTCTATGATTATTCCAGATTATGTAAATCCTGCCTGCATTTAGAATTTGGGAATCAAGATAATCCTTTTCCAAGACCAGGACACGAGAGGTACAATTTCATCTTAAAATAATATGACACATGGCAGCTGTTCTTCTTTTCAAGAGTTGGTGGGTGATTTTGTATGAAGTGAGACTTAAATTTTATTTTGCACAAATTTTCCGGTATTTCATATTGGCAGCTAAAAGAAAACTTTGAATGTCGTGACCTTTGATAAAGCATGTCTTTACCTTCAATAAGTAGTGAAGCATAAATTCCACTGTCACGACCAGGCAATTTTAACTTACGACTGAACGACATATCTTGGTGTTTTGAAGGGTGCATTAAAAGACTCTGAAATCATTTAGTTTAAGAATAGTTAATATGGTTGAAAAAAAAAAACAAAACATTTAAATCATACATCATTTTAAATCCCCATACAGTAAAATATATGAGAGTTAAGATTCAGACTGTTGCTTTCAAGGCCGTGTCCTGTAATTTAAACTTTTTGGTCGTCTTGACCATTAGCAGAGCCATATATGGAGTCACTTTGGTGCTGGAAAACATTTGGGCTCCCAAATTGTTGGCTGCTCAAACCAAACAAGCTGTATTAAAACTAACAAGTAAATTAGACCAAAGTATGATGGTTTACCAATAAAAAGTGAAGGTTTCATATAAATTTCTTACATTCGCAGATTTAAAAGCTTTAAATAGCATCATATTGAGTTGCAGTTTTATAATTTCTTTATGCACAGTCACAATGTCACCATCAAAGTTTGGGTGTAAGACCTTTAATGTTTTCGTAGATAATGGCCCTGATCCAGAACCTCTCCTAATTCCCACCATACCAGGAAGGTATTCCTTCCTGTAAACAAGCGCAACTTCTTCACAATAACTGTGAGATTTGCCATATTGGATTTCGCGTTGTCTTGCATACAGGACCATTATTAAGTGAATGGCCCATTATGGAGAAACAAATGTAGGACGACCATGTTAACAAAAGGATATGAAAATGTTCACTGACCAACTGACAGACAGAAGCCCAACAGAAAAACACCACTGGAAAAAAGCTGCGCAAAATATAAGCCCTAAATGTATTGTGTGGATTTGGAAGGAGCAAAATGAACCAACTTCCAGTGGAATTGTCACATCATCAGGACATTATCCAACAACACAGAAGAACACTGCAAATAAATAAAAGCTAAACTTCTGAAGTTAATACTCGATCAGGCCACAGGCTAAGAATGGTCTTAGCTACATTGCTAATGATTCCCCCATTGTTCTGGCTGCATGGCCTGGGTAGGTATTCATGTGGTCAATATATATCCAGCAGGCTGTTTTTACCTGTAAGTGATATTACATAAGATATATTGGATTATATAAAACTTGTTGGAGACGACTCAGACGTTGCACTGGTATTACATACAAGTACAGGTACACTTGGAGTTAATTGGAACTGCAGGTGAAAATCTAAGGGTCAGCCAAAGGTCAGAGGTCTAGTATGGCCGACATTTCAACTCCTTAAATTCACTCCATGACTATGACTATGTTGGATAAGTAAAACATCCTTGAGTACAGTATTTAACACTAATAAACCAGTCAAAAATCTTTGCCCACTTGAGCTTTTATAGATAAATTAGTATCCTAACAAATTGCAACTGATGAGCAAATTAAAGATGGCAGATGTGTAGAGCTTATCTGTGTTAGATGCTTATTATGTCAGACTGGCCAGTGTTAAAATAATGTATATTTCCTGCAGTTTGACTTTATATGTGATCAAATTTAAGATGAGAAACATTGGAGCATTTGAAAGCAGGTAAACAAATTTGATTCTCAGTTTGTTTATATGTATATAAGTCTGGTTTAGAGTGTATACAGCTAAAAAAACTGATCAAAGATAAATGTAATGAACAGGCATGCATGCCACAAGAATTTTGACAGTATTGAAATTTGGTTGGTATACATACACTATAGCTGAAAGAGCACAATTTTCAGACCCTTGATGAGAATTAATTAATTTGAATTAAATTTGTCAGATGCTGTTGTAGGGGTTCAGTGTGCGTTGAGAACATGTGTCAAATTCCATAATATTACTGGGAATTTTCAGTAAAAACGAGATGGTTTTTTTTTTTTTCATGTTTTGGTTAATTTTTAACAGCCAATATTTGAATAATTTTTAAGACAATTTCATAGTGGAATGGATGTATTTTTTATAACACAATAATTGGAAGCATGAACCTCCCAAGCTTCTTATGAAACAAGCAGGCCTGCCGTAAATTGTTTTGTGGACACGCTCTTGAGATTGATGGATTCTCCTTACACCCCTCTTCAAAAATCTGTGCCAGAGGACTAAAGAGAATCTAATGACATGGATTCATAAGAAATCTCTCAATGGAAGGCACTTAGTATGCCTCTAGCAATGAACCTTGGCGGAAACGAAGAAAAAATCTTGGGAAATTTGTTCCCCTAAATTCTCGAACCAACACATCTCATTCTACCTCTCGAAATTGGAACGAAGCTGACATTAATCTTCGACATTATTTTTTTTTTATGTGTGTGGATTCGAATGCAGGCAAAAGCTTTCTCGTTGAAACCACTGGATTAGCATATTGATTTTTTTGTCGAGTGGCGTAACAAGAGACGGATGAATAACAATCCTTACACGAATACCCTAATTTTTTTTTTTCGCCCCACATGGCTGTAGCCTTGTAAAATTCCCTGCAGTGACAAGTAAGTGAAAGCAAGTCAATAGTGTTGACATTGACAGAGATACCATATTGGTCGCAGTACATTTGTCCAGTCAACCATTACTCTGCACGATTTTTAAAATGTCCTAGTTTCTGTAAAAGCTCTGCATGACTCCACCCATTAGTTACAAGTGGATGGTTGGCATGATTGTCAGAATCCATTATGGACGTTTTAAAACTACATTGGTATTAAGCCTACAGTCAGATAGTGAAGATTAACAAAGCTCAATTAAGTCAAATATTTGTAGAAACAGATTTGTGTGTGACATTTGAAATGAGTAACTAATTCAACTAATTGCTTTTGATAACAAAATGTTAAATGAAGTAAATACATGGTTGAAGCTTGATTGGTATGTGTTTGTGCACTGTATTATCATATATATATGATAGCAATGTCAACATTTCACAGAACCTGAATAAATTAAAAGAACTGAATGGCTTGAAGCCCTAAAAGGTAACTTAAAATCAGCAGTACCTTAGCTGAAGTCTGTCTGTATAATTTCTATATATATATATACATTTAGGTCCATAAGAGTTTAAAAACAAAAAAGGAAAAACAGCAAAATAAAAAGAAACACATATTATATAAAATGGGAAACAGTTATTTAATTAGGTCTCCTAATTTTTGTGAAACTGTGCAGCCAAATGCTGTGATAATTACCGGTGCCACTTGCATATGTAGGCCTATAGCAGCTGTGGATGATGTAATAAATTATACAATGAAAACACACCTGTCAAAATAAACTGATCAGTAATATGATTTTTTTCCTCAAATGCATGGTCACTGTCAGTCTAAATGTATATGTACATGCTAAGTATGTAGATGGTTGTTGTTGTTGTTTGTTATAATATCGGCCTTAAATGAGCCCCTCCGTCATAATAGTAATGAAATGTCTATCCTTTGATCTGATGTCAGTTATTATTAATGTCTATAAACTTCAAATTTGACAGTAAAAATTGTTAATATACTTCACAGTGCATTGTTGGAAGCTTATCAAATTTGCTGGCTTTAGAATTCAACTTATATTCCGCATTGACATTTCTGACAGCTACCTTTTTTTTCTCGTCCAAATGTCATGAGACCTTGCTGCAATTAGGAGTTTGGCGGTAATTTTTGCTCTAGGCCAGGCCTATAAATTGCTTTAGCCTTGCTGTGGCGCATGCTTACTACATTAAATAAACAATTTCATTAAAATTCTACATGGTGCAAATTGTATTTCTATCTAAATATGGCAAATGCGATCAAGAAACTGAAGATACCAAGTACTAAGTGTTACTTTGGAATAGTGCTGTTTTGGTCAGTAAGATGACAAGTTCAAATCCAGCTTATGCCGGTCTGGAAGGAGTTAATTTGCATCTGAGTTTTGCCAGGTTCTTGAGATTTGTGGTATCTCCTTACACTGCAGTGTTAAGCTTCCTCCACCCGTAAAACTCACTGCCCCAACCCATAAAACTTATTGCTCCAACCCATAAAACTCACTGCCCCAACCCATAAAACTCACTGCCCCAACCCATAAAACTCACTGCTCCAAACCATAAAACTTATTGCTCCAACCCATAAAACTCACTGCCCCAACCCATAAAACTCACTGCCCCAACCCATAAAACTCACTGCCCCAACCCATAAAACTCACTGCCCCAACCCATAAAACTCACTGCCCCAACCCATAAAACTCACTGCCCCAACCCATAAAACTCACTGCCCCAACCCATAAAACTCACTGCTCCAACCCATAAAACTCACTGCCCCAACCCATAAAACTCACTGCCCCAACCCATAAAACTCACTGCTCCAAACCATAAAACTTATTGCTCCAACCCATAAAACTCACTGCCCCAACCCATAAAACTCACTGCCCCAACCCATAAAACTCACTGCTCCAAACCATAAAACTCACTGCCCCAACCCATAAAACTCACTGCCCCAACCCATAAAACTCACTGCTCCAAACCATAAAACTCACTGCCATGGTGTATTATTTATGTATTTATTTGACTGAGGTTTTACGCCTTACCCAAGAATATTTCACTTAAAACTACAAGGGTCAGCATTATGGTGAGAAGACCAGGCTGCTGGCAGATCTTCTAATGTATACGACCAGCGAGGAAGCCAGTATGAGCTGGTCTTGAACTCTCAGCGACCGCATGAGGGAAAGCCCACTCCTTGGTCATTGTGCATCACTGGCACAGTATACTAACCACTAGGCCACATGCCTAAGTTTAAGCCATATACCTGAATATATGAATATTGTGTTTATTTATTTGATTGGTGTTTTGTGCTCTACTATGCTATAATATTTCACTTATACGACGGCTGTCAGCATCATGGTGACAGGAAACCAGGCAAAGCCTAGAGGTAACCCATGACCATCTGCAGATTGCTGACATACCTTTTCACCTATGGCTGGAGAGGGAGACGACTTGAGCTGGACTTGAACTCATAGCAATTGAACTCACAGATTGATGAGATTGAGGCTCCTGGGTCTTGTTGAGGCCCCCTGATAATATTATAAGTGGAATTGTGTATAGATTTTGTTGTAGTATAAGTCTGAATCTAATCACTGCCACATTGCCAGGTCAAAGGACGGAATGATTGGTGGAGCTAGGTCGTTTTGTAGTTTCTCAGGTGTTCAGAAACATTGTAGTATTATTCATAATTATTAGTGGTCTAATGTAAGAAAAATTCTAGAATACTGTTGACATTTGAACAAAAGTCAACAGTATTCAAAACCGGTTTTTATGTAGGCATCAAAAAAAATCCCTTTGAAATATCAAAATAATCAAACCAACTCTTCAAAAATATCCTCAAAAAAAAAAAAGGAATGTGAGTAAAGAGCCTCGGGGATCATGTGTGTATTTTCTGTTGTCTAGTAGCGATCTTGATAAAAACATTCCAGGACAAATATGGTAATCTTGCCAATCAAAGAGAAAGAGAAAAACTCTTGTAAAGAACAGCTTCATGTTGAGCCGTATGTCTTGCCCAGCTTGCCGTTAACAAGTGAAACCTAGCGGGGTAGGGAAAGGTTCTTACAGGGTCACCCTTTGCTGTGGGCTAAGTGTTTTGTCCACTTAACCCATGCTGAGATGGTGGGCTGGGGGACAGAGGCATCCTTAAGGCGGAGGCGTTTTAAGTACAGACAGCTAGAACATCTGAACAAGCCTTTAGACGAGGAATCTATGGAGTCGAACTCTTTATGTCAGAAATAGAATTCTTTGAATGCCTTACCACATCTTGACTAATTGATAAAAAAAAGCCTACATTTGATTTGCCCAAGGACACATATTACGGTTTTTCAAAACTTCAGTTTATTTGTCAGCAGTTTTAAACGTAAAGGTTAGAATTTCCTTTTTAACTTGTCTGCATAGCAAGTTTAACTAAAAAATCATTACGTGAAAGTTTTTTCTTTTCACCCTGAAGGTATAACACTGCATTAAAAACTGTTCATGCTGAAATGCTTAATAGATTGTGACAGTCGATGATGTGTCATTCAGCACGCGTGACCTTGGGAAGTGGTTACATCGTATCGACCTTGTTAAATTACACAACATTTTGAAAACCAAATTAGGTTTACGTTGTAGTATTTATCTTTTTCGAAAAACAACTTTGCCTTAATTCAGTATCTAGATAAGATGAGATCTTTGTTGAATTTGTTCCATGCTCGGATATATGGTATTACATATATGTCAGTGGATTCCCCTGCTCTATCTATGCTCAGGAGCTGTCGATTCAGGATCAATCCTGGGTCGAGTCACACCTATGACTTTAAAAGAGGAAGTTGTGACTTCCTCGCTTGCCGTTCAGCATGAAGGGGATAGTGCAACAACTGGTTGACCCATAGGGCGGGGCAGCCTACTTATCTGCGTCAGTGAAGCAGCACTAGATAAAAGAGCGGTGAAAATCCGTCCCGCGACAAGGAGGCACATTACATGCACTCTAAGGATTCCTTCATCATCATATGACAGAAAAATTGTTGAGTACGACGTTAAACGCCAAGCACTCACTCACTCCATCTATGAATGCCTTTATGACATACATGCAAGCAGTAGAATGTCTTTTCATATTATGTGATCTTGTATGAAATAGACTGGGACTGCCTATCACCTTCCAACTATAAATGTGTACAATGCATGGGATAGTGTGTCCGTAATTAGCCAAATATTGCTGGTTTTATTTTTCCAGAATCTCTCAGGATACCTTCAGATAGTCTTCCACTGGGAAATTCTTGAGTTTGATGTTATAACATCAATTAATCAGATAAAAAGTCAAATTATGTGTATAAATCTACACGTATAACATGATTCTGTTTTTATCCCGTGCCTTAGTAAATTAATGGATATCAATTTGATTTTGTCTGTCTGTCTGCATGTCTAATCAATCTGTCACAGTTTGATTTCTGTGGAATAACTTCGCCGAATATTGTCTTATTTTGATATAACGTTGTTAGCATGCAGAATTCACTTTACGGAACCATAAGTCTAATCAATAAACCATGCAGCCTGCAGATTCATGCAGAAATTTTGGATATTTTATTTTTGGGCTGTGTGCAAGAATTCCTACAGGTGTTGTCCTGTTTTGATAAAATTTTGTGTTTTAAGCACTACATTTATTTTTGTAGTCCTTTACACCAAGACCGAAGACTGACTTGCTCCTTTCATAAGTTTTTGCACAGTCTAAATGACCCAAAAGTGCAAACAAATGTCACAAGGTACTATTTTTTTGCGCTAAAACTTACAATTTTCCAGTAAAATGTCATCCCATATTCCAAGCAAACGTGAAAATACCTTTCTAAAATCAATAGAACTCTCAGAATGAAGAAAAACGGGCAACTTATAGTCATGGACTAAATTTACTGTCATTGACGTGATTCAGCCTATTTGACATAAGACATAAATTTGTTTTATGTGGCCTTATCAAAGAAATTAGTACAAGTTCTTTGTATTTATGGTGTAGTCTTTAAATAACTTGGCCCATAAATCACAATTACAAGACTGGTGGTAATAAATGAATAGCATCTGTCAGACTAAGTACACAGCTTCTAGGCAATTATGACTAATGTGTTAGAGAAATACATGCCACACAGGCCATAATACACGCTAATTCCTCAACTGTCAGTGCTTTTTATGCATATTTTAAATTTCATTTTGGAAACAAAACTACATTGGTTGGCTTGGTCAATTTGAAGGCTTCACAAAAAGTATTATTTTATCAGTCTACACAGAATAATGCATTCAGAATTTATGCTTGAAAAGACACCTTGCAAGCATGTGGATTGTGGCAGATGAATACATGCCTCATAGCCCCCTGGGCTGATAGAGTCCCTTAACCTTGAACTAACCTTATCAACCAATTCATCATCTAATCAATAAGTCGGCCGTAAGTGTGGCTGAGGATAGGTATGTCATATGATCATGGCAGGAATGCATTAATTCAGTTTAAAAAGTACCTTCAGGCAGAAAAATACAGGTGTTTCAAAACGTCTGAAGTAGTTTGGACTCCATGGTGTATTGTGCTTTGGAAGCTGATCAACCATTTCCTGGAATTATCCATTTTGTTGTTGCTGACATGCTATAGTCACCGTACAGTACAGTAACACCGTGATCTTGAAGTGACCTTACCAAGGGTGCTGTCCTTGTAAATGTTCATGACCCCGTGTGATTCACCAGCACTTGTGCAGTTCTCGATACACCAGAAATGTCATAAATAATGCTGAATATCAGAAATATTAGAAATAAGCCCCAAAAATCAAAAGACCAGCAGTGCCAGTTGACTGTGAAACCAACTGGCCTTTCCTGAATTTTAAAGGCCCATTGTAAAGAAAAAAGCACCATGCCACTAAGATTTAACATTGCATGTAGGTTGTTCGGATAGTTAGTGTGGCGGTATTATTATCTTTGTTTAAAGAATTACATGTAACTGGTAAGTGATGACATGAAAACAGTTTTTTAAGGTACTAGGGGTTTGTATCTAAAAAAAAAACAGCTGTGAACTTGTAATATTGGGTAAGATGTTTGTGTGTGTGTGTGTGTGGGGGGGGGGGGGGGGGGGGGGCAGCAGACATAATCCCTCCATACATGAAGGCTTTTAGCTACAGCAGACTAAAAGGCTTGTGGCAGAACACTGTGGCTTATAACTAGCTTCCTGTTCACACACTACTAGCAAGCTTCTAGCATTCCACTTCTAGCAGACATACTATTGCCTAACCTTCCTGTTAACACACTACTAGCAAGCTTCTAGCATTCCACTTCTAGCAGACATACTATTGCCTAACCTTCCTGTTAACACACTGCTAGCAAGCTTCTAGCATTCCACTTCTAGCAGCCATACTATTGCCTAGCCTTCCTGTTAACACACTACTAGCAAGTCTCTAGCATTCCTTTTCTAGCAGACATACTATTGGCCAGCCTTCCTGTTAACACACTACTAGCAAGCTTCAAGCATTCCTTTTCTAGCAGACATACTATTGCCTAACCTTCCTGTTAACACACTACTAGCAAGCTTCTAGCATTCCACTTCCAGCAGCCATACTATTGGCTAACCAAGACGCAGCTCCACCCCTTACTTTGGTTATACACAGGTTGACAATTTGGTGTTAAGTCTCCTTGGTTATTGCTCAGCATAGAAGAATTAATATATTATTGGATAGCCAATATCAGATTGCTGGGGCGACTTTCACATTATGCATAAGTGAAATTTTTCAGATGTTTTCAGAAGTGACATCTATTGGTTATAACATCATGAAAGGAAGGGATTTTGTGAAGACATTGACCCAAAAAGTTTTGGTAAAATATACACTCAAACTCCCCCCCCCCCCCCCCCCCATACCCTCCCCCACACACCTTCCATTTTCTCCCCCACTGGTTAGGGTCGATGTTCTATTGAGGCAGCACTATAAAAACACAGTTGACATTGGAGTAACTGACTCGGCCTGTTGTAACAGTACACTGTAGTGGTACATGACAGCAAGTGATGTTGGAACTCAAGCCAACAAAGAAACATATGTCATGTTTGCCAATTCTACACAGCCAAGCCTAAAATGCAATATTGTCTGGCTAGAGGCACACTGTCGTTTTACTCATGGAGTGGCCGTGTAATGGAAAACATGCAGAGTTCTGTTTAAGCTTGTTATGTCTGTAAAATCAGCAGATAGGCTCGTAGACTTGGCTAAATGGCACCCATAAATCTTTATCAAGATCGCAGAAACAAAAAAATGCTGAAGAGTGGAAAGGCATTAGATCAATACTTAGCCGTCCCATGAGATATTCTTCATGTAAAATAATTCTTTGTGGTTCAGCAGTAAATAAATCAAGGCTTTCGGTTGGTTAAAAATCCTGACAGGTTTTGTAACTTTTCCGTGTCTCAAGTATGCATTGCTGGGGTGTAATGGGATGGGTCTCCCATGATACATGCACTGCGCGATTAATTTACACAACTTAGACACAGATAGATTTCCACCTTTGCTTTTTTATGCTAATTTCAACAGAACTCAGTGAGTTGTATTTTTTTTTTCATGTGGAAATTAAATTACTGTTTTATTTTGTGAACAACACCTATTACTTAACTTGCTCTTTCTTTCACTATGCTCGAACCATTGTTATTCCCTGGCGACAGTTGCTGTCTCTTATCATGAAAAATACATTTGGATACAGCTATGATGCTAGAAATGGCCTATTAAATTTTAATTTTAGGCCCTTCAGCAATGAGATCTATCTCCTGGTAATGTTTTTAGTGTGGAAAATTATCCACTGTTTTAGGGGAATTTATTTGTGGCAGCTCAGTACATATAGTGCTCCACACCTCTTCTTTGTGTAGAGTCATACGTGAAGCTACTTGTATGAGACAACTTGCCTGTAACATATATGACACACTGGACAGTTTGTCAGTTACTTACCAAAGGGCAGTGGTTTTCTTTTTTGACACTGGTTTCCACCTCTCATAAAACTGGCCAGTTTGGTCATGGTTGTGTAAATGAAAAAAAGTCCATCAGTCTTGCAATTATGATTTATAATTACAAGTATGGTACAAGTATGGTACAAGTATGGTAAAAGTATGGTACAAGTATGGTAAAAGTATGGTACAAGTATGGTATTAAACAGTAAATTAATAAGGATTGACAGGAGTCATCTTTAGGTTTAATTGGGAATAATTGAATTAAACGCTGTGCAAACTGTATTAGCGTGCATTTGGTATTAGCACAAAAATTTGACCAATCAGATTGTGTTTTACATAAGTTTATTCAGGAAAATTAAATTGTGTACATGTAGGTGTTATCCTGAATATATCTTTAATGACAAGGTCATGTAGCGCGATGGAGTTTACATTTTGAGGAATCCTAACAAAGGTTGTGGAAACCCGAGTGCCCCTAATTGTCATGGCAGATAATTACACTTCCTGTCCTAAATCCAGCTGCTTAAATTGAGCGTTCAGGTATAGCATGCCAAATCAGTTGTGACACCTCATCATTGTTTAGTCTGCAGTTCCTTCATACAACTGTGGTCCTAACGGAGAAGGTCGCACGCGCGTACATGTACATCAAGACATCCCTCATTCGAAAAGCCAGAAGGTTCGTTAATGTTACATTCTGTGAACATGTTCCAATTAGCTTCTGCCTGTTGACTGGAGAAATATACAAGAGGACCAAATTTAGGTTGTATAGCTTCTAGCAGATATGTCTTAACAGGGTTGATGGCCGTACGGTTAAGATGACAATTGTCTTCTTGCCCCTGGCCTCAGACAGGTTTGAGTTCAACCCTAGCCTTGGGTGAACAGGCGTGGATTTTTCAGAAAGTGTCCTCAGCTGCCATTGTTCCTGAGGCTGTAATAATGGTGCCAATAAATCCGTGTTCACAGAGATCCTTAAGGCTTTTGACGTAGTCTTACATGAATTCTATTAGTGATCCCATGTTTTCCAGGTTCATGTATATAGGGGTACACAGAGGATTAAATCTAAATTTATTTACTTATTTATTTATTTGATTGTTTCTTAAAGCCATACTCAAACAGTTTTTAACTTTTGTGATGGTCAGCTAGGTCACTTTAGTGAATGGAGGAAACCAAGATGCCCAGGGTAATTAAACCATTGCCCATGAGCAAGTTGTTACGGAACTTTCTCACGTGTGACCTACAGATGTCCACACCATATTGGTGGAAGACAAGTCTTGAACAAGCATTAGGCTTCACAAACTGCCACTTGTGAACTGTAGATTGATTTCTGTCACCTTCAAGGCCAGCCATCAGCATTGACAGCAGGATTGAGAATTTGATTTATTTATTTATTTACTTATTTGGGTTTTTGACGCCATACTCAAGAATATTCCACTTATACAATGGCGGCTAGCATAGTGGTGTGAGGAAACTGGGCAGAGCCCAGGGGGAAAACCCACAAACATCCAAAGGTTGCTGGCAGACCTTCCCAGGAAAGGCTGGAGAGGAAGCTAGCATGAGCTAGACTTGCATGAACACACAGCGATCGCATTAGTGATCATTGCACTGCGATGGCAAGCTAACAACATCAGCCACGCTAACAACCTCAACCACGAAGGCCTTGGCTGGTTTTGATTTATTTATTTATTTGATTGATTGGTGTTTACGCCATCCTTAAGAATATTTCTCTTATACAACGGTGGCCACCAATATGGTGGGAGGAAACCGGGCTCTAACCTTCGACCTTCTGCCGGTTGCTGGCTGACCTTCCCACTTATGGCCGGAGGGCTGCCTGCATTTGAGGTGGATAATGCAGTCAGTGTGTAGTTTACCTGAGGGATCAATCTACCACACCCACCCACCAACCAGACCAACCTTTGCATGTCATTATGTCACACAGTTTTGTCTCCATGATGGAGCTACATGTGAGTGATTGAGCCCCAAGAGAAATTTAGCTGAATGTTATCAGGTGAAATTGCGTGCCTTAATGCTTACATATAACACAGCTGAATTAAAGCTTACCTGTACATTTGTAAATGTGTATATAGAGAAACATACTGTGAATTTGTCACAGATATGCTTGTGATGTAAGCAACAAAATCTAGACCAGAAGTGGGTGGAGGATGGGTAGGGCTTCGTCAAGACATTAACTGGTGAATTGGGTACTTTAGGGCTATGGATGTGATAATCGATGTGTGTTTTTTGCAGGTCGGGAAAATGGGTTGGGCAGTGTTCAGAGTGGTGCATGTATAAGGAAGGGGTGGGGGGAGAAGGAAGTGGGGGGAGAGATGATGAATTGTGTTTTGGGGATGAGAGGATTAGATTGGGGTGTGTACAGGGGAGGGAGTGTTAGGGATGGGGGTTTGTGTGTAATAGAGTCTGCCGTATTTTAATACGTACATGACTAATTAAGAATCTAATAACTAGTTGTAATAGAAAGACACAGTATGTGGCAGAAAAAGGAATTTTGCACAAGTGTTGAGACTAGATAAATACATGAACGCCTCAGCCTTGACTGGTAATAGCGTTTATATTATCTCTGGTTTATACCTACCTGAAATGACGTCAGAATGGTCATCATGGATGCAGTACTGTTGTTACAGGGTGTGAGGTTGTACCATCTCTGTTTGTAATCAGGACACTTGACTAGTAATAGCGTTTATATTATCTCTGGTTTATACCTACCTGAAATGGATACAGTACTGTTGTTACAGGGTGTGAGGTCGTACCGTCTCTGTTTGTAATCAGGACACTTGACTAGTAATAGCGTTTATATTATCTCTGGTTTATACCTACCTGAAATGGATACAGTACTGTTGTTACAGGGTGTGAGGTCGTACCGTCTCTGTTTGTAATCAGGACACTTGACTAGTAATAGCGTTTATATTATCTCTGGTTTATACCTACCTGAAATGGATACAGTACTGTTGTTATGGGGTGTGAGGTCGTACCGTCTCTGTTTGTAATCAGGACACTTGACTAGTAATAGCGTTTATATTATCTCTGGTTTATACCTACCTGAAATGGATACAGTACTGTTGTTTACAGGGTGTGAGGTCGTACCGTCTCTGTTTGTAATCAGGACACTTGACTAGTAATAGCGTTTATATTATCTCTGGTTTATACCTACCTGAAATGGATAGAGTACTGTGGTCACGGGGTGTGAGGTCGTACTGTCTCTGTTTGTAATCAGGACACTTGACTAGTAATAGCGTTTATATTATCTCTGGTTTATACCTACCTGAAATGGATACAGTACTGTGGTCATGGGGTGTGAGGTCGTACCGTCTCTGTTTGTAATCAGGACACTTGACTAGTAATAGCGTTTATATTATCTCTGGTTTATACCTACCTGAAATGGATAGAGTACTGTGGTAACGGGGTGTGAGGTCGTACTGTCTCTGTTTGTAATCAGGACACATGACTAGTAATAGCGTTTATATTATCTCTGGTTTATACCTACCTGAAATGGATACAGTACTGTTGTTACAGGGTGTGAGGTCGTACCGTCTCTGTTTGTAATCAGGACACTTGACTAGTAATAGCGTTTATATTATCTCTGGTTTATACCTACCTGAAATGGATAGAGTACTGTGGTCACGGGGTGTGAGGTCGTACCGTCTCTGTTTGTAATCAGGACACTTGACTAGTAATAGCGTTTATATTATCTCTGGTTTATACCTACCTGAAATGGATACAGTACTGTGGTCACGGGGTGTGAGGTTGTACCGTCTCTGTTTGTAATCAGGACACTTGACTAGTAATAGCGTTTATATTATCTCTGGTTTATACCTACCTGAAATGGATAGAGTACTGTGGTAACGGGGTGTGAGGTCGTACTGTCTCTGTTTGTAATCAGGACACATGACTAGTAATAGCGTTTATATTATCTCTGGTTTATACCTACCTGAAATGACGTCAGAATGGTCATCATGGATACAGTACTGTGGTAACGGGGTGTGAGGTCGTACTGTCTCTGTTTGTAATCAGGACACTTGACTAGTAATAGTGTTTATATTATCTCTGGTTTATACCTACCTGAAATGGATAGAGTACTGTGGTCACGGGGTGTGAGGTCGTACCGTCTCTGTTGGCAATCAGGACACTTTGTTCCTGTGATTTATCCTTCAAGCATGGAAATATTAAAAGCAAACAAAAAGAAATAAATTGTCCATTTATCAATAAATCTGCCTGAATGAAAAATGTGTTGACTCATAATGTATATTATAAGACAGTGATGACCTTGTGATAAATCTGACCTTGTCCTCTAAGTACGCATTTTCATTCGTCTCTTATAAAGACAGCAGGCCATGTGACAGAGTGATGCTCAACACACGTAACCATATACAGTCACTTGGACAGCTCAAATTATAAATTCACACTCACTCAAACTTAAAATGTTAGGGTACATTTTATTCGGTGATAATTACGGGGTTTAAATAAATCAGGATGTCATAAAAATGATGTCAAGATTTGGAATCGGTTTTATGTGACGTATTTTGCAGTCTCGTGTAGCGCATCTGCAGAAGAAAATGAAATGTTCCTAAGCTTATTTGTACATGTATGTGGCAAGCTGAATTCATCCGAGTGAAAACTCCGTCCGGCACTGCATCGGAATGTGTTAATATTGTCAAGCTTTTTTTTGACAAAGTCAAACGAAGATTTCTGTATTTGATCTTGGAATCCACAAAGAAAAATGAGATGTTGTGAAGAATGTCGATATTTTTCACTCCATGTTTGAAGAAAATTTTTTACTCAAGTTAGCGTACATAGCCCAAGGTCAGATCCATTTTTTTTACTTGCTTTGAATACAGTAATTGGAGAATTTTAGGGATTATCTTTTTTTCCTGTGTTTGTAAATTTTCCGGGTTGTTACATCCCTAGAGAATGAAAATAATAGCTGAGGTGGAACGTTGGAGATTTCCTGGTAATCCTGTACGTGTTTTCTTCTGTGTTTGTATATACAGTTACCACTTTCAAGACCCAGTAATTCTGAAAAGATTTTGTGAATTCTTACCGTCTTTCTAAAACAGTGCAGACATGTGCAGTTTAGAACTGTGAGTGAGTAAAGAAGCCTGTTGGTGGGTTAAAGTCTGAGATTTTGAGAATTAAAGATCAGTTCATCTTTAAAATTTGAGGATAGTTTTACAACATGTGTGGTTACAATGACCACAATAAAAATCTCTTTCGGTTGCTCATTAATTCCCCAAAAAGTCAATGTATTCGACTTTTGAATAAATTCCTTCTTGTAATTGCCTGTAATGTGATATGAGTGCAACTCATATTGGGATCTTATTATCACGGGGTTTTTATTGGTTTTTTTTGGTTTGAACTCGTTCACATAAAAGTGATCTGATTTTGTGGAACTTGATTCTTAGCAAAAAGTTGTTTACAGAGTGGACACAAATTTGTAACAGGGTTGACGCAATCGTGGGAAAAAAACTTGAAGTCACAAATAAGCTGTCGTAAACAAAAAAGTCCTGAAGTTTGACAATTATTGTACTGTCGTGTAACATTTTAAACCTCAGAACATCTTTGTAAGATCATTATGCTTCTTAGAATCAAGGAATATGAGTGACTTAATAGTAATGGTTGAAATTTTAGGCCAAAATTAATACAGTAATCTTCTAACAGCTAGTCATGTCATTATAAAATAATTTGTGATGAACAAATCTGGGTGTACACTAGCACAAAATAATACCTATGTTTTTTGTGTAATTACAACAATGCTTTGACATTTGTTCCTTAAAGTTATCATTTTATAATAGACAAAGAAAATAATAAAATTAAGTACATGTATATATAAGACGAAAAACTTAAGTTACTTAGGAAAAACTAAGTAACTATTTTTTTTTCAGAATTTTCAGAACAAAACCAAAAAAAAGCGGCCTTTAATTTGACATATACTTCTTGTTAGTGTTTTTCTTTGCCTTTAAAGCTTGAATAATTGTTCTTTTTCTGTGTCATGAAGCGTTGACAGCGTGCGATGAGTGGATGTCAATTAGTTTGCCGCCGTAACATCGTAAAACCCAGTTTTATTACAGGCTGTCGACATTAGAAAACTGTCAGTGTGACAGTATATTCGTGTTTCTTATGATGTCTACATATCATGTGTTCTATAATTGGCCCATACATGTGGCTACAGCATTGATTCATTATACCAAGTATCAACAACATGACAAAGCTCATGTTTATGATATCAAAACACACTTGTCTTGATAAAGTGTAGAATTGTCTATGACGCACTACATTGTATATAGTCGGTGATCATCATCAATTAGATTTATCTATATTTTTTATATATATATATATATATATATATATATATATATATATATATATATATATATGCAAATGATGTTTTGTGTGAGTGTGTGTGTGGGAAGGACTCAGGGAAAAGTGGTGTGTAACTAATTGATCTCCCTTAGAAAGTAAAGTATTATCATTATTATTATGTCTTTGTTTTATTGCCCAGGTGTGCAAAAAAAAAAAGAAAAGAAAGAAAAACATGAATGTGATTTAATTGCACACTTACAAATTCATCTGGGCAAACTTTTGATTTTGTCAGGTGTTGTCTTCCCAGCACAACTGCCAGTGCACCTTGTTTTAGGCGTAAGTTCTGGACATGGGAGTGTTATATCATATGTCCCATATTTAAAGGCCTAGCTGCCTTTGGATTTCTTGCCTTATGTATATCAGTTATTGCTGCAATTGACCAAGTTATGGCCCAAAGTCTTTCATGTATGGTTTGAGTTTCAGTCATGTTTAAGCGCCTAATAGGTGCTGCAGATTATATTTTCCTCCACTCTTATTTTATACTTATAAAATATACTTTAAGTACAAAACTCTGGCAGAACTAAGTCAGAAAAGACATTGGCTTAGACTAAATGTTGTGCTCCACCATCTCCGGAGCTGTGTTGATTCTTACTGCATGTGTGTAGAACAGCTGGTAAAAACATTTTAAAACATGGAAAAATAATTAATGCTTTAAATTTTACTTCATTCTTTTACGGTTTAATTATTCTCTCTTTCTGTTTTTCTTGCTTTACAGGGAAGTGTTAAGCTGATTCATTTGCTCAAAGTCGCGCGCCTCTTACGACTGGCTCGCCTGCTCCAGAAGATCGAGCGTTTCTCACAGTACAGCGCCATTGTAGTGGCACTCATGATGATGATGTTTGCTCTGCTCGCTCATTGGATGGCTTGTATCTGGTACGCCATTGGCAAACAAGAACTGGACGATGCAGGAGAGAATTGGACTGTCGGTAAGAATAGATTCACGATGTCATTTATGCATGTTTATTTTTGTTTTCCTGTGTGTCAACATGCTTTGTCCCAACACCATTCCGTCCTTGCCATCTTTTGCTTGCGTTTGTTTTATCTTGGTAAGGCAAACACTGATTTTATATTGTGTTTTATTGGCAAGCCGATGCTAAAATGTCTAAAAATGGAATAAAAAATGAAACTGAAAATCCACGTTTGTTTTGTGAGATCTTGATATCTCTATATGATTTTCCTGTATTTGGAAGACTTTCTGATGATGTAAATATGTCAACGAGACAAACTTTTGGCAGAATCCACATTTCCCGCAAATTAGATGATGTTTAAGTAATATTTTTGTTTCTTATACCCTCCAACAACATTGGAAAAAGATTTATACCTCATGTAAAACAGCAATTAAAAATGGCAAAGCCTAACAAATCTAGGTAGGGCTTCTGAATTTCAATCGTGCTTTTGAATTGTGTAATAACTTTGTCAAGTCTTATGTTTGTTTTCAAGGATTTCCTTAATTTTACATTTTCCCCTCATAGCGACAATCGTGAATTACATGAAGAGCTTTTTTTTTTTTGTAAACAAATACTGTTAATTGATATAATTCCAAATCAGGCCATTTGATTTGATTAATTTCAATTCTGCGGATTGTCTCTGGTTAAGTTCCGAGCTCCTACCATAATACTGGCCGCCTTTGTATAGGAGAAATATTCTTGAGTATGGCGTAAAACTCAGTCAACCAATCATAATATCACAATGGAAAGGTTATACAGGCTGGCCACAATAGGTTTATTCAATTACCCCATTTTTTTCCACATCTACGTCGTGATTAACGATCAAGCTATTTGAGTATGATGTTAGTACATCTTGTCTTAATTGCGAAGACATGATAAAGGAAATTCCTTGACCGATTGCCTCTGGACATAGCTGTACCTGCTCATCGACCTACGCCATACCTAACTGGTTTGTTTTCATCCATTCGTGGGCTGGGGGTTCCATTATAGACAAATGTCCCATCCAAACAGCTGGGTGATACATCATTCCTGACATCTTCTGGTTTTCCATTATAGCCTTTTGCTTTATCACCTGCTCTGGCAACCTGTGATTCCTTCTCCAAACTTGACATCCACAGATTATAGACAGTTGTAAGATTATAAAAGCAGCCAGTCATAATTACATGTGTCTTCACCATTTCGTGAACTGTATAATCATTGCATCACAGAATGTCTGCAAATTCAGACAGCGATATTAATTCTTTTCTCCTCGTACTGGCCATGCACAGTCAGCTCATTTAATTTAATAAGAAAATAGAACCAGTCAAATGTGTCTTTATTAAATTATGTTATTATGACAACACTGTAATTCTCTCTGTCGAACAGTTGAAACACACATTCGTATACCAGCATTCAACAAATATGGACGGTCCAGGTCAATAATGACAGTTAATGCCAATTCACAAAACAACGTTTAACACAAACTACCAAAGAACTACAAAAAGCATATAAAGTAGGAAAACAGGATGGTTGCCGCATGTATGATGTTCGGAACTCAACATCAATATTTAGTTCATTCCAGTCAACCAAAAAAGCAGTTGTGTCCATGATGGGCATTTTTAGCATGTGGAGTTGCTCATGGCTGTTTAAAATTGTCAGCACCAAGATTTCTTGGGTATCATTTATATATTTACAGTGCATATGTATGTATATGTATATAAATATATATTTATATATTCTTCACAAGCTGGTTGCATTGTATGCTCACAGGTTGGTTGTATCTTATGCTCACAGCCAAGTTGGATTGTAAGATCACACACTGGTTGTATTGTCTGCTCACAAGCTGGTTGCATTATAAGTTTATAGGTTGGTTGTATGGTGTGCTCACAAGCTGGTTGCATTGTATGCTCACATGTTGGTTGTATCTTATGCTCACAGCCAAGTTGTATTGTAAGCTCACAGACTGGTTGTATTGTCTGCTCACAAGCTGGTTGCATTATAAGTTTATAGGTTGGTTGTACTGTAACCTCACAGACTGGTTGTTTTCTGTGCTCACAAGTTAGTTATATGCCCATGGATTGGTTGTAAATTGTATGCCCATGGATTGGTTGTAAATTGTTCACAGGTTGGTTGTAAATTGTTTGTTCACAGGTTGGTTGTAAATTGTTTGTTCACGGGTTGGTTGTAAATTGTTTGTTCACAGGTTGGTTGTAAATTGTTTGTTCACTGGTTGGTTGTAAATTGTTTGTTCACAGGTTGGTTGTAAATTGTTTTTTCTCAAGTTGATGGTATTTTTTATGTTCCCAGGTTGGTTGTATGAGCTAAGTGAGAGACTGGATGATCCAATCAGGAACAAGTCGAACCTTCCGTCTTTGATGAGTTCGTACGTTGCGTCATTGTACTTCACCTGCAGTAGCCTCACAAGTGTTGGATTTGGCAACGTCTCTGCCAACACGAATCGTGAAAAAATATTTTCCATATGTGCCATGTTAGTCGGAGGTAAGTGCCATATAGGGTGATTCATTTGATACATAATTGGATATTATTTCATATTTATAAATGTACCTTTGTCGTAAGTACTTATTTCACCTAGAGTTAGGAATGTAAAAATGCACTTTCACAAGCACATTGAGTAAAGGGATGTACTTTCGAAGCCAGCACGAATCCTGAAAAATCAAGTTTAATATGTGTCACTTAAAAAAAAGAAAATTTAATTTGATCCTAATAAATTGACAACCAGAACTTAATGCCTGTATTTTCATCTTTAATCACCGTGGTATAAGTGAAATATTCTTGAGTACGGCGTAAAACACCAATCCAAAAAATAAATCATATTTAACGTTGTTCTCTCTTTTAATTAACATGCCTTTGTTTGGGATGAAGTTTCATTAAAGTTTTTGTCAGAAATTTGTTATTTTAATAATATGCAGTGAAATGAACAAGAAGGAATATTTGTTTGTGAATTCAGCGTGGGATTATTTGGGTGAATATCCTGATAAGCATACCAATATTCGGTATCTTATTGAGTCTATGAACATTTGCTTTATTATTAAAAAGATTCATTATTATAATCTTTGAAACTTTTATAACTAATAATAGCTGCGTTGTTTATTTGCCAGGGCATTTTGATATCGATTCTATTACCAGTTTTAAACTGTGAAAAGAAAAATTAATTTTTTAGGAAGGAAAAAGCAGAAATTAAATGTGCCTGGTCATATCAGGATGGTGGCATTTCTTACAGTGACATTCGTGGTGCTTCAGTAACTTTTTAAAGAGGTTGTGACAGAGAGATTAGCTATCTCATAATGTTATTCCTTGTTCTCTTTTTCATTATTGTAATATTTCCGACAAATTAAAAAATTACTTAATAATCAACCCTGTAATATGAATGAAACACAGCGGAATAAAGATATTTTTCCAGGCTTTAGCTACGGTTTCATTAAAGTTGAGAACCAGATGCATAAGAGGTTATAGAGCTGACATTTGTGAATATGTCTTCTGGCCATGTAGTGGCCTCACGCTGTCTGTCAGCGATTTGATACAAGAAATACACTTTTCAAGTTGTAAGCTGTGTTTCTGGTTGCGTCAAGGGGAGATAACACACTTGATATCACTCTGCACACTTATGGCATCCATTATCTAGTGCAATTCGTACTATAAATATGAACAAAGTGCACTCACGGGACGTCGTCAGTGCATTTTCTTATTATCTCAATATAACTTAAAGAGAACTCTGAAACAAGAAATTCTTGAAAACAAAACTTTTACAAGGAAAAAAATGAAATCATGGAAGGTGAACGTTATCAGTAACACTGTTCTTACACACAGCTTAAGATTCAGAATTATACACGGGTTCAGAAATAATAATGAAGTCGACGGATCACCTCATAACTGTAAAGCAGGTTTCACATCTACATGTTTTCGATCCACATGATGGGGTCATTATCATGTAACTTAAACCTCGTTCTTTCAAAAACATATATGGTATAGAGTGGAAATTTTATCTATATTTATAATATACCATTTTTAATTTTATCAAATAAAGTGGATCAAAAGCTTGTGAGACCTTTTACGACTTAATTATCGATATTTCAACAAGAATTTGATGCTGACCTATAATGGCCTGCGTTTTCACCTAAAATTTGGCGCTGTGCCAAATTAGAGATGGCTGAAGCGTAGTGCGTGAAGTTTGGCCAGTTTATTCTCAGCACTGCCCTGGGGTGAATGTAATCAGCATCTTTGTCCCGTCACATGTGGAGATGTTAGTAATTATAATGAGCCAGCCAAGGTGTCATCTGAAGTGTAAATGATGTGGTAATATTTTTTCCACCTAATCTGTTTAACCTGATATGGTCGGATTCTCGAAGATCGGCAGGGAATTCATCTTGATTCTTCAGCCATTGCAACCATCAATATTTTGAAACAAACTTCCGTATGTAGAGAAATAATTTACACAGTTTTATGAAGCTTGCTTCTTTAGTGATACAAACAAATCACTTTGCATGTCATTTTCACAATAATTGTGTGCATAAATTCCAATGAAAATGTCCTTTAGAAGACAAAAAGGTTGAAGACTTACAGTATAGGTAGTGGTGTTAATTCAGTGGTTCAGTTGACTAAAGAATCAATACCAAAGATGCCAGTGGAATATATCATTATTTTTAGATCATGTTTAGTTCAATGCATAACTATGTAAGGGTTGAAAATTTTGTATTGCTTGTATTGCTCTTGGCACCTGAAAATTGGCCTGTGTCAGATTCTTGGTCAAAGGAATTTCTTATTTACCAAAACCCTCATTAGCCCTCATTAGCTCAGGTGATCTGCCAGGTGCCTGCCTGTTGCTCAAACCAATGTCCATGGTTTCCTCTGGGTATTGAAGAGTGGTCACAGGTGTCTCTGTAACCTTGGTTTCCTGCACCCATTGAAGAATGGTTATTGGTGTTTGCTCTAGCCTTGGTTTCCTCTACCCATTGAAGAGTGGTCACTGGTGTCTCTGTAACCTTGGTTTCCTGCACCCATTGAAGAATGATCATTGGTGTTTGCTCTAGCCTTGGTTTCCTCTACCCATTGAAGAGTGGTCACTGGTGTCTCTCTAACCTTGGTTTCCTCTACCCATTGAAGAGTGGTCACTAGTGTGTCTCTATCTTTAGTGTCCTCCACCCAATGAAGAGTGATCACTGGTGTCTCTCTAGCCTTGATTTCCTCCACCCATGGAAGAGTGGTCACTGGTTTCTCTCTAACCTTGGTTTCCTGTACCCATTGAAGAATGGTCATTGGTGTTTGCTCTAGCCTTGGTTTCATCTACCCATTGAAGAATGGTCACTGGTATCTCTCAACCCTTGATTTCCTCCACCCGTTGAAGAGTTGTCACTGGTGTTTCTCTAACCTTGGTTTCCTCCACCCATTGAAGAGTGGTCATCAGGTGTCACTCTGACATTAGTTTCCTTTACTCATTGAAGAGTGGTCACTGGTGTCTCTCTGACCTTGGTTTCCTCCACTTATTGAAGAGTGATCACTGGTGTTGCTCTTACCATGGTTTCCTCGGCACATTCTTACCATGTCCATGGTTTCCACCATCCACTGTTAAACCTAACTAATAGAGAGTATATGGGTATTAAAAATGAATGGAATACATAAGTTAATAACACAGTAAAATTTTCTGTGTTCTCTTTTCAGCCATGATGCACGCTGTGGTGTTTGGTAATGTGACAGCGATCATTCAGCGTATGTACGCGCGAAGGGCTTCCTATCACTCAAAAACCAAAGACCTAAAAGACTTCTTCCATACCTACCACATTCCTAAACCCTTGAAGCAGCGAATGTATGAGTACTTCCAAACCATGTGGTCTATGAATCATGGGATAGATATCAATGAGGTATGGGTCTTTTAGATAGAACTCAAATGAATTAATCAAGGGTTAATTTCCAGGTGTGTTAGATAAGGTAATTACATCTTAGGATAAGCTGAATTGTCTGGTGCATGCTTCTTTCACTTGATTGTTAGACCAATCACGCCATGATCAGTTCAAGGACAGCTCATGCTGGCTTCCTCTGTGGTTGAATGTGGACATTAAAGTCTGTCAGCAACCTGCGGATGGTCATGAATTTTCACCACCATAATGATGGGTGTAGTAGTGTATAATCAGAAAAATTTTTAAGTGTGGCTTAAAATGGAAATGAAATAAATAAATCATCAGAGCAATAGACCAAGCATTGGTCGGCATGGTGATAGTATAATGCGGTGCCTTCAGCATGCCATTCCAGTGAGGCAGCACTGTAAATGTGCATGCTTGCTTCAAAAAGACACGATGGTGATATGCCCGAAATATTGTTGAAAGCAACATTAAACCCAAATCAAACCAAGAGTAAAAAAACACTGTCAGAGTTTTTAAAAGATTGATGAATTATTTGTCCTTTTTATTATGTGCATGTTTGTAATTTTACCTCCAGTTTTACGATGCTGTGGTTTCCTTTCCTCATAGTTTACGATTCTCCGGTTTTGGTCTCTTATTTTATGTTGCTGCGGTTTTCAGACTTATCTCTTGTTTTATCACATTCATGTTTTTCAATTCCTGTTTTTTCCTGTTTGTTTATCTCCTCTCTCAGGTGTTAAAGGACTTCCCAGAAGAGATGAGGGGGGAGATTAGTTTGCACCTCAACAAGGAAATCCTCTGCCTGCCTATTTTTGAGAGTGCCACTCAGGGATGCTTAAAATCAATTTCTCTTCAAATACGCAGAAACTTCTGTGCCCCTGGAGAATACCTCATTCACAAAGGCGATGCCATTAATTATGTGTACTTCCTGTGTAGCGGATCAATGGAGATCCTGAAAAAGGGAATGGTCGTGGCCATTTTAGGTAAGCCAAAAAAGGTTTATTCAGAAATGGTCACTCTGGTGTAAGCAGAAGCTCAGTACCATTCTTGGTAGGGAGGTTTTAAAATTCTTTTACTTCCAGTGGTCTTGTGGCTGAATTGGTGTCAATAAGTATTGATGACGCTGTCACACGTAGCCTTACATGAAGTTCAGAGCACTTGTCGTACATGTATGACATACCGTAAATGATCCACAAAAGTGCATTTTTAGGGGCAAATAAATGTCACAAAATATTTTATTTTTAATGCTGAAATTTTTGAGTATCATATCATCCCATGTTCTAAGCAAACCTCAAAACACCTGTCTAAACAAGTTAGTCATGGACAAAATTTTTGGTCATTTATGGTTTGTCAGAAGTTTGAAAACCTCACCTCTGTGTATTTCTTGCCAATTGGCCAAGGTCAGATTTTATTATACTCCTTGCATGCTGGTATCCTCCACGTGGCTGCCATGAAAGTGGAAAGTTCTGGAATAAATTTATGCATGCAAGTGCAATACATGTGTCACTTCCCAATATTTAGTTAGGAATTAAGAGAGAATTTCTTCATTTTACTTGAAGGGCCTCCATAGCCATGGAGGAAAGCATGCCAGCACAGCATGACCCAGGAGCCTCTCACCAGTGGGGTCACTGTGAGTTTGTCCAGCTCATGCTGGCTTCCTCTCCTGCCGTACGTGGAAAGGTCTGTCAGCAACCTGCAAATGGTCGTGGGTTTCCCTGGGGCTCTGCCTGGTTTGAACCCACCATAATGCTGGCCGCTGTCGTATAAGTGAAATATCCTTGAGTACTGCGTAATAACACCAATCAAATAAATGAATAAATCACTTTAATTGAGGTTGGTAAATGTTGGGAAATCAAGTGACTTAAATAGGCAAAACATCTTCAGGATTGGACTCATTGCCAACATATATACATACAGTGCTGCCTCACTGGAGGTACATTCTTTTAGGTGAATTTTTTCATTAATGTACGTGTACTTATTTATTTTATAATATTTGACACTCAGCATCGTGGTGAAAGAAAACTGCAGAGAGCCACAACCATTTGAAGGTTACTGGCATACCTTTTAAAAAGGTTTATTAATGTAGTCATTGATAACTTAAGTTAAAAGTTGATACATCACAGGTCAGTTGTACCAGTGCATGTTTAACTCTACTGGCAGGACCAAAACACCACTAGCCTTAGACCAGCTGACCGGTGTTAATTTGGAGCACTCCTGCGCACTGACCAGTACTGATAGTTGTTTTTGCTATCGACCCTTAAAGCTGGATTCGATTAAAACAAAACACTGTCACAGTTAGAGCTAGCATGTCCTGGTTTTGATATGCATAGGAGTCAGATGGTCAAACGTTTCTTAGCCAGAAAATCTCTAGAAGAAAACAATAAAACATGTTACGAACTGGTCCTTGATGTCCTATTTGTGGATGCTTGCATCATGCAGGTGTGACCATCGGTGCAATAATCTATTTCCGACCAAATAAGCCTTGCATGAAATCTTTAAAAAAAAAATGGTGTTTAGCAATAACAAGCAATGTACCTTATTACGTATATATAATTTGTCACAGTCATATGTTAAAGAATTATTTTTATGTTTTGTAGTATTTGTATTTGTAGTTGCTCTTTAAATCTTATTATTGCATAGTACCAATATACGATGTTGACGTTTGTTGTGATTGTGATGTTGAATGTTTGCAGAATTTCAGCGAGCTTAATTTTTTATTTCTTTGCAAACTCACACAATGTAGTCCCATTGTTTCTATTTATACAAATACACGTATGTGTAGTAATAGGCAAATGTGTGTGTAGTAATAGGCAAATGTGTGTGTACAGTAATAGGCAAATGAGTGTGTAGTAATAGGCAAGTGTGTGTGTGTGTGTAGTAGTAGGCAAATGTGTGTGTGATAATTATGCCTCAGAGATATAGAGCAAGGGGCCATCTTGTTTTTTCCATTTTTACAAGAATTATGTTGCACTGGAGGCCATATTGTGTAGCGTTTTCACAGCTCAAGGACAGATCTCCTAGCAATTCCGCTCTGCTCTAATTATTATACATGTAGCAACACAATTAAATCTTCTGGCCAGTGGAGAAGGAGTCTTTAAGGAGAACCGTCTGTTATCTGATGTACTCTCTCTGCCACTGTAAACGCAGTTTCTGTTTTTCCATGTCTTCAGCTATCGCACAGCCTTGGGCTTTGATATCACTCCTAATTAATCATGCTTTCGCTCATGCCCCATATTTCATTTACCTTCCCGTCTCCCGCGGGCGATACCTCGGGGTATGAGAAAATAAGGATTCATCCATATCCTAGCTTGGCACTTTGGAAGCCTTAGAAAAGTGTGTAGAGAAACAGTGTGTCTGTACAATATATCAGGAAGAAACCTGATGGTCTTATTTTATTTTATACCGTAGTTCACCTAAAATGTGGTATAAATACATGTCCAGAAGCCATAAGCATCTTAAAATGACATGTACATCTGATGGCTACACTCTCTTTCAGAAGCAAAAAGGCCTTGAAATGACACTTCTGATGCCTTCACTCACTTTCAGAAGCACAAAAGGCCTTGAAATGACACTTCTGATGCCTACACTCACTTTCAGAAGCACAAAAGGCCTTGAAATGATACTTCTGATGCCTACACTCATTTTCAGAAGCAAAAAGGCCTTGAAATGACACTTCTGATGCCTACACTCACTTTCAGAAGCACAAAAGGCCTTGAAATGACATCTGATGCCATTAACACTCACTTTGAGCATGAAAGACATGGCACATCAGCCCATCGTTGATGATTTCTAGCCACAGATGACATTGTATATAACTGCCAAATGCTTTTGACGTTTTTCCAACATAAAAACTAGTCCTGCTCAGTGTCATAGCTGCTTGATTCAACGTCACCCTCACAAAAGTCACACTAGGCAAAGTTTACACAAAGGGCCGAAGATTTTGTTTTGAAGGATTCTTCAGTGTATAGGAATCAAATTATGGTACATTCAGTATAAATCATTCTGAACTGTACATAGTATCGGTCCTGTTTTATAAGGTTTCCTCTCTATCAGTTTCATATTGCAACCGAATTTCTGTGGTCACTGAGTAGCGCATTAAATTCTTCAACAGTTTTTTTGGAAAAGAGGAAAATGATATGTGTTGATGTCGTTACATTGCTCTCAAATAATGAGATGCTTTAAATATTGCTTGTCATAAAGTCCTCGCAAATAGCTATTAATAACCAAAAATAAGATAATTAATGTGACAGTTAATGATTTATAGAAATGAATGATTAACAATGAACGTATCATTGTGATTAATTGGCATTGCACTTTTGGAGGTAGCACAGATTCAGCGCAAGTTCATGGTCCATGGGGCTGTATCATTTCTTCATGGTTACAACCTGGGTTATTATGGGTGTTTTGTATATAGCCAGCTAAATGATATAGACTTGCAATAAGTTTCTTTCGGGTAAATTTTCTTCGAAGCATGATTGATGATAGTATGTGAAAAAAGTGCAGTGGTTGGGGAGAGGGGAGTTGTCATTGTCTAGTGATAAAGTCACTTTTTTAATGCCTCAAAATCAAATGAACTATGTTCGTGGGTTCAATCCCATTCTCAAACAGTGAATTTGGTGGCATTAAGAGTGATCAACTATATGCTGTTTCATGTAGTCTTACATGAAGTCTGCTCAAGAAACCACTTGCCTTCCACCATGACGTGACTTTATATCATTGCCGTACATGGAAAAGTTCACCAGAAGCTAGTGGTTTTAACATACTCCTAGCACTTTAAGTGGTTTCTCAAACCTCTGCCCATAACACCCTGGCCCCAAATTGTACATGCATAAATGCTGTGAGTTCAAGTCCAGCTCATGCTGACTTCCTCTCCTGCCGTACGTGGGAAAGTCTGTCAGCAGCTTGCGGATGGTCGTGAGTGTCCCACAGGCTCTGCCTAGTTTCCTCCCACCATAATGCTGGCGGCCGGCGTATAAATGAAACACTTTTGAGTATGGCATAAAATACCAATTAAATAAATAAATACATGCATAAGTCAAAGTTCTCGAGTATATTGTATTAAGCAACGATCAGAAAGCCAGAAACTAAAAAAGCTGCCGTATAGGGCTAGAAATTTAAGTTGGGGAATTGCCAGACCTCTGACAATATAATAATGGCTCAAAACCATAACTGACAGTTTAATTTGACCGCTAAAATTTCTGCTGTTAATTCCTAGAAAGTACGTTAGACCTCCCGAAAAAAAATTATCCAGTAATAGTTCATTTGAAATGGAATGTTTCCAAATAGCTGTTAATACTCTTTTTATTACCGTACCTGTATGCAAGAAAATGAAACCAAAACAACCGAGCAGTAATTATGTTTATATATGATTTGTTTAAGTTCGCTGATATTTATTTTTTGTACACGTCATGATGACAGGACATGATGGAGAAAGTGTTTTTCTTCAATTAACGAAGTAAAATGTTTTATTTTTTTCTTTTGCTGAATTGGAATATAACCATGGTGAATGCAGCAATCAAGAATGTGAAAAAAAAATACTGATTACAAGAATAGCTTGGCCACGCTAATGCACACAATTTTTGTAATTAGTGGTGTCTTTAAATATTATTTGACCGACAGATACGTCTTCATTTCTATTTGGCAATTTTTGTGGTATTTCTTATTTTTTTGTTATTGTTTATGCAGAGACTGTTTGATTTACACTAAAAAAAAATTTTTTTGTGAGAGCCTTAATTATGTTGTGTAAAAAAGAACCGATTACCTGGGCTTTTTTTTTTAGTAGATTAACTTGAAATTAGGTGAATGACCAAATCAGGGTAGTTTTATTTTTTCTTGGATCAGATTCCTGTCTAGAACAGAGAATTTCTGGATTCCATTGCTCTCGCTGTTTCTGGCTGCCTTTGTTAATGACAGATGTCACTGGTATGTCAATGTGGGGAATCTAATGTTAGTTAAAAACCACTTGTTAGGGTGTGCATGCGGATGAAAAAGTTCAGCAATAACTTGCCAAAAGGCTGGTAGTTTATACCCCTGCCATTATGTAAGTGAAAATTTGTTTTAATAACTAATAAATAGCAATGGGACACCCATATTGAATGATTAGGCTTTAGATGAAAAAAAAACCAGATTGATGGTAGTTTTTTTTTTAATTCGTGTTGGTTTCTTTAAAACCCCTCTTTCACCAATCGGGATATGAAAATGAAAATGCCCTGTTAATTACCTACTCGACTTTCTCTGACAGGGTATGGCAATGCGCCCAACAAAGAATTTTCTGAGGTTGACCGAGTGTTGACGAACTATTCGAAAAACAATCTATTATATCTCATTATAAAGCCGTAAGTGTATATACACAGTGATTTATCATGAACTCATACAAGTTTTTGTTTGCCATTTCCAGGTAAGGGAGATATGTTTGGCACAGACATCAATTTTGAAGACCCTGTAGCGATGTCAAGTGCGGACGTCAAGTCGCTGACATATTGCGAGTTACAGTGTGTCAACATTAAAGGCCTGGTGGAAGAAATCGTACAGTATCCAGACTTCGCGGAGAAATTTGCGGAGGACATTCAACATGACTTGACCTTTAACCTCCGGGATGACATCGAGGGAGCAGAAGAGGTGAGTACAGGATTTAGGCCACCAAGATTGTTACCATGGTAACGTTGCACTGATGAACCAGGAGACCGTTGTTGTTAAGTTCGAAGAATCCATCTTGGGATTCACTTAAATACATTTGGCTTTGACTGACTCTCGTTCATCACAGCAGTCCACATCATTTGTCATTGTTGTTTTGTGGGCAGAGTGAATCTTTGCTCAGTGTTGGATGATTTTTTCAAGCTGACTGGCCAACACGAACACAAAATAAGGCTGGTGTAACCTGAGGAAAGAATAATAACATTGAGAGGTATAATGTTACAAAGGAATCCATTCAGCTCTGTATTAAATTGCTGCTTGGATAGGGAATTTGTGGATTCGTTCGCTAACATTTTGATGATTCGTGATCATTTGGTCTTTTACAGTCTGACATTCATTATAAATCTCCTGTCTTCCATCAGTATGGTCTGCATATTAGTATGACACAGGAAAAAGTTTGTTAGTAACTTGTCAGAGGTTAGTGGCTCTAGCCTATAGCCTCTCTCTGGTTTCTTCTGCCTATTAAAATTGCCCACCATGGAAGTGTTTTCGAGTTTAATGTCGTCAACTCAACAAATAAATATATGAACTAATCAGCGCTTGTAAATATTCATGACGTCCATTACCATAATGTATGTTAATTTATTCAGGGTGGTGGAGAAACTGCCAATAGACAGGTGGAAGTGATGTTGCCTGCGATCTCGGAGGACGAGGAGGAAGTGATAACGAGAGATGCCGATGATGACATTGGTGACCATGGCAACCAAGATTCCAAAGATCCTGGAACATCATCTCCGACGTTGAAGCGAAAATCCTTGCCAAATGGTCATGTGGATAATTTGTCTGTGTGAGTATGAATAATTTAGTGTGAAATATGAACGGTATTGTGATGCTGACATTGTGGCTTTGCTCATGTGTACGCATTTTTATAATGTCGTACGTCATTTATTTCTTAAGAGTGATAAATAATATAAAACATGTTTGTACGTTCAGAAAATTTGTGTTTTTTTGCAAAAATTATTTAAATAATTTAATTATTTATAGTCTTGACAGGCTGAAGCTAATTACAGCTGCATTTGACTTTTTTATGTGGCAAAACAAAATTGTCTCAAGCATTAACTTGTAATCTCCGCATTTTAAGTAATTTTGATGCAGAAAAATTTTTCTTCTGTGCACTTCCTCTTGATTATCTGGATTTAGCGTTTTCTTAATTTTAAGCTACTAAGTTTGAAATTTATAATTCATTCCGTTACAATGTGAATAATCTGAAATCTATGCTGCAGTTAATTTTTCATACTAAAATACCATAGAAATGAAATCAACAACATTACTGGGTAGTTGCATGTAAGTAAATACATAAGCCCTACACCATCCGTCAAGTAACCAAGGAACATCATTCAGTTGCCAAGCAGAGAGCATTGTATATAGCAGAGCGAACATAATTTTATACAGAAGACAACATAATTTGCTTACTAAAATTATAATTACCAATGATAATGTGTTGTGTTGTTTCAACTCAGTGTGCCAAGATTTAAGAGGTATTTTTCGGGACGTTCAAAATGGCTGCCTTTACGATCAAGGTATCCTGTTTTTTCCGAGCTTTTCACATACGTTGTGTCACTATCTTGGGTTACATTGCACAATTATTTGGCTGAGAAGCAGTTTCCCACTGGAATCTATGAAAAAGCTTTATTTATTTGTTTTGTTTTGGGTTTTTTTCTCTCCATTTTTGAATGGAATATTATGCAGTAGTTTTTTTCCACTTTTTCGAAGAAGAACACATGTTATTAGAGTGAAAAAAAAATGACTGGAATGATCAAACCTGCATTCAAAAAAAAAAAATTAACTTTAAAACTGTTTATCATGTTCATGGGCTCAAACATTCCAGATATTTTTCTCTCCTTTTTTTTTGACACAAAGGTGTAAATTTCTTCTATCAACTTTAAAACATTTCAACACTCTTTGAAACTGCAGTGCGTTTGTTTTTTTTTTTTTGTCATAGCACAATCACCTCTCTCTTGATCACAGTTTAACTCTCACTGCTGATGCCACGTTTGCTTTCGTCTGAGCTTTTTCTGGTTTTAATATACTCTCTATCCCTAAAGGCAGTTCACAAACTCTTTTGATGAATGATAATCAAGGCCGGTCTACAGATGAGTCGCAATTTTAAGCCAGGCACCCTGAGTGCTTTTTTTTGTGTTTATATTACTCTGTCACGAATCTGAAGAGATTTTTAAATTAATATTGTCAGGTTTCTTGAAGATGATTTTTCATTGCAGCAATTTTTGTCTCTGGGACAAAATTATTAACGGGTTATTATCAGTTCATCAGTCCATCTGTCCATTTGTTTGTAAACACTCTTACCTCTTGGATGCTCTTATAATTAGCCAATTTAATTACTGTCTTTATTATTATTATTATTATTATTATTATTATTATTATTATCTTCAACATTTTCAACCACTAAAGCACTTTTTTTTTTCAGTGGAATGTATGCATATAATTCTTATGAAAATGACGTTAAAAATGATTTGTTTGGGTCATTAAAGATGGAAGCTTTATTAAACTGTGCAAATTTCTCTACACCCCACAGTTTACTCAGAATGTGTCAAAATATTGGTGTCCGAGGTGGTTGAAAAGGTTGAAGCATTAGGGTAGCACATTGTAATATACATGCACATGCGCATTGATGAGAACCCTATTCCTGTGACCTTAGTAAATCTATTTTAAAGGCCATAGAGGTCATTAAAGTTACTGCATTTCATCTAAAGTTTATCATTTTTGATTTTATAAATTTTACCTCCTAAAAGTGTTTTTTTTTTTTTTTTGAAGCTTGATGAATTTCTTATCAGAAAAAAAGGTTTCCTCCCAACATAATGTCATGGCCACTGACATATAAGTGAAATATCCTTGAGAATGGCAATCAACTCCAACGAAATAAACAGAAATAAATAAATAAATAAATAAATATCAGAAAAACTCAAACGTTAATATCAAAAGTATCAATGTAAAGCTCTTATACACTTTTAGAAGTTAAGTTTTACATTGGGCCTACCAAACTCTAGGTGACATATGTACAGTACTATTTTGTCTTGTACAGCTGTGGTTGTAAACATGCCATCTTCTGAACCCCTTCAGAAATTTACAACAAACACCTAGCGCACTTAGCAGAAGAACACATCGTTTTTATTGACTCTGATGTGAACTCATTTGTTTCACATGCTCTAATTCTTCTAATTTTGGGGCACCAGGTCTTCTTTTTTTTTTAGCAAGTATACACCTACATGTAGTTGTAGCAGGAATATTTAGTTCCCTTTTTCCTACATGGTTAGCCCATCCAATGAACAACATATTCATATCTTGACTTTTCCAAAAATAAAACTGGGAGAGAAATGTAATTCTTCCCTATCAGCACAATATCTGTCTTAAGAATTAGAAGAATTGCAGTCTGCACTTATAGTCATTGGCAGTCCTGTTGTAGGACACTTGGTTTTTTTTTTTGTTGACTTTGATTTAATTTTCAAGGTCATTTGATCACTCCCTCCATTGCCTTGCTTTTAACACTAATCTAACAGTGACACATCATGACACATATTTAAATGAGTCCTTAATATATTGTTTTGCAATTCTTGCAATGCACATGCATGTTCAAATATTTGTATAGAGTATTATATTTGTGTAAATGTTTTACTGTCAAAATGTTGATTATTTATTTATTTATTTGATTGGTGTTTTACGCCATACTCAAGAATATTTCACTTATACGACGGCGGCCAGCCTTATGATAGGACGAAACCGGGCAGAGCCCGGGGGAAACCCATGACCATCCGTAGCTTGCTGGCACTTTTGTTAAGCAGAACTCCATGTGATCTATGGCTAATACCTTGTCAAATATGTAAAGTGACTGATATGTAGCAAGATGAGATTAGTTTTCAAGGTGTAGGTACATGTAAAACTACAAGAAGTAGGACCTTGCCTATTTAAGCTTGAAGTATGTATAGGTTATGTCACAACATTGACAAATGTTTTCTAAACAATAGAATGTTAAGAAAAACATGATTTCATTTAGCCTTTGAGAGTCATGAAAAGGTCAAGAGATTTTGAAAGAAATCCATGTTTTCAGCTAGAGAGTTCGATGAAACTGTTTATAATGTGTTTAATGAGAGCCTGGATATTTAAATTTATCGCCTCCAAATGGATATAAAAAATACATAGCATTTATCCCGGGCTTTCTGAATAATTTAACAAAATTAAAATCTAGCTGTCTAAAATCTCAGGCTTCAACCAGCTTATGGTGCTTTAACTCGAAAAACTTGCCATTAGCCGTTTTCTGAGGCCCCACCAAACCATCATCACTGCTTACTCCTAAGAATGTGTCTTTTAATGGGAGAGTCACCTCAAGGGAGATAATTTCGTACAGCCCAATTATATTAAATCTTTAACCTCTGTTGTTTATTGACAAGCAGCATTTAGTGCATTGCTTGGAGTTGTATTCAGTAACCTGCTTTAGTTAGAAGCAATGTTGGAACAGTGCCACAATACTAGCACCATATTAATCTGGCACCAGAATGGCTGACAATATATAGGGAGTTTCGAGTTTTAAATCTTATGTTGTCAAACAGTCCTACTCTGCCATGTGATTTGTGAAAAACGTTAGGCAACCTTTGTTGATATTAATTTACCCATTACACATGTCACCCTGTTCCAGAGGCACAGATGACACCTCTTTACTTCTGGATCTTCTCAAGTTCACAAGCATATAGATTCTCAATTTTTTCCATCATGATCATCTGCGTTTTTGACTTTTTATGAAGCTTTTTTCAGATGCCCATGTTATAGTAAATGTAAACAAAAATAGTTGCCTAACACTCTTGACAGGTCTCATGACACAGTTGGACTGTTTCTACCTTCACTGATAAAAGAGTTCGAAGTTGAAAACTTCTCTGTTAAGTTAATGTGGTACAATACTTTGTACTTGGATTTCATTAGAAATTGTACAATATTTTTGGCTTTAATACTGCAATTGTTCAACCTTTTTGCATGTTTGAAAAGTGTTTATTCAGATATAACCTAATCAGAAGGCATTATTCTGTGTTGACTGATCAAATTATAGTGTTGGTGAAGCCCTGAATTGGCCAATCCAACCAATGTAATTTTCTCTCCAAATCAAATTATAATTTTGTGCATAAATTGTACCCAAACTGGCACTCTTCATATATTAACTAATTGCTTGTAAATTGTTAAGTTCAGGGCTTGTTATATTGCCATCCTATGAATTGAGTCTGTAGAGTTGTCTGGTTATATACAGTACTGAAACTTTGTAAAGCTCTTTTCTTGTGAAATTGTGGTATCTTTTTTTGTATTTTGTTTATTTTACTGATGATATTTACATGGCTGATATAATTTAATTCATCATGTTTAGGGTGCAAAATTAAATTGATATACACACATCCGTACTTACATTATTAATAAGGGAACTATTTAATTACCTGTACTCGTTATCGACAATCTAAACTTTATATTTACAACCATTTATGGGTCTTTCAGTCTAAAGTATGAGGATGAAGGTTTGATATTTAGCATTTATTAATCCAGCCTTATTTCATGAAGTCACGGTTCAAATCCACATATGGGCACTCTGGTTATAAGCACGCCAAATAAAAACGAACTAAAAGGTATTATACTTTTGCTCTTAGTTCATAGTGGCATGTATGTCATGAAGAGCATACAGAATTACATGTACAGAAAAGATAGAGAACTTCAGAAAAGATAGAGAATTACAGAAAAGATAGAGAATTACGTGTATAGAAAAGATAGAGAACTACAGAAAAGATAAAGAACTACACATATAGAATAGATACAGAACTACACATACAGAAAAGATAGAGAATTACACATATAGAAAAGGTAGAGAACTACAGATAAGATAGAAAACTACACGTATAGAATAAGTAGAGAACTACATGTACAGAAAAGATAGAGAATTACACGTATAGAAAAAGTAGAGAACTACATGTACAGAAAAGATAGAGAACTACATGTACAGAAAAGATAGAGGACTACACGTACAGAAAAGATAGAGGACTACATGTACAGAAAAGATAGAGGACTACATGTACAGAAAAGATAGAGGACTACACGTATAGAAAAAGTAGAGAACTACACGTATAGAATAGATAGAGAACTACATGTACAGAAAAGATAGAGAACTACATGTACAGAAAAGATAGAGGACTACATGTACAGAAAAGATAGAGGACTACATGTACAGAAAAGATAGAGGACTACACGTATAGAAAAGATAGAGAACTACATGTACAGAAAAGATAGAGGACTACACGTATAGAATAGATAGAGAACTACATGTACAGAAAAGATAGAGGACTACACGTACAGAAAAGATAGAGGACTACACGTATAGAAAAGATAGAGAACTACATGTACAGAAAAGATAGAGAACTACACGTATAGAATAGATAGAGAACTACACATATAGAATAGATAGAGAACTACACATATAGAAAAGATAGAGAATTACACGTATAGAAAAAGTAGAGAACTACACGTATAGAATAGATAGAGAACTACATGTACAGAAAGATAGAGAACTACATATACATAAAAGATAGAGAACTACATGTACAGAAAAGATAGAGGACTACACGTATAGAATAGATGGAGAACTACATGTACAGAAAAGATAGAGGACTACACGTACAGAAAAGATAGAGAACTACATGTATAGAAAAGATAGAGAACTACATGTACAGAAAAGATAGAGAACTACATGTACAGAAAAGATAGAGAACTACATGTACAGAAAAGATAGAGGACTACATGTACAGAAAAGATAGAGAACTACAGATAAGATAGAAAACTACACGTATAGAATAGATAGAGAACTACATGTACAGAAAAGATAGAGAACTACAGAAAAGATAGAGAACTACACGTACAGAAAAGATAGAGGACTACACGTATAGAAAAGGTAGAGAACTACAGATAAGATAAGAGAACTACACGTATAGAATAGATAGAGAACTACATGTACAGAAAAGATAGAGAACTACATGTACAGAAAGATAGAGGACTACACATACAGAAATGTGAGGTGCAGTTTATACAAGAAAATTTGCAGCCAAGAGGAAATTAAACAGTCGTTGTTTATGGTGACATTTACATGTCAGCAGGCTTTCTGCAAGGATTTAAAACTGTGAACTCAAAGAAACAGTGTAGTTCAGTTATCAAGAGATTTGCATCCTGAAAAGTTAAATTCTTCACTGTTTTGAACTGATTGGTTAATTGAAGCACTGGCTCTGGACCAATGAGATCAGGTGTTCAAATCCAGCACTTGTTAGTTTTATCTGCAGCTTTATGTCAGATACCTGGCGAATGTCAGTGGCTTACCTTGGCCTCTTCATTTTCCTTCACCAATTAATCCGACATCCATCTTTAAAGTGAAGAGTTCTTGCTCATGGCATTACACACCACCTGAATAAATCAACACGTCACGTAATCATTTCTTTATTTATCAAAGGTAGCTTGGTTAGTTTACATTATGAAAATGTTCTTCCCCAAGGCCCTCACTGAGAAAACAGTACAAAGGAAACATGTACTTCAGTGTCAATCAAAACATACATCAACATATGTAAAACAATGTAAAGCATCGTGTAGTTTGAAAAGTGAAGCTACATACATTCATACATACAAAAGCAACATACAACCAATAGTGCTGTCCGCGCAAATGTCCCAACCAGCAGGAGAAATAAGGTAGTTAGAGAAGGCCATTACTGACCATTTCCTGCCCTCCTGCTGGGTTCCTGAAACCCTCTACACACATGCACGTGTGGCGTGAACAATATACATGTGTGCAAGAGAGTTACAGGGACCTAGACTTACGAAAAAGCTAAAAGGAGATGAGGTGTGTGGTTTAATCTGTGACATGTTTTTTGTTTTTTTTTTTTTTTTTTAATTTGTTTTTGAAATCAGCAATAGTAAGTTGTTTTAGTAGTTGTTTAGTATAGGAAGCTTCATTTTTTTAAAGAATTATATTTGTTTAATTGGTTTTGTCTTGATCTTTTCTGTTCGAAATAAACTACTTTCACTTCTATTTTAGCAGATTTGAAACAAAGGACGATGGTAACGTGTCGACATCAAAGCGCTCCTTCTCAGAACTGCGACGAGTGAACTCGGCTAAGACATACAGAATTGCACAACGCGAGAGGAAGTTGCGAAACAGCTACACATCTCCATCTTTGAATCAAGGTAACTAAAAAGCCACATGGTCTTGGTTAATGTGAACGGGTGATGATTTCAAAACATCGATCATAGCTTAAAGCACTTTACCGTGTCACATACATGCAGATTAAAGGCCCTTTCTCCAATTTCCTTCAACCTTGACATACCCGCACATGTAAGTTTACATGTTAAACTCTAGATTAAGAAATAAAAACCGGGTTTTTCATGTATTCCATAAAACAGAGATCATATTTGGAGTTGAAGTATTAATAAGATTTAAATCTGTTCTGACTCTGGGTCTGTTTCAGCCATGTTGCGTCGTCAGTCGGCATCAGAGGAATCTCTTGCTGTCCATGAGGTACATCTAGAGATGGAGACGATGCGAACAAGTATGGAAGGCTTGGATAAACGTGTCAATGTCCTGTCACAGGAAGTCTCCAGTATCGGGAGGGATGTAAAAACTCTGTTAGAGCTCGTGCATGGCTCTCCTATGACGCCAGCCGACTCCGTACTTACGACGCCTTCCTCGCCTCACTGTCGCCCACGTTTTTTCTTCAGCCCCTCGGAACACAGCGAATCGGTGGCAGAGACGCCGGTAGGTTCACTGTGCAGTATACACGCTTCCCACCACTTAGGGCACGGCAATGAGAATAACTCTCTTCAACCCGGCATTTTGAAAAAAACTGGCTGGGGTCGTGACAATGAACAAAGGTCAAGGTCGATGTCTCCGGGGAAAGCACAGTGCCCGGAACAAATGTCTAATCTCATATCGTTAGGGAGTTCATCGAGCGGCGGCAGTGGCGGTGAACATTTGGACCTGTGCCGTCGCCATAGTGACAGTGGACCGTGCAACAATGACGACGATGGTCAATCGGACCACTTGGCTCCCAAGAGTGAACTATGTCGTCGGCATAGCGACGGAGCAGCGTATAAAAAAGGTTCTTCCAAATACAACCAGTCAGATGACAAGAACGCAGCGGTGAAGTTGGACTCTGGCATTTCGCTGCAGCACCAAGAATCTGGGAAAAATGACGACAGCCCATGTGATGAGCACTGTCGCTTGATTGACAGCCAGCCCAGCCAACCACAGATCAGCTTACAGCAGAGGCGGAGCATTTTGTCCAGAAAGAATATCAATGGGCATGCACCTGTCCAGCGAACTTCACCGCTCGTTCGACCAGACATTCGACTTCCTGTTCTTCCACAAATTTTTATCGGATCAAGACAAGGTCACCGCGAGGTTTCCAGGACGCAGTCTGCACCTATGACATCCACGGAGGACCAACTTGTTCTCGAAACAACTGATCTCTAGTCACTGCTTTTTGTATTCTTTATCATCTTTGTTCGTCAATTGCTTTATTTTGACTTGATGATTGTTATATGTATGCACTGGAATCTTTTCTCTACATGTTTATAGGGAACCTTGATATTGCACACTACCTGTTAACACTGTAAAACCAGCTGACATATTCTAGCTGTCATCCTTTGTAATTTTTCCAAATTCTCTTCGTGATAAGTGAGGACAGGGTGTAATATAGTAAGGATTGAAGACAGATACTAAAACCATTGTTATGACATTGCTGATGTATATATGTACTAAATTTAAAACTTCAGTCAAAGCTGTATTAACCAAAATCGCAAAGCAAGCGTTAAGTATTATTCCAGGAAATCTCTGTTACTAGACTATAAAAATATTCATAGAATTCCTCAGAGAGAATGAGTGTCATAGAATAACTGGATTTTTGATTTGAAAAATCTTGATAAAATAAACAAAACACACGTGCATCAGCTGTTTGCAGGACCATATTGTGATTCTGTGACAAATGCAAGTGACCATTGTGTAGAAAAAAACACCAATTCGAGCATGAATCATCAAAAACCTGGAGAATGTCAAAATCAAGATTGTGATTCCTTTTTTTTATTTGCTTTTTTTTAAAATACACATTGTGATGTATCTTTCTATATCCACTATCCGATAAAATCTCAGATTTAAAGGTTGTATTTGTACCAATATATATATATATTCTATTGACGTTCTTTACAAATTTCATATCAAACATGTACTCACCCATCACAAACTTTTGCATAAATTATACACTGTTTCCATGGAGATGGGTTGTACCATTTCACCAGCTTGTGACTGTAAGGAAGTCTGCTTAATTATTAAGTCTCTTTGTACAAGAGGTAGGCCTATATATACCTCCCCCCCCCCCCCCCTTTTCTTCTCAATCCCAACCTCTTTAATTTTCACTATAAACCAGGAAACTGACATCATGTAATAGTTCAATGTAATGTATTTCACTATGCGAGTGTCTGGTGTGATTTGAAGTGTATGCATATGTTTTATAGTATACAGCCTTTCGGACAGTTCTGTATTTGCATTTGGTTTTGACAATTTTGAAGTTTTATTTTCTGTGAATCTTACTGGTTACATTACGCTCATATTTACTGAAAAGGCTTTTTTTGGGGTTGATATCTGGAACTTGTACATATTGTTCATTGCGTTGATGTTGTATTTTTCATCTCCTTGTGCTAGATGTGTTTTTTTTTTTTAAAACAACTGTGGCAAGTTTTGCGTTGCTCATGATTATACAAGATTCCCAATGTGTCAAATTTTATCTTTTGTTGCATTCTTATATATATATATACATATATATATATATATACAAACACATATGTGTATATCTTAAAAGGAAAAGCTACTTTTAAATATTCATTATATGTATAGAATTCTTGTTCTTGCATTTGATTAAATCTAACAGGACTTGAACAGTCGTGTGTTCACAGTGGAGTATTTGTCTATTGTGTGTGGCAGTGTTGTGTTTGTTGATTCAAGCAGATATGTTTCTTGTTGGCAGGAGTTAGTATTTCCTAACTTTAGGTGGCAGATGTGTTGCTTCATGGCAGGAGCTGGTATTTGCTGTCCATGGGCAGCAGATGTGTTTGTGTCTTGGCAGGAGCTAGTATTTGCTATCCTTGAGCAGCAGATGTGTTTGTGTCTGGCAGGAGCTGGTATTTGCCGTCCTTGGGCAGCAGATGTGTTTGTGTCTTGGTAGGAGGTGGTATTTGCTATCCTTGAGCAGCAGATGTGTTTGTGTCTTGCCAGGAGCTGGTATTTGCCGTCCTTGGGCAGCAGATGTGTTTGTGTCTTGCCAGGAGCTGGTAGTTGCTAACTCTGGGTGGCAGATGTGTTTGTTTCTTGGTGGGAGCTGGTATTTGCTATCCTTGGGTGGCAGATGTGTTTGTGTCTTGGCAGGAGCTGGTATTTGCTGTCCGTGGGCAGCACATGTGTTTGTGTCTTGGTAGGACCTGGTATTTGCTAACTCTGAGGTGGTATTTGCTGAGTAGGGCGGCAGATGTCTTGTTTCTTGGCAGGAGCTGGTATTTGCTAAGTTTTGGCGGCAGATGTCTTGTTTCTTGGCAGGAGCTGGTATTTGCTTGGACGGCAGAAGTGTTTGTTTCTTGAAAAGAGCTGGTATTTGCTATCCTTGGGTGGCAGATATCTTGTTTCTTGGCGGGAGCTGGTATTTGCTATCCTTGAGCAGCAGATGTGTTTGTTTCTTGGCGGGAGCTGGTATTTGCTATCCTTGGGTGGCTGATGTGATTGTTTCTTGGCCTGAGATTAATTTGGGCAGCAGATCAATTATTTATTGACTGAACATTTGCAGAATTTGGGCAGCAAACATGTTGATTTATCTGGTTATTTGATTGCCGTTTCATGCTGTCCACAAGAATATTTCACTTATACGCTGGTGACCAGTATTAGGGTCAAAGCTCAAACTGGGCAGAAACCAGGAGGAATCCACAGCCATCTGCAGGTTGCTGACAGATCTTCCCAAGTTTAGGCAGTAAATGTATTTGTCTGCTTTAAACAATAGGTGTTTTACCTATGAGTGGACAGATTTGCTGATTTTTGGCAGCAGATGTGTTGATCATGGTTTCTCATGTTGGGCAAAGCAGCAGATATTTTGATAATGGTTTCTCATGTTGGACAAAGCAGCAGATGTGTTGATCATGGTTTCTCATGTTGGGCAAAGCAGCAGATGTTTTGATAATGGTTTCTCATGTTGGGCAAGCAGCAGATGTGTTCATTATGGGTTGATCGTTTGCTGATTTTGGGTTGATGAAGTGCCGATGGTGCACTGGTGATACAAAGTCTGTGATATTGAATGGCCTGTATATCAAGATAGGAGATCATGTTATAGTGTTTTCTTCTATATGGAGAAAATGCTGAATATGGTCAGTTACAGTTAAAACAAAAACAAAAAAAAAGACAGGCCCACAACACTTTTTCCATGTTGTTGTTTTTGTCCATTTTCCATTTAGTTGGTTTGCTTAAATTTATATACATGTACACATACAAATTTGCTGCCAATTTAGTTGTTGAGCAAAATTATTACACATTTAATCAATACAGGAAACTGTACTCGGGTATTGACAGGGTTAATGGATAGCAAAGCATTAGAGAAACGACACCAGTAAACTTTCCAAATTTATTAACGTACTGAAATAAAATTTCTTCGCAACATGTTAAATAAGTGAAAAAAAAAGGTGCCGAAAAAAAAAGAATGAGAGGCAAAAAAGGCACTCCTTCTTAAATTTGCATATGCGTACACCCTTTGTGGAGAAATGAAGAAGAGAAACAGAAATCAGATACTAAACTGTTAAGTGATTTATTTTTTTATTGATCTAGGGCAGAATTTTTGTTTCTCTTTGTTAAATTTCTTTCCATGTAAATAATCAAACTTTTCATTGCTTTAACAAATGTTGTGTTCAGTATCCAGTGTTAAATGCAGCAAAGTATGAAAGAAATATTTTATGTTACCATTTGTCGTAATTCTCATCTACAAAAAAAAAAAAACGTCTTTAACTTTATTAATTCTGTTATTGATCGTTGCACATGCTCACATTGGTCAGAAATATGTTTATTTGATAGTTTGTTTGATAGCACGCTTTAAGTATTATTTCACAGGTCATAAATGCAAGACGTGTAAAAATGTGTACCTCCTTTTTAAAGTCTGAATTTTAATTTTACTTAATCCTGGTACCATTTTCAGAAATACGTATTTTAAAGATGTTTATTATAATTATCGTTCAACTTTGTTGTAATTTGTTAATTCTTTAATTTTCAAGTTTACATTTGCACTGTACACTTCAAACATTTATTTATTTTACTTTGCATTTTGTTAATTTATTTATTTTTAACTTCGCATTTTGTTAATTTATTTATTTTTAGCTTCGCACATGTGCACATTTTGTACATGTACTCGTACCTTGAAATTGCATTATTTCTATTAATGTCTTTGAATCTAATTTCTACTGTATGTTTAATTTATCTTTAATTTTTTTCTCAGTATTAATTTTCATGTACATGTATTTGTTCATGTTGTCTTTTTTTTTTTCTTTTTTTTTAAATTTCCCAACAGTTCAGTATGTGTTATTCGATTTACAAACCTTAATTACAATAACGCTGTTGTATAATTGTTAAAATTAAAGTTTTGGCAGACGGATGGAACCACTTGCTTTTCAAGCATGTGTCTTTCAACATGCATTGAGAACTTGCGATGAAGAATGCAAGATTAGTGAAACCGAGCAATTTTATTGATAATCTCTCACTGATGATTTTTATGAAATAATCACATCTTTTATTAAAAATTATCTCTCCTCTAGTATTCTTGACATGCTGGTACTAAAAGACACTGCTTGAAAATGGAAGTGGCCGTATTATCACAGAAAGTAGACATATAATACTTTTCTAACAGTTTCTACCCTAAATTTGTTATCTACCACTATAAAAATGAAATCATTAAAATGATAAATTTGATGTGAGGGAAGATCTTGAACTTATGAGAAATCTGACTGGTATGTTTCATTTATCTTAAGTTTATTCTTTTCATTTTATATACATTTGAAATCCTTTTGGCTGGGTGTGTTTATATGTTAACTGTTATGTTATATGTTATATGTATATATGTTATATAAAAATATATATATATATATATATATATATATATATTTTTTTTTTTTTTATCAGCAGTGCAATACATGTGTTCCTCATGTCTGCTTTAACAAATCTTACACATTTAAAATAAATTGGAGGGGGAGGATGGGGGTTGGGTTGAGTGTATGTGAATTTTCCTTTCATACCTGTTTACTAAGAATATTTCAGAACATTTTCCCTCGTCGTCCATACCTGCATGTTTGTAGTGTTTTTTTTCTACTGCGTGAAAAATGCTATCAATGACCCAAAATTTAGCCATCAAAGTGCATTTGTTAGTGGCAGGAAAGTACTTTCAGTGATGCTCTACCAGCTGAGCCATGGAGGTCTGGTCTGTACAGGTAGATGTCTCCCTTTTGTAATAATTAGGCAGTACAAAAAAGTTCAGGAAAAAATGTCAAAGCGGTACATGGGTATTGAAAGGTGAAGGTTTACAATGTAAATTGCACTATTAAATAGTTATTAATCACTAATCACAAGTTTTCACGTTTTCAAAGAAAATGTTGCCCTAGTCTTTCAAGTCATGCATTTTGTCTCCACAATTTGTACATACGAAACATCACGTTTGGCTGTGTGCTGTCATATACTGTTAAAATATATCTACTGGTCAAAGTCATGGTTTATAGGCTTGGTTGATAAATGAAATGTCAGCGTGGATTTGTTGTCAATTATGTAACAGAGCTTGACAATTTTCTGTTTATTATGTAACAGAGCTTGACATTTTTCTGCCAGTTATATAACCTAGCTTGATATCTATATGTTAATTATACTGTAGATTTTTCTGTTCATTATGTAACACATTGAGGTTGACATTTCTTTCCTGAAATGGAGCTTGACATTTTTCTGTTAATTAATCTTTCAAAGGGATTAATTTACATGTATGCAAGACAGCTTGACATTTTTTTTTGTTAATTCGAATGAGCTTATATAATTAATTATTACTGAATTATGCGATACCAAGAGCTGGATATTTTTCTGTTTGTTACGTGACAGTGTTGCAGGATGTCAGTGATACAATATGTTATTTTGCTGATACAAGTAGCAATTTGTAAACAGCTACAAATGTTCTGTTGTTGCATTATGGTTAACTGATCGATGTATCACTTAAATAAGCGACATTGGTAATTCGCGGGTATGCGCCACTACAATCGTCACTACAGAGCAGCCGTGATCAAATTAGCACCCATTCCATGACAGTGGCCTTTGAAATTGCTGCTTTTCATGGCCAATAAAACGGCAACCTTTCAAAGTAACACTTTTTACGTGGTGTTTTCAGTTTCTCCATTATTTTTACTATGAGTTACTGTGAATGGAGACAGGATGTCCAGTGCAGAGTGTCAATGAGATAGACATTTAATGTAGCAAGCATGCTGCCACTAAGTTAAAACATAGGCTGTTGAGTGAAAATTAGCACTCAGCTCCCATATAAAGCAAGATCCCGCAACATTTCTGTTTAAAAAAATGGCTGACATCTGAAATACAAAAGTGACTTATTAACAAGTGATGTATCTTGACATTGATGTGGTAATCTCTCAGTTTGTCTGTAACGGAGGTAGATGACCAGTGTTCCTTGTTGGGAAAAATCATTTGTCTGCCCCGCTAAGGATTGTCTGGCAAGTGAACGCATTGCATCTAATTGCGCATAACTGTTTTTTGACAACTGCATAGTGATTCAATCATAAGAAATCTACTTCTGTGATTAGGTCAACTGTCATCTGAAGATTTGTCAGTCTGACCAATCAGGGAACTTTTCCGTGGTCACATGACAACACAAAGAAATTGGCTGATGTGCAAAAAATATGTCTAACAGATGACATGAGTGCAAATTAAAGTAGTCACTTGGTAATGAGTGAACAATTAAGCGATATAACATTGCCGTTTACACAGCAGACGTCTGCGCACACTTGCAGCAGAATCCAGAAGGTGTGCACGCATGTACGTGTGACTTGGCCTTATCAGTGCTTTCACGTGTGTTGTACAATGTTTATAAAACTTGTTGGTATATCACCAGTTGTTTATACCATTACCACTTGTTACAGTACTTCTAATCCCCGAGGATACAGTTCTATGTGTTCTCCAATCTCATTGTTTATTCTCATTACTTTATATCAGCCTCTTTATCAATGAATGATATGATGATAATAAATGATAAAGCACCAAACTGGGGAAGTTTATCTTTCATTGTGTTCTAGTACAGCTAAGTGTTCTAGGTCAGCATTAAATAATCTTCTTTTCATTGACTGTGATTTAACACAATCATTATGTATTTATTTATTTGATTGGGGTTTTACGCCGTACTCAAGAATATTTCACTTATACGATGGCCGCCAGCATTATGGTGAGAGGAAACCAGGCAGAGCCCGGGGGAAACCCACGACCATCCGCACGTTGCTGACTGACCTTGCCACTAATCAGCATTAAATAATCTTCTTTTCATTGATTGTGATTTAACACAGTCATTATGTATTTATTTATTTGATTGGGGTTTTATGCCGTACTCAAGAATATTTCACTTATACGATGGCGGCCAGCATTATGGTGAGAGGAAACCAGGCAGAGCCTGGGGGAAACCCACGACCATCCGCGGGTTGCTGACTGACCTTGCCACCAATCAGCATTAAATAATCTTCTTTTCATTGATTGTGATTTAACACAATCATTATGTATTTATTTATTTGATTGGGGTTTTACGCCGTACTCAAGAATATTTCACTTATATGACGGCGGCCAGCATTATGGTGAGAGGAAACCAGGCAGTGCCCGGGGGAAACCCACGACCATCCGCGGGTTGCTGACTGACCTTGCCACTTACAGTGAGAGGGGAACACAGTCATTAGGTGTGTGTACATACAATCTCTTCTTGTCCATGCCGCCATTGAAGTATCATGCCGAAGACACCAGACATGACACCCCACCCTGTCTCATTATACTGACACTGGGCCAACCAGTCCTGTTTCCTTGCTTTGTTAACCTCTCAGCACAGCACCAAGTACATTGTCACTGCCAGGTCTCCCAACCTCAAGGCGGACGCTGTAACCATTAGGCCACCGCGGTGGTTAAATGACATCATATGTATCATCTACCTTCACATTAATCAACTTCTTCAGGTGGTCGTGGGCTTCTACCTGGTTTCCTCCCACCATAATGCTGGTCATGGTCATATAGGTGAAATATTCCTTAGTACGGCACAAAACAACAAGGAAATAAATAAATAAATAATTGCATGCTATGATCTGTACTCGATTTTTTGGTAATGGAAAAACGACTATTCCGATGAGGGCAAAAGCTACAATGTATTGCCATCATTAGATGAGCATGGAAACTCAGGAGCAAAAACCGAAAGGCAAAAATTAATTTTATGTAACCAACCAACCAGCAATTAAAATTTGCCCACTATATTTTAGAGTGGAATGAAGAATGTTTTCACCTACACAGTTATGTTGGTAATTTGTACATTCCTCAGGATTTGAGGAAATTGGAGTAAACCACCCACCCAACAGCCGTACTGAAAAAAATTTTCCACATGTAACAGAACAAATATAAGGATTACAACTTCTATTTATTCAGGGAGCGATGTCATGCATGATAATGGTGTTACCTTATTTCTTCCAAATTTTGGGACACCGAGTCTGCTCATTTGCCCCAATATATATATATATATAATTCTAGCAGGAATATTGAGTTTCTTTTTTCTCACTTGGTTTTAAGAGACCATGTAATGAAAAACATACTCATATCTTTACTTTTCCAAAAGGCTGGTACACAAATGTAATATTCTACTTTCAACACTACTACTATGTCCCATAAATGAAAAGAATTAGGGTATGCCATATTACTGAAAAGTCGACTGGTCTCCAGTGACCTGCATGTAAGACAAGACAGCACAGGTGACCTCTAACTGCCACCAAGGCCATGGAATGAGAAACCAAGAAACAACACAAGACAGCACAGGTGACCTCTAACTGCCACCAAGGCCATGGAATGAGAAAACAAGAAACAACACAAAACAGCACAGGTGACCTCTAACTGCCACCAAGGTGACGAAATCAGAAACCAAGAAACAACAAGACAGCACAGGTGACCTCTAACTGCCACCAAAGTCACGAAATCAGAAACCAAGAAACAACAAGACAGCACAGGTGACCTCTAACTGCCACCAAGGTCACGAAATCAGAAACCAAGAAACAACAAGACAGCACAAGTGACCTCTAACCGCCACCAAGTTCACAAAATCAGAAACCAAGAAACAACAAGACAGCACAGGTGACCTCTAACTGCCACCAAGGTCACGAAATCAGAAACCAAGAAACAACAAGACAGCACAGGTGACCTCTAACTGCCACCAAGGTCACAAAATCAGAAACCAAGAAACAACAAGACAGCACAGGTGACCTCTAACCGCCACCAAGGTCACGAAATCAGAAACCAAGAAACAAGACAGCACAGGTGACCTATAACCGCCACCAAGGTCAGGAAATCAGAAACCAAGAAAATTTCCTCTCAGAATGATACAAATCAAAGACAGTACCTTAGGCACTTGGCCAAGATTGTCAAGAATTTGTTACCTATAGACAGGCTATATCTAAGATTTTTGGCAAAAACACTAGAATCGCTTATCAAATTTTCTGTATTTACCAAGAATGTCACTATAATGATTGTCTTTCGGTAAAATACTTCTAAAGTTTGAAATGTGTTATAATGTGATCTGCTATTTTATTTCAACAAACTTTTTAAACAAATATTTAATGGTAATAAGTGCACAGACAAAATATTTTGTGAAAGTTAATTATTTGGGTTACAATAAAATAATATCAAAAACTTCTATTGAATCTGCACTGATCAATTTTTCGCACCAAAAATCTTCGGTTCATGGTTTGGAATTTAAACTAGGTATAGATCTTCATTCTTCCCAACAGGTGGAATCTACTTATTTATTAATCAACTGTTGTTTAATGCCATACTCATAAAATTTTCACTTATATGATATAAGTGGGGAGGTTAGCCAACAACCTGAGGATGGAGCGAGTTTCCCCCAGGACCCTGCCCGTATTCCTCCACAAAAATGCTGGTAGCCATCGTATAAGTGAAATATTCTTGAGCACTGCATTGGTAACTTAACACATGATGGTGGCTTGTATTATGGATGGAGGACATCAGAGTGACTGGGATAAACCACATTCCCTTGGTAAGTCACTGACAAACTTTCCCACAGAGCTATGTACACAGAATGCTGACCATGCTGATGGAAGAATGTCAACAAACTTTTAACTGCGCAAATGGTTAGAAACGATGGCCAACCTTGTTATCCAAATCTAATCTTTAAAGATAAAACAATTCCAGCTCATGATGGCTTCCTCTCTGGTCGCATGTGGGAAGGTCTGTCAGCAACCTGCGGATGGTCCTGGGTTCTGCCCGGTTTCCTCCCAGCATAATGTTGGCTGCCGTCACATAACTGAATTATTCTTGAGTACAGCATGAAACACCGATCAAATAAATAAACAAATAAATAAATGAAAGATAAAAAACGACAATGGAATTACATGTAGTTCACTTTGATATTATTCACATTTGTTTCAAATGTTACATGTAACATAGATAATATAACTGTACATGGAGAACTGGGAATATAAGGTACAGTAAATTATATACATGTCCACTATAATATTGTCTAAATTAAAGTACTGGTACGTATGAACTTAGTAACAACCATGATAAATTTGTCAAAGCCACTTGCACACAACTAGTACCTCACTAGCACACCTAACAGTCTCACTCTCAGCAGCTTTCTATCATTCAACTAGTTAAGCAATAATGTCAGTTTTCACGTTTTTTTTTTTTTTTTTTTTTTTTGTTTCAAAGGAAATTTCAGGTTTTCTTCCACAATCCATTTACTTATGCAAAAACAAGTTGTAGGGAGACCAACTATCATTTCCATTTTTTTCTACTCACTCTGTTTACATCACTGTAATCTAGACTGCACAGTTTTTAAAACTTGTTGGTAAGGTTCTCCAGCCAATTGTACAGTTCTATAAGCAGTCAATTTGCCATTCTGTGGACTCATTGCAGGCAAACTACAGACTCAATACAAGCAACCCACTAGCACAGTAGTGACTCACTACAGGCAAAACCATTGGTTGACTATTTGAACCACCACAGGCAAACCCAACTTGCCACATGCAAACTTGTAGCTCACAACGGGCAAGTCACAGTCTCAGGACAGGCAAATCAATGGCAGACTTTTGACCCCCTTCTGGTAAACCATTGGTTGACTAGTGGTCCACCGCAGGCAAACTTGTAGCTCACAACAGGCAAGTCACAGTCTCAGGACAGGCAAATCACTGGCAGACTTTTGACCCCCTTCTGGTAAACCATTGGTTGACTAGTGGTCCACCGCAGGCAAACTTGTAGCTCACAACAGGCAAGTCACAGTCTCAGGACAGGCAAATCACTGGCAGACTTTTGACCCCCTTCTGGTAAACCATTGGTTGACTAGTGGTCCACCGCAGGCAAACTTGTAGCTCACTACAGGCAAGTCACAGATTCAGGACAGGCAAACCACTGGTAGACTTTTGACCTCCTTCTGGTAAACCATTGGTTGACTAGTGGCCCACTGCAGGCAAACTTGTAGCTCACTACAGGCAAGTCACAGACTCAGGACAGGCAAACCACTGGTAGACTTGTGATTCACTACTGGTAAACCATTGGTTGACTAGTGGCCCACTGCACCAAAGCTTATAGCTCACTACACCTAAGTGATATTCTCATTACAGGCAAACAACTGGCAGACTTGTGACTCACTACATTTGATTAGTGACTCTCTGCAGGCAACCTTATAGCTCACTACAGGTAAGTGACATTCTCACTTACAGGCAAACTACTGGCAGACTTGTGACTAGCTACAGGTAAGTGACATTCTCACTAGAGGCAAGCCACTGGCAGACTTGTGACTAATTACAGGCAAGTCACATTCTCACCACTGGCAAGCCACTGGAAGACTTGTGACTAACTACAGGCAAGTCACATTCTCACCACAGGCAAGCCACTGGCAGACTTGTGACTAACTACAGGCAAGTCACATTCTCACAACAGGCAAGCCACTGGCAGACTTGTGACTAACTACAGGCAAGTCACATTCTCACTACAGGCAAACCACTGGCAGACTTGTGATTAACTACAGGCAAGTCACATTCTCACTACAGGCAAGCCACTGGAAGACTTGTGACTAACTACAGGCAAGTCACATTCTCACTACAGGCAAACCACTGGCAGACTTGTGACTAACTACAGGCAAGTCACAGTCTCACTACAGGCAAGCCACTGGCAGACTTGTGACTAATTACAGGCAAGTCACATTCTCACCACTGGCAAGCCACTGGAAGACTTGTGACTAACTACAGGCAAGTCACATTCTCACCACAGGCAAGCCACTGGCAGACTTGTGACTAACTACAGGCAAGTCACATTCTCACAACAGGCAAGCCACTGGCAGACTTGTGACTAACTACAGGCAAGTCACATTCTCACTACAGGCAAACCACTGGCAGACTTGTGATTAACTACAGGCAAGTCACATTCTCACTACAGGCAAGCCACTGGCAGACTTGTGACTAACTACAGGCAAGTCACATTCTCACTACAGGCAAACCACTGGCAGACTTGTGCCTACTACAGGCAAGTCACATTCTCACTACAGGCAAACCACTGGCAGACTTGTGCCTACTACAGGCAAGTCACATTCTCACTACAGGCAAGCCACTGGCAGGCTTGTGACTAACCACAGGCAAGTCACATTCTCACTACATGCAAGCCACTGGCAGGCTTGTGACTCCCCACTGGCAAACCAAGCTCTCCACTGGCAAACTACTAGGCTGGCTTACATTGTGTAAATGTGTATATGTAGATGTGTAAATCTAAACTGACCAGGAAAAGTGACAATAATGGGATTTGAACTTCTGGCTGAGCAATACCAGCATTAGTGCATACCAACCATGACTAAATGTAGAAAAAAAATGTCATAGATTAAGTACTCTAGATCCTCAAAAATGTGAGCCACAAACTTCAATCTGCAAACATAATTCAAAAGATTTATTTATTTATCTTGTTTGTTTGTTTTACGCCGTACTTCAGAATATTTCACTTACTCTATGGCTGCCACAATTAGAATGGGAGGAAATAATTCAAAACATTTTGAAGATTAAAATGTATTGTTCACTTAGGAACATATGAACTGCGACAAAACTGCATATTATTAAATAAAGTGTGCATACATGAATTTATTCATACTGTTTTCAAAAACAATATAACTAACAGATCATGACTGTGGCTTGACATCATATTTCCTCTCTCTCTCTTCTTACAGTTACCCGTACCTCTGTCGATACATGTGCAGTTCACCCAAAGTTTGGTAGCAGATACTTTCTTCTGTCACTTTGCATTCATTCCATTAACTGGTTTTCACTGTTCGCCTGTCCTTCTATTAAAATCCGCACATCTATTTTAGCAATACCCTCATTCCAGGCATGCACAATAAAGGGAGACAGCTTTGGAGCACATTAGGATCAGGGGAGATAACCCTGCTAGTCTTGCTATCAGTGTAGTGCTCAACACCTCACAGGATGGTACAGATTGGCCCTATAAGTCCGTGGCAGAGCTTATTTCATCCTCCAAACTGCTCAAGAGCAGCTTTCACTCTGAAACAATTCAACATTACAGTTTTTCTCATGTTATTAAAGTTCATATTCATCACCTTGCAATGCCTACAATGAGCCGGAGGTGTACAGTTTATGTAATGGACTGTTTCTTTGTGCTAACAGAATATTCCCAACGTTACACCAGTGCTTATCATTCAAAAGTTGTGTATTCTTCAGCCTATGTTATGATTTTTACCCACCCGACTGTTAGCGTGGTTACTACACATCTATACTGTGTAACTATGTGACTTTCAGCACACTCCTTGTTAACAACACTTTGGTGAACCTCAAGACGTTAAAAATTGTTAAACATACATCCCGTTGAGCAGATACAGTGTTTCATTTGTAACATTCTTGTCTCTTCAAATTAGCGCGTTGTACACAATAATTAATATTAGATGCCTTTTCATTCAGACGAGAGAAAGTCGTTCACAATATAAACTTTAGCTGACCACACCTTTATCAGAGAACTTTCACCATCCCCAACATCCCTTTAATTAGATTTAAAGGAAAGAATGTTTAAAAAAAAAACTGAATCAAACGCTGTCAAATGTTTGTATTTTAAGGCCCTGGGTCACCTTTTCTTTCTCTTTGATATTCCTATAAATCCAGTTATATCATGTACACTGTATACGGTTCCTAAACCCCACTATAGAATTCAATCATTTGAATGCCTATAAAAAAGTCTACAGCAAACAGAAAAATACATTTTTATTCAGTTTTCAGGTGTCCACCTAATGAGCCTTACTTCAATTTTTCATTGCCAGTATCATCACTTACTTTTCGTTCAGTATAAGGTCTTGATGAGTCTGCGTCTGTAACTGATGTAAGATTTTCTGCACACCCATGTCTCGTAGTTTGGCTTGTCTACTGTGAGCACCTGAAAGACATACACTTTTGATTGTTTTCATTTCTTTGTGCATGTCAACAGATGTTCCATTTAGGCCTCAAGTTTTAATACGACAAATCTAACATTAAGCAGAAAATTACACATATTCACACACTACTCAGTTTTGAATCAAACTTTCAAAATGTTACCAAGTCAAATGCATTTTTTCCATTCTTCATACCTATTTCTCCGTTTCAATACAAGTTTTGTAATTCCCAAGACTACAAAATCTGTCTAATTTCTTTAAACTAAAATATATAACAAAATACCTTCTTCATCATTCCAGATGAGGTTTGTGATGCAGAGAGTGGCCGTCAGTTGGAGGTTTACACTCGTGCACATCTGAAACACACGACACAGAGGAAAAAAATGAACCACAAAAATGTGTGTTATTTATTTATATTTTTATTTATTTATTTGATAAATAAATGTTGTTTTGCGGCGAACTGAAGAATATCACACTTATCCAACAAAGTCCGGTATTAAGGTGGGAGCAAGCCGGGCAGAGCCAGAGGGGAACACATGGCTAACCACACAATCAAAGCGTCAAGTCAAACATTCATATATCACTTACACCACAAAGGGGATTTCTAAGCTGTTAATCGACAGATCCTTATCTAAAACAACCTAAAATACTAGGTCCCAAAGGAATATACAAGAAATAATATATAAATACACGTAGTTATGGAGATGGAGACACAATAACTGACCATCAGGGGCTGTTTGATAGACTAAGGGACTCACTAAATTGCTTTTCAGCTTATTCATCAGGGATGAATACAAATGAATTTTAACAATTTTCGGGAAACAAATACGGGTTTGAAAGTGATGTGAAATCTGGTCTGAAATATGGTCACCATATCATATCCTATTTTAAATGCTTTCTATGATGTAGCAAAAGTTCTTAAATATAGATGACAACAGTCTTTGTAAAAGTTTAGCTTTACGAATCAAATGTCACTGACTTCATCTCTTCAAGGCCCTACAAACATTGAAAGCTGAAATTTCCTGTCCAAGGTCGGGTTTGAACCCTCAACTCGTGCATCTTAATAGCTATTACAAGAAATAGTGCATTTAACCAGTAGACTTTGGCCTGTTCCCTGCATTCTTTTGAACATACATCTGATCTATTTCAGTGTAGCGTTTCCTAACACTTTAACCTTTTCAACCTTTTAAAGACACTTTTTTTTTTTAAAAAAAATACAGAATCCATTCTGATTGGCTGGTGTGAGAGATAGGCAAACCCAGGCTATGCCTACCATAAGCTGAACTTTAGGCACGGTGCATTTATTCAAGTGTGACCAAGACTGCAAGATTTAACCTGGGAAACCCTATATTCATTGTCATCCAATCAACATCTATTCTGTATCCCTTTAAATGTAAATTATGCATAAAATTATTATGAAAATGACTTTATAAATTATTTGTTTGCGTCACGTAAGATGCAAGCTTCATAAAACTGTGCAAATTATTTCTCTACCCATCATATACTGTAGTTCTCTCAGAATGTTTCAAAATATTTTTTGCAGAGGTGTTAAAAAAGGTTTAAAAATTAGGGTAGATCCCAAACGAAGGCAGAGGCAGTTTTACAAAATCAACCCTGTTCATTTACCCACCATATAACTCATCAATTTCTTCAGCACATCTTCATTTGTCATGATATAATCTTTGGCAGAGTTTCCGTCAGCTATATTTGTCAGGATGCACAGTGTCTGTCAACACAAAATTTAGTTAGTTAGTTATTTGATCAATGTTTTACACCGTACTCAAGAACATTTCACTTATACAACAGCGGGCAGCATCACAGTGGGATGACACAGAAAATGGTGTGTCTTTACATTCAATTTATTTACTTTTGATGGGTTTTGATTATTTATTTGATCAATGTTTTACGCCTTACTCAAGAACATTTCATTTATACGACGGCGGCCAGCATTATGGTGGGAGGAAACCGGGCGGAGCCCGGGGAAAACCCATGACCATCCGCAGGTTGCTAGAAGACCTTCCCACGTACGGCCAGAGAGGAAGCCAGCATGAGCTGGACTTGAACTCACAGCAACGGCACTGGTGAGAGACTCATGGGTCAATACGCTGCGCTAGCGCTCTCACCAACTGAGCCACTGAGGCCCCTGATGGGTTATGTGCTGTTCTGAAGAATATTTCACTTGTATCATTACTCAGGCTGGTGAGTATAGGCGGTCAGGAACAGCCTGACAAACGTACTACTCTGTAAGACAGCCGTGAAGTTAAAGATTACCCAACTGCCCTAGCCTGGGTGAAAACAAAATGGGTCACCCCATGAAGAAGATACTGAAAAGCCCAATGTTTGCCTCTCCATCAGTGACACAAAAAAAATCACCAAATAAGCTTTGCAGAAATACTATATCTGGAAATCCGAAATCATACACACCCAGTGAATATGCTGATGCTAACAGTTACTCAAAAATAGGCATTTTCCTAAGAATAAAAGAGGGGGCTTTTGTGGCTCAGTTGGTAAGAGCACTAGTACAGCATAATGGTCCAGGAGCCTCTCACCAATGCAACCCCGTTTTTCTCCCATCCTAATGATGGCCGCCATCGCATAAGTGAAATATTCTTGAGTACGGCTTAAAACACCAATCAAATATACAAAAAAAATAAAAATAAATGAAGGCATTTTGCTATGCTACATTAGGGGGACATCTTTACTCGTCCACAACGTCTGTTACATAGGGGATAACGTGATATGTACCTTCTGGACCTTTTTACAGAATACAAAAAACACACATGTACAACATTTAAAAGAGACATATTCAGAACTTTTGAGCTGGTTCTGCTAAATAAAAAAATGAGTTGCATTTGACTCCTAACTAAACCTCCTGGGCCTATATTTTCCAAAATATGTCAATTAATAGATTTATAAGGGGAAATCTGTCACTGGTCTAAACTGACCGCCTGATGAGATAACATGCATATGAGGCAGCTCAAAAATTCCCACAATGCAACGCTTGCTCGTGGATCGTACAGATGGATTGAAACTGAATTATACCGCTAGAGCATACCAAAAAAGATCTTCCTCTCTATCGATAATGTTTAATGAAGTATTCGTAATTCCCAACGATCTGTGCAGTGGGACTGAAGTTACATGGTAGACCACATAAATACAACACAATACCGTATCTGACATTTCAAGTTCATAGAACATCTCCCGTCGGCTACACAACAAAGGGGAGGTAACTGACCCAAAAAATCAGCCTTCTAAACACAGTGAGCTGAGTGAGTTGATCGTCGAAGGGAAACCTCCGGATAAAACTGAACATTCCATTCTTCACTCAAAGTCAGATACGCATAAGTAGACATCTAGAAGTCTCAAATTTATGTAGACGTCTTCTAAAATGTCAGCACAATTTTGTCAACATTGATGGTATGTCCATTTAAGTATGAGTAGACATTCTGCAGTAAACAGACATATCTGGTCTATGATATTACATGTACACTTCCACAAAGGTACATGCTTCTGGGGAAAATTAACTTCACTTTCAGACAGAAAGGGAGATAACTGAAGTTCACCTGTTCTTTGATGTCCAGAGAGTGATCTCCCTCTAGGATGAGAATGACAGCTTGGATCATCTGTTTGCCATACATATTCATAAGCAGATCAATATGCTGAAACAGCAGAAACAGAAGTATTAGCGATTTTAATATTGGATTGTTTTTTTTTATTGCTAATCTCAAGAATTTCCCACTCATAAACAAAAGTATGATTACACATTTATTTACTTACGGATTTTCCTCTCTGGACGTGCGTAGGAATGTGCAACCCACGACCATCTGCAACAACATGCGGATGGTCCTGGGTTTCCATCGGGCTCTGCTTGGTTTCCTCCCATAATAATGCTGGTCATCGTCATATAAGTGAAATATTCTTGAGGACGGCGTAAAAATACCAATCAAAATCAATCAATCAAATCAATCACTCATGGGTTTGCCAAGGGCTGAACGCAATACTCATAATTTTTCATTTATTCATGTTCAATACGATTAGTGGGTTGTGGACGACTCAATTCCACAAGAACCATCGATGTTCAACCTTACCAAACATCCAGGGTTGACCCGATAATAACTTTGGACTGTTAGTTACGACTGTCACAGCTAACAATCCCTTCTTGCAAGTGTGAATCAATTGTAAGTTAGTGCCACGGTTGTGATCTTAGTGATTTACAATAAACTTAAACTTAATATCTTTTGTGAAAACTGTCCCTGCACATCAGCGACAATGTCATTTATTTATCCTTATGATTGATATTTTACACTGTACTCGAGAATATTTCACTTATATGACTACAGCACCCAGCGTTATGGGGGCAGAAATTATCCCCAGCCTGCTGGCAGACCTTCCGTCTGATCGGAGAGGAAGACAGCATGAACTGGACTGTAACTCACAGCGGCTGCATTGGTGAAAGGCTCCTGTGTGGTTTATCTTTGCATGAGAGATTTTAAGGACCTACAGACTCACCGGTTTGCCAGACAGTAGGTTTCTCAGTAGCCCCAGTGTCTTGATGAGAATGGAGGGTATGGGGTCAGACAAAAGCTTCAACAACCTGTCTGGTCCTACTGACGTTATGATGTGGGTCTTTAGCTTCTGTTCGGCCTGGAATGCCATGTTCTGGAAAAAAAAATTCAAACGAAAAAACATGGTGTTTATCGAAATCTAAAAATGAAAATGGTCCAACATTGCAGCTTTCTTTTTCACCACCTATGATTCCACCAGAAAACTTCTTATCATAAAACAGGAGCGCAGTGTTTTTCTTTTTTTTAACATACCACAGATCGCAACTGATCTAGCTCTACACCTGGAATTGAGCGAGTGAGTTCGTGCTTGGGGTTTAACGTCGTACTTAACAATTTTTCAGTCAAATGATGACGAAAGAATCCTTAGAGTACATGTAATGTGCCTCCTTGTTGTAGGACAGATTTCCACTGCTCTTTTATCTAGTGCTGCTTCACTGAGATGCCTTACTGAAGGCAAGTAAGGTGCCTTGCCTGAGCCATTATAATGATACCAGTCGTTGCACTATCCCCTTCACGCTGAACACCAAGCGAGGAAGCTACAACTTCCTCTTTTAAGGTCTTAGGTGTGGATTGAGCCAGGATTGACCCTGAATCTACCGCTTCCAAAGCAGACCCTCTACTCTACACCTGGGACCGATTCCACAAAGCCCTTTCTGACTTATGTCAAAATTTTAAAAACTCTGTACAACGTTTAGTTTTTGGTACTGGACTGAAATTTTCACAAATATGTCTCAAGATAAGATTGATGAGGGGTACAAAACCTTAATTTCTAAAACTCAAAAACAAGCTTTGAAATCATCTTTTAAATTATGACTAAAGTCAGAAATGGCTTTGCAGAATCAACCCCTGTACATTGTTACACATCACTTTTAACTTTATTTCAGTCATATCAGACTGGTGTCCCCTTGTTACAGACTGGGCTCAATGTCCCCATGTTAACATGCTGCTGCCTCACTGAAATGTCATGCCAGCGTCCCCACCCAGTCAAGGAATACTGTTCTCTCCGGAGAGATATAGAAAAGACCGGGGTAGAAATCTCACCCTATTTTGACAAGAGTGCTCGAAAACAAGAAGAAAAAGAGAGTCATGAAATGTCACAAAACTGTATGTTGTTTGATACTTTTTTTTTTTTTTTAATTTTTACGGACTTTAATGGAGTTTAGAGATTATACTGGCTTTATACACCAACATGAGTAACTGTGGCCCCTCGTGGTAAAAGCACCAACTTCTGTCTTAATAGGCCAATGGTTCAAACCCTAAGCAGGCCGTTTTGTAGTATTAATGTCCCCCAGATTTTCAGTGCCTCTTACCATCAGTCCCCAGATGCCGTTCAGTCTAAGGGACGGGTCCTCATGTGATGTCAGCCTCACCAAAATCTCCACAGCTCCCTCCTCCAGTATGGGCTGAAACAGCATGACATGACATACTACTACTGTAAGTGCATGTACAAATACCACCAACCAATCAATCAATCAATCAATCAATCAACACATAAAACTACTCCATAGCAACATAGCTGCAATGCTGAGAATCCCATGCATTCATAAAACCGCCGTTTAACACAAGCTTCTTCAGTTTTCTTGAAGAGCTTAAGTATTGACGTTTTGAGAATTTTAACCTATTCATTAAAATAATAGAGACACCATGCAGTGTCGAACCTGATGGATGTATTTGGGGTATAAATTACAGGTGGCCAGGAATATAAGCCAAAGGCTGAGACAGAGAATTATCACATCTACTGTACAATGCATATTTAGTAATGTAAATAACTTATGTATTTATATCTTCTTTTGAAGAATACTTTCTTTACATGGTGGTGGTTTACAGATTGTCAGCGGACAAACCTTCACATAATACGCAGCTCCCTCAGCCAGATATGTTTTTTATTTATTTATCTGACTTTTACTTAATGCCACACCCAGTTACCCTAATTCTTCAACCTTTTTGATCCGCCTCTGCAACCAATATTTAGACACATTCGGATAGAACGATGGGGTTGTAGAGAAATAATCAGCACAGTTTTAGGAAGCTTGTATCTTTAGTGACACAAATGAAATTGTTTTATCGTCATTATCACAATAATTATATACACAGATTTCACTAAAAAAACATATTTAGAGGTCGAAAAGGTCAATGATTTACAGTATACAAAGGTGATCCGTTTTGTGGATGGAGGGAACTGCAGTGTGAGGAGGAAACCACACTGTAAGGAGGAAACCACACTGTAAGGAGGAAACCACACT